>NW_027286069.1:9880000-10435000 GCF_022747635.1 Hetaerina americana | reverse complement strand
GTAGAGTTTACCCAGTACTAAGCCCGAGGGCGTGTGAAATTCACACATCAGGGTAAGGGGGCCAGTTCCTTTCCCTGTGCCGGTTATGGTTTCCCAGGAAGATCTGGTGCCCGAAAAATCACATAGCTTGGGTGGAGCTGCAGGTGCAAGAGTGAATATATATATATATAATATATATGTGTGTGTGTGTAATTCAAACAAAACCATTGTTAATAAGCATAAAATGCGCGGCTGATACCAATTAACGAGTATACAATATTCAGGCTACAAGGGCTGAGAGAAGCTCCGGAAACTGAAACAGTAAATGAATTGAGTGAAGAGTTACTACCAAATTCTCCTGATAGTAACGGCAAAATCGCAACAACAGTTGCCGAAACGATGGTATCTTGTGCTACAATGGAGATGTTAAGATTCCGACGCTGAACGTGGTACACGAATTTAAGTATAACAAAGAAAGTCAGCGAAGCACAGTAATTGTCAAATTGAAAGCCAGCATCTAACTTGAATGAATCTTAAGGGTGAGGAAACATAGATCATTTAAGAGAGCATTTAAAGAAGAAAATGCCATTTAAAGATGTAACTAACGGAAACCGTGGCGGACGGAAACTGGAAGTGGTGAAATAGGCAGACTGGCTTGGTGAAGAGGACGAGCATATTTTTGTTTGTCGCACTCAACACACACACACTCCTTACAAAGAGGATTGCGTGATCTATCAAAATGTGGAAATTTCTTTGCTAGAATGATAACAAATTTTAAAAGTAGTTCGAAGTTCACATAGCGCTCACAATGTTTCGAAAGCAATGAAGGGTCGTTAAATAAATAAAGCTAATCATAACTTGCTAATTTGAAGGGGATTCGAATTCAAATCAGCAAATTATTCTGCCACACAGTATGGGGCAGAAATCAATTTTTGAGCAGAGCAAAATAAAATATATAGATGGAAAAACCGTGAAATTAAGAGAGTCGAATGAGATATCTATTTAATCTATGGTACGCGTTTAGCCATCCAATTCAAGGGAGTTTAAATACTTAGAAGCTTCTGTGAGCTGAGAGGAAATCCGGCACACGATGCAAGGAAATCCAACGAGACAACTAAACATTTTGAGATGTTCATGGCTGGAAAGTAAATGAGACAAAATGACGTTTGCATGCCATCCAAACCAATTAATGCTAAACAGGGAAAAATATTTTCGAGGAACGTTAATGATCTGTCACATTTTGGGAACACTTAAGACTACGGTAACCACTGAGATAGAAGAAGCGAAATATCTAAGTGAGTCTTCTGAGAAACCCAAAATCGTAATACAGAAAGAGAACGTGAGGAATCATACATGACAATGAAGAAACATTTACACCAATAGTATTTTGCACAATCCACTGAAGCCCACAACAAGATGAGGGGTCAGAAAGAATGACTCGGTCCGGACAAAACAACTACTTTGTTGGCGGAATAAAAACTGTGCCAATATTCACGAGGAGGAGAAGAGACGTGCTCTACTTGTCGATTTCCATGTTTGCCTATTTTCCCATTCCATTACAGAGAGTCCCCGATTACGTGCCCAAAATTGCAGCTGTCTTGCAACATTTAACCCAAGTTCCTTACGTAATTCTTGCTTTGTAAACCATATCAGAAAGTATTTACAAACGTCATTACACCTCGTAAATAGCGATCAAAATTGTGTCACGCGTTATCTGCGCGTTGTATCTTAAGTGCAGAGAAAAAGGGAATCCAAATTTTTAATTAATTTAAAAATCTATTTTTAAGAAGAGTTCATCAATGAAATTCTGTCGGTCTCATTAAAAAGTCTCCCAAATGCCAAAAAAGGTTGCAACACGTTTTTGTCCATTTTTGTTGGACATATGTAAATGTCTTTCAAAGACATTTTTTAAAATGCCGTGGTGTTTTTGTATTATCGATCGGCATACCTATTTTCAACCAGCGACTTTCGGTTATAGGAACCACAAATGAGCGCAAATCGAACTTCAGCAAATATGCGCATGCTTGAAATGGAGTGCCTCAGGGAAACACCCGGGCGCGATTCTGCAGACAGCAAAGGAAACGACGGGGAAGAAACAAACTCGAGTAATAACGTCCATAATACAACGTGTTGTTAAGGTCATAAATACGAGAGTAATGTGTATACGTATATACCCGGGCAGAATCCCAGTCGCTAAATGTCGCCGTGGAGCGTCGGGGCATGGCCACGCAAACAGATGGCGACAGGCTGCTCGCTGGTCTCCACCGGAAATGCTCATCTTGGCCATTGGACGATAGCGATAGGAAAAAATGCGCTTTCTTGTCACGATACACATCATGGTTATGTTAACGGACACTTAAATTTACACGCGCAATTACTTCAGGATTTGTCCCAGTAGAGTGATCCCAATATATGCCGTGCACAGAAGAAGAATTAATAAAAATAGTTTAAATAATGTCATGGTTCACCACTATAAAAATCCCACTTATGGTGGAGAGAGGCTACCTCGACAGGAGTCCCTAAATGGAGCTTCTTACTTTATCAAGAGACATTTCAATGAATTGTAGCATTAAGGACATGACAACTTATGGCGCTTTTTATTACTAGCATTCAGGAAATACGAATACGTAAAAGACTATGAATTATTAAGGCCTTGAATCAGGAATCACCATGGTCCTGCCAAGAATTGATTATTCCTTGAGGATTAATTGCTAGAAACCATGATACAAAAGTTTTAAGTTGTTTTGGTAATTAGAGAAATAACCCACACCTGCTGGATACAGGGAGTGAAATTAACTATTCATATTCATTGTGAATTTAGCTATCATAGTACTCTAACTCGAAGAAATACCTAACGATTACAATTGCAAAACTCTTTGCCGTATTACAGAATACATAACACATTGAAAATGGCTAGTTTAAAAATCGCTGGTATTTATTCGTATTAAAATAAAATTAATAAAGTACAAAATGCATTATATGTATTCCCAATGTCCACTTTCTATTTTCCCGTAAAATAAGTAAAAAAATTCCAGGATTATATCAAAGGCTTTCCCGCTCCTGATCATTTCCCAGTTTTCAAGGACTTGAAGGTTTCAACTGAATTACCCGGCAGTTTAATTAAAACTTTCCGAGTGATAAGTTTCAAGGTATCCCGGTGAAACTTTTTATAGCACGAAAAAATCTTTCATCTCCCGAAAACGCGTCAACAATATCAACCAATCCATTAACTGTTCAGCCAACACAACATTCAGATTTTATTTGGCATTTCCGTTTTACCACGGGTTCGAGCCCCGTAATGCATCTTCGGTGCACAGGCTTCATAACACATCACACATTTCCCTTGTTCCATATATCCGTCATCATAATTGATATATTCTCTCCAATCCTGAAGGCGATAGGATATACTTATTTTCCAGTCCGATTATAATCCATTGATACCCTTCCTTGACCTCCCCACCACAGATTCAGGGCATATATCCTTAGTCTGTACTAGTACGCCCTCCTCTCGCACTTCTCACCCTCGTTACAATTACCCACCGATCACGCCAAACCCGGCCAGTTGAATTGAAAAAGAACAAAAGTCAACCACAAGAAGAGATTTGTTTATAATTGATTAGTGTAAACCTCCTAAAAGTAAAAACGGGGACTTACCGCAAGACAGTCACTATCAAGGATGTGGAGACAATTGTGACATATCGCGGGAGACGAACCTTTGAGGACTTCCCCTGTCTGCACTGGGTAACGTGACTCACGATTTCCTGTTCGCCCAAATCAAAAAATAACAAGCATATCGCGAAGGAAGTCCCACTGACCTCGCAAACAATAATAG
Source organism: Hetaerina americana (assembly GCF_022747635.1). NCBI lineage: Eukaryota > Metazoa > Arthropoda > Insecta > Odonata > Calopterygidae > Hetaerina > Hetaerina americana. Next base: position 10,431,189 of record NW_027286069.1, on the reverse strand, counting down.
ACCTTGAATCGCAATTTTAAATAAAATCCTGTCGTTTCATCCGCGTCGTAAGCAGCACGATGATATGAGACGAATAAAAGTTTGAAATGAAAGGAATAATTAAGCTATGAGAGGAAAAAATCTAGCTCACAGTAGCTTACAATCGTAAAAAGATTCTATGGGTATAATGTAAACTTCATCTAGCTGATTTTCGTATCATTGGAGTTACCGCATCCAAAATCGTATGACTTGCAATAAATTAAAACATATGTAACATATTCCTACGTCCAGATGTTTTAGTACACATGATACGTACTGGTGGGGCGCGAACAATTGGCGTCAATCATGGCCGTCAAGGGGTCCTTTCAGAAGGAACACAAGCCTGTTGAAAGTAGCGTAATCTCTCGTGAGGTTTTACGAGACTTTGGTTTCACTTATGAAATGTTGGCATTAGTATGCCAAAACTGGCAGGTAACTTTCCGTAACCGAAGTAGGGAATGTTGGGAATGTGCATGTGGTATGGATTCTACGGCAAACTCAATTACCATTGCAAGCCGTACCTTTCATTGCTTGTTAAGTTAGAAAATCACGGACGGACAAAACCATGATGGATGGCGTAAGTCGGAAAGAGTCCATTTGTTTATTTTGAATTATTGTTATTTTCGTTATTATTGTTCTTTTGGTTATCAAAGTTACTTTTTCTATTTATATTTTGTATTTTTTTATTATTATTTCAGTCCACGTACAAGTCACTGTGGCGTTTCCGGCTGCTTGGTTAGATAAATAAATAAAAATTGGAATTTCTGAGGAAACGCAAAGTCTTTCATTATTTCATCGTACGTTACAAATAAATATTGGCTCATCAAAAGAGAGGCCTGAAAATGTTTCAACTACTATCACTTATGAAAGTGAGCGGTGTTCGCGGAAAGGTACAAGACTTGGGAATTTAAATGATTGCTAGACGAATTTTCTGTTTCCGAGTGCGAAACAAGGCACAACGATTGTGATTATTTTGAAAATGATGGCAACGGGTTGCTGCGTTCAGCGATGTATATTATTATACACTGCAGTCAGGGTATAGGCTCGATTCTGAGTGAGAGGGCTACGATTCGCGGTTTATACGATTCAGCGTCCCATAAGTTGCTCTGCGTTTGTGAGAAAGTTAATATCGTAGCTTGAATGGCACCCATTCACGTCGAGAAGTATGAAGGATACGTTCTTGGAGTAACTGAAGGATTTTTTATATGAGAGTGACCCAGGTGAAAGAATAATTGGGAAACAGGAAGAAGCGAGAAGGGATGCTCTAAAAAAGAGGTGGGTCATCCCAAAAAAGTGCATACTTCTTTCCTTCGATGTGCCTTTTCACCAACGTGCCACCGGTGGAAGCTGTGAACCTCGCCGAGGACATCAACCTTCGGAAATCCATCGCAGGGCCAGTTATCAGTGAACTCAGTTTATTACTAAAGACGTGTTTCCAAAAATTATTTTATATTTAATGGTACATATTTCCAACAACCCAATGGTTTCGCCATGGGCTCGCCCTTGTCACCACTCCTGGCCGACAATTTTGAAAAAGTTTTGTACTCCTCAGCTCACTCTCTCATTAAAAATGTATTTTGTTGGTTTAGACATGTAGACGATGCCTTCTGTGTGTGGACAGGTTCTGATAGGCAACTTAATCAGTTTCTAGTACAACTAAATTCGGTAAATTCTAACATACAATTCACGTGCGAAAAAGAGGAAAAAGGTTCCTTGAATTTCCTCCACCTATCCATTTGTAAATGCAAAGACTGGTTACAGCCCTCCATTTTTCAGAAGGTAATGTGTACGGACCAATTAATTAATTCCTCTTCAAGGCATTGCATTCACCCAAAAGCTTTCGGCATTTCATTCAATGATCCACCGTTTAGCCTCAATCCCTATGTCAACATTGAATATAAATAAGAACCTTAACATAATTAAAACGTTAACAGTAAACAACAGCTATCCAGAAGATCTAATTATTAAACTTTACCGGTAGAAACTTACGAAAATAGCCTTGAGCCATATTTACAAACCCGAATATTTAAAAGATCCCACTGCCAAATGGCGACGAATACCCTATCTGGGGATTATTTTTCAAAAAGCAATCAAAATGTTACCCAAAGAAAAAATTAAATGTGCCTTTTACAGCAAATCATGCCTTAAGAACCTGATCTCTCACACAAAAGACATATTTACCAGAAACGAGAGGAGTGGAGTGTATGGAATAAAGTGCTCGGAATACAACATTAAGTATATTGGGCAAACAGGACGAAAATTTAGAGAAAGGATAAAATAACACCAAACACGGGTAAAAAATAAGAACATAACATCCCTATTTGCGAAGAACCTCATCGAAAGTGACCACAGAAGTGACTTTGTGACTACAATTCTTCATTTTGAAAATCAAGGTCAAAGGCTCAATGCTTTGGAGTAGTTGGAAATTTTGAAATGCGTCTGTTGCAAAGATGAACCTGCCTACGCAAATTTGTATCCCTCCCACTCCTAGACCTACCACTCTTCTAAGTCAACGATTGACACCGAATGATGTAACTCCCTTTTCCTCCCAGCGACATTTTAACCTGTTTACCCCTCCACCCTCCCCGAACAGAAAGAGGGCCGCTTCTATGAGGACCGCCTGATGATGACGTTCAACGTCGAAACCTAGGTTCTGTTTTTAAATGAAGTGCGTGGAGTTACAAAGTCAATAACTTGATTTCATTTCAAAAATTAATATTTCATCATTGCCTTCTAGGAACACCCGCAATTACTTCCTCTAACTGATCTTGCACCCTATCCACTTCCTTCTCCTTATGTTTACAAGGTGGCACGTAGACCTGGACAATGACCAAATCCGCTTGTTCAGCTTTTACTTTCACTAATAATATTCTATCAGTCGAGTGATATGACAGAGAATATTAAATGTAAAGTCAATCCGTTTAAAACGAAAGCAGCTGCGTTTGATAAGGAGAATTAGGAGGCGATTGCTTGGCGAGTTCAAACGGTGAAATAGTTGAAACGAGGCTGAATTATTTTATCTTGGCAGAACGTTCGAGAAAGATGGTATGATAGACGAAGAGATTAAAAGGCGTGTGAATGCCCGCAGAAAGGTTATTGGTATACGTGGAGGATATCAGAAAATGAATGCTCGTCTACAGCAGCACATCTAAAATTGAGCATACCAGGTAAATTATAAATGCAATTGACATTGAATAGTGTTAACAGCAATGATAGAGGAGGGAGGGGGTGGGGAGGAAAGAGTGGATTATGGAAGAAAGCAGGTGGATTGGGGGTCAGCGACAAGAGGAGGATTTAAGGACGAAGACGGAGAACGTTCTAACGGTGGGTTGGTGAGAGACTGAAGGGGGACTTGATTCATCGAATATATATATATATATATATATATATATATATATATATGTGTGTGTGTGTGTGTGTGTGTGTGTGTGTGTATATATATGTATATATATAACGATTGTACGGAAAAACTCACACGAGCGGCACAATAATGGGCTGACACAATAATCACACAAATAGAAAAGAATAGACACATTTAAAAGAACACTGACACGGTAAATTGTTCGAGCTTTCGGCCCTCTCAGAGGCCTTCTTCAAGAGAGACTCTTCAAGAGTGTCAGCCCATTATGTATATATATATATATATATATGAAACAATTATTAAATCAATGAATCCCTTTATATATCTAATAATCTAACTATAAATTAATATTGTAAGGTGGAAGAGGTATACCAAAATGTTCAAGGGGAAAATTGGTAGAAGCAAGCCTAAAATGAGAAATTTCAGAAATTTTAAGAACAGATACAGATGTATAAAAATTTCTGAATATGACGGAGGCGAAATAAATATACAAGGACAGAGTATTTTGGGAGAAGTTGGTGAAAGTGAGCATTTGCTGAAATGACTTTCAGTCAAGGTTTTGACGATTCCGCCTCTCACCCCGAAAGGCATGGGAGAATGAAGCATAGAAACATTCGCGTGAATCGGAAACGATTATTTTTCGAAATCGCTTCCGTCGTTAATGGCGATTTGTTTCGGATAACACACGGGTCGCGATCTTAGGCGCCGTGTAGGTAAGGTAGTGTTTGTGACTCATCCATCCATCCCAAATGCTTCACACGTTAGTCTGACGGACAATCCCAACGTTTGAACGCTACATTAAAAACAGTTCCGAAAAAATTGTTTCGCTACTCACTATAACACAACGCATTGAGCCACATATAGTATAAGGTGATCTTATACTCCAAGATTAATTCACCCACGAATGAATTCAGAGCTGAGTGAAACTCATCTATAGATTTTTTGCTTTATTTTCCAGAATAAAACAAGCAACTTCTTATTTTAAATCCAAGGATGGCGTTGATTCTTTTCAGATAACAGCGGGAATGACACTGATAATCAGGGCTCCCGCGCACGTAAACCATGTCATGATATTTCGACATTTTTACTACCTGGATTCAATAAAAAATTAAAAGATAACATTCCCGGTAAGCATCAACAAAATAGATGACATTAACGTTCAATTGGAAATTCCATGAATTATATTTACGTTAAACAAGATGAAGTAGTTGAAAATTTGTCAACAAACTGTAAGAAATGACAATGGAGAGAACCGTGAAGAATCTCTCGGTTGAGCGTGTTTTCGGATCATTTCCAAAATTATAAGTTATCTTCCACTGGACGCCACAATGGACGATAATGTACGCAAAAGGATATAACCTTGTATGGAAGATTCGTGAATACTGGCCTTCAATCGGAGGTAGGTATAGGAAAGGGGGAACTCCGAAATTACGTGTCATATTGGCAAACGTTTGACGGGTGGATGTGGCGGTGCTCTGATCAACGGAGTCTTTGAGCATCGCCGCCATCAGAGAACGCGGAACTACTTTCTCCACTCACCAATTTCCTCCCCAGCCTTTCTTCTCTAGCTTAAGTCGGAACTATGCGCGAACCGATGCTCTAACCACTTGAGCTATCGAGGAAACGTAATTTACACTGAGATCCGCGGGACTTTTTGCAACCCGGGGGCCCGATTCTTTGGCCAAGAGATGGCGTTAAGGGAGCTGTTTCACCCACCAAAGGAGAAGTAGACAACGCACAATAGGAAATGATAGTAGGTAAGTAATAATATAACATCATAAAGGATAGGGACATTGCGTTTCGTGGCACGCAAAGCCAGAAGAAAGAAACGAGCCACATTGGCCAAAAACACCTAGAAACACGAAATCCCGCCATACGGCGAACAAATATTGGTTCACATGGAAATAGATACAAGGAAAAAGCATCGGCCCGGCAAGTCGAAAGATCCGGTGCTCAAGTCCCAGTCAAGTAAATATTTTCCCGCTTGTGATCTGCTCGATTTCGCCTTCCCCACTTCTTCTTTGTTCGTCCTATATATGTGTACCTATCTCTTTTCCTTATATCTATTTCCATGTGAATGAATATTTGTTTGCCGCATGGCGGAATTTCGTGTTTGAATATATATTATTATTAGGTAATCTACCGGTTAAGGTAGGTTTTTGGATGGACACAGCTACTAAATAAAACATTTTCTGCCTCCGAACAAAACAAAGAATCCATAATCCTACTCTATAACAGGTCCCTCTTCATCTCTGAGTACTTTCTTCCTCCCTTCATCCCATCCAACATCCCTATCCTGTTCCTTCCCTTTCCTCTTTTGCCTAACATTCTCCCCTAAATTACAGTCTTCAACATCCCACTGCCGGTCAATACCCCCTTCATCCACTTTTCCTGCCTCCATAAGATTTCTCCCAACAACCCCCTCTCTTCGCCCACCATACCTAGCACCTCCTCATTTGTTTTCTTCTCTGTCCATCTCACCTTCTCCATTCTTCTTCAAACCCACATTTCAAAAGTCTCCAGTCTACGTTTATCCTCCTGCTTCAACGACAATGACCACGTTTCCGCACCGTACATAGCTACGCTCCATATCAAAGTTTTCATGAGTCTTTTCTTAATATCCTTACTCAACGCCCCTGTCATCAACTCCCTCCTCCTTGTGAAAGCCTCTTTGCCAAGCGCAATTCTTCTCCTTACATCCCTACTACTTTGACCGTGTTGGTCCAAAACACTTCCGAGATACGTAAACTGTTCTACCTGCTCCAGTTTTTACCCTCCCATTTTAATGTTTAGCTTAGCCTTTTAATTTCTTGAAAATCGCATAACCTTTGTTTTATTAATATTGATTCTCATCCCATACCTGTCGCACTGAATTTCCAATTCACTCAGCAATGCTTGCAACCCCTTGGCTGACTGACAGACTAAATCTTGGTCATCAGCAAACCTAACTGATGTTACGAATTCCCCGCCCACTTTCATTCCCACATCCAGTTCTTCCCATGCCTCTTTAATCATTTCCTCTGCATATAGGTTGAACAGTAACGGTGACAATGGGCAACCCTGCCTTACACCTCTTCTAACACTGCCCAACCGGATTCCCCGTTCCCCACCCGCACCTGAGCAGTCTGAGACATGTACAGGTTGCGGATTAGCCTCCTTTCCCTCCAATTTATTCCTATTTTCTTCAATATACTCATTTGTTTTTCCCAATTAACTCTATCAAACGGTTTTTCGAAATCTACGAAACAGGCAAATACCTCCTGGTTGTGTTCTACATTCCTCTCGATTAATAATCTCATTACTGCAATGGCATCACGCGTACCTCTCCCCTTCCTAAACCCAAACTGATCATCCCCTAAGTAATCATTTGCCCTACTCTCTATCCTTTTGTTTATATATATATATATATATATATATATATATATATATATATATATATATATATATCTATATATATATATATATATATCTATATATATATATGTATATGTATATATTTAGCATATATATAATATTATATATATATGGACATGAATAAACTTATAAATCCGTCCAATACTAAGACACAGTGCTATTCAAGGTGATATTTTCACAACTCCTCTCTTAACTCCGTAAGGCCAAGCGGAATCGATCATCTTATACGATAAGCAATGTACGAGCAATGTAACTCGTATGTTAGCTTGTTACTTGTATTTCCTTTGGCGGGTTAAAAAAAGCATTCTACCAGGGATTTTGCAGGTTTACTGTCAACGCCACTATGAGAAATTACTCGATTGTTTTCGAATTAAAATATGACACTAATGAAGAGGAGTGGCAGATGAGGCGTCCAGAGGGAGGTATGGTCAAGTTCATATAAATAAATCATGCAACAAGTAACAACTTACTTAGAAGAAAATAAGGATTCATTCAGATAATTTTCTTCATTTATTTGAGAAATTCCTCTCGGTAAATACGGCCATTTGCACAACAAAATATGGAATATCACTTTTGATATGAATTCAGACGATCTTGTCTAACGTACGAAAAGAATTTTATCAGAGAGAGTAAACCAGTTAGAACGGTGTGCGTGGGAACCAACTTGAAACAGAAAATCAGATAGACCAAGATTACAACAGAACTATTACCGTCAAATAATGAGCTTGAGCAGCCAGTAGATGTTAGGAGTAGAGTGACCGCGGTCCAACCCTCCTAACAGCAATACGTATCACGCTCTTCCAAGTTATCCTCTGAGAATGTAGTTCAAGCAACGTGTGCATTGAGGAATGGCGGAATATGAGTCCTTGTGCATGTGTAGCTCATTGATAGTCCATGTCAACATCAAAAAGGGCAATATAATATTGAGTTTCACGAATATTAAAAGAAGGCAAATGGTCTCCGTCGTTCTTTCAGGGTCATAAGCATTACCAAACAAGTTTTTAATTTGAAATATAAAGACACATATTACTCATCCAAAAACTAGAAAATATCAATCATTTTGAGTATTTTTAATTTTTGAATTAACATCAACAGACCGAATTCATAAGCAACAATGGCGAAAAGTGAAAAAGGTCAGGCCGATAATTAAAAAAGAGCAGTGGCTGCTATATAAAAATACCACTGATCGCGTAAAAAACCTTAACTGTTTACATTAAAACACAGATACAACAGTACTTTATTATAACCTGTTGTCACTACACTACGAGATATATAAGTTAACTAATCACGACTAATTCCAAAGAAAGTAGGGGAGATGTCGTAACAGTGACTTTTAACCGAGTCATCCACTAATGTGCATTTCAAAGCAACAATTTCAGTGTAAAAATCATTCACCTTGACCGGGATTAAAGGCCGGATCCCTCGATGTCCGGTCGAGTGCTTTAGCCAATTAAGCTATCGAGGCATCCTCTTAAATTTCAGATTTTCCAAATTGTAGAGTCCCAAAATTTCAGATTTTAGGAGGACGCCTCGATGGCTTGACTGGCTGAAGCACTCGACCGGATATTGAGGGATCCGGGCTCGAATCCCGGTCAAGGCGGATAATTTTTACACTCTTAAATTTTTGAATTAATCACGAATAGCTGATACTCACTAGGGGCAAGATTTGTAAGACGTTACGATAAACTGAGTAGCAAATCAAGAGGAACTAGTGTGGAAATCTCTCATGGGGCCAAGTTTAAATTACTGATTAAATCACTTGGACAAATTGGAATGTCTCTTCAGCGATGACGCAGAAAATGCGTTATCGAGAGATCAAGTCTGTGGAATTAGAGAGATTAAGCTTCGAACAGACCGTTTTACGATGTTATTTTGCCACGAATGATAAGGGATCAGAATCTGATCTGATCGCGCTGGAGGAGAATAGTATTTCTATTATATTGTCATTATCTCATCTATCCTTAGTTATTGCTCTTCGGGTGACTAATAGCTCCTATCGTATGTGTACAGAAGTATATCTCACTTAAACGCAGTAGTGCGCGTACCTGTAATTATCATGATCTAAATTATTTTAAGTATTTTAATTATTTTACAAAAATATACTGTACCTAAAAATTAGGAAAACCTAATTGAAGATGTGTGTAATCATCCCCTGCCACACACTCTAGCGGTGGCTAGCACGTTATCATGCAGAGTAGTAACATATTTTCAGTAACTCTGATTTGGAAGAAGCCGAGGGCTGTCATGCCAAGATGAAAGATAAAATACTGTTTTCTCGCTCAACGATAAGCAATTAGAGCTCTGGCTGGCTCTGACGGAGAGGTGAAAGTTTGAGGAAATCCTTTCCGAGTTTCTGCACACCAATCATTTTCCCAAGTGTGGAATTCCAACTCTAATTCCGAATTGGATGAAAATGTCTTCAGGAGACGGCCATGTTATGGAATAAGTAACAAGAACGTGTGCTCGGGGCAAGACCTGTGATTACGCCATCTTGTTTCTCGTGTAGTACTTGCGACTTTGCCTGGTTCGGCCGCCCTTGGGTACGTCCCCAGTCCAAACCCCTTGAGCAGCGGTGAATTGCGGACCTTTCACCATAAGTGCGTCGTGTAACTGAGTGAAAGGAAGGTCGTCATCCGCTCGGGAAACTCCCCTGCGAGGAAAAGGGAGAGGGAGGACGCGGGCAAGCTTCCGAAGCGAGGGATATCTTATCCCAGGGCTGCCAACATCCATTCTGAGCCATTTTCATTCCCCAACCCCGTCAACGATCAGCGTTCCTAAAGTCTGGAAGCGCCCTTCACTGATCCACAAAAGACTTTCGAGACTTTCACCTCCGGCACAAAAATCTCGGAGACGGGAACTGGGCGATCCGCCGCAGGCACCCCCCTCGCCCCCGTTGGGTGCGCGCGATGGAGCGGGAAGAGGAAAACGATAGCGGGCCCAGGCGCAGAGTCCGGGAAAAGGAAAGCTAACGGCACACGCATGTCGGGATTTCGTACGACTGTGGCAATCGCGCAAACTGAATGACGAGGAAGTATGGCAGATACGCGCCTGGTCGTGGTTGCTGCACTTAACTCTGGCTAAATGCCTATGGCTACACGGAAATATGTACCTTATTGGACTGGTATTAGTAAGCTACACCGTCGAGAACAGGACATTTGAAGCCTTCAATTGAGCGACATTTGTGGCACCCTAAGGAGACAATTTCTGGATTTTCCGATGCACAAAAAGTACTTCCAGGCATTTTTCGACAGGCTTCAGTTCACTCAAAAGAGAAAGCACCTCAATATACTTAACTTACTTCCGATTGGTCGCTCTACAGTAAAAAAACAAAAGAAGAACTGAAATTTGACCTAGATAAGGACGGTCCACGAAAGCTTAAGTTAGATTTTCGGTATGCTTACCCACAAGACAACACATTTCGCGACAATTGCTACAGTTACTGTCAAGCGACAGTCAATCAGTCTCCAGGAGACCATCGTAAAAACAAACTGATACAACTGCGGAATGGTAGTTGTAAATTAGGACTGCGTCTTTGAGACGCCATCCGAGAAGCCATGGAATTTCTTCTAAAAATGTGGAGAGAGTGGGTATAAAAAAAAGTGGAGTGCATTTACAGGAAGTAGATTGGCTCAAAATAAAATGGTTGGGCATCGTTAATATAGTGTTTACTTTGCAACGGGAACGAAGATCTAAAGACCCAGTCACGTAGGTCTTTAAAAACTAAATATAATTTAAGCATTACAAACACAAGGATTCGCAGAAATAAAGGTGGAGGTCACGCATCATTCTTCACATCCTAAAAGGACATCTGCATCTTGGGGATGAAAAATCGCCCCCACAGATTCAGAATCAGTTTTAGTCGGTGTCGCATGTACATATATTTGTGGGCGTGTGAACATTTCAAGTGCGTTTTCCCAGTGGCGCACTTAACTACTCTCGCTTGTGTCACCTCTCTACACATTTTTTCGATAGTGCCGCTATGCTATTTATACCACAAACCTCTCGCAGTTAAATGTCCAACCCAGGTTATTCCTCATCTCAGATCTGCCGTGGTTGGCAGGTCAATGGCGGCCTCTTCTCCGCCATGTATTCCTTTCCTATACCCTTCTCTTCATTTCCACATCCCCATCACCACATCCTCTTCCACATCGTCCGTCATTTTGACCTTCTCTTGCCGGGCCAAGCCTTCTAGCACCACCTTCTCACCACGCGTCCATGCCACTCACTTCCTTTTCCTTTTTTCGATTGTTTTCTGCAATCTCCTGCCGTTCTCCTCAGCACTTCTTCATTCCTCACCCGGTCTGTCAAATTTGTACTCAGAATTCTTATCCACATCTAAAACGCCTCCAGCCTTTCCCGGTCCATTTTCAACGCACCAGTTTATTCGACTGATTTATTTGTATCCACACACCTTCCGCCATTTCTCTTGCGGTCCTCCGCTGATATTAACTTTTATATCGGGGTAATTCGTTATCTCCAGGTTGAGTGGGATTCCTATCGACAGTTAAGACCCATCCCCTTGGCACCGAGTAAGTTATAAAAAACGAGAAAATATAGCAATGAAGGAGAGGGCAGTTAAGCACTTTCGAAGGCATGGCACGGGCCGTCGAGAGCGGGAGAGGGGGGGGGGAGGCAGTCGGTACGCATTATCACATTACCTGCGGTCCGGAAGGCGTTCAAGGGCATGCAATGAATGCATCGCTTATGTTTTCATTTTCACGACGTTTTAATGATAACATGTTTGCAGCTTTCGGTTTTCCACTTTATAATGTTTACATTAAAACTAGTTTCGCTGTATTTGTCGTTGATAGGGGAGGCAAACGACAGCGAAGGTCATTCGCGTCATTAAGGATGGGTGGGAAATACACGGTAGGATATTTAGATATTGGAGGCATTTTCTCTTCCGATATGCCGTCATCTGCTGAGGCGAAAAAGTGTTTGAAACCATCGTCCTTCCATATATATTTGGCAAAAACTTACTTGACGAATAAGGATTTTAACATGAAATGCAATATCCACTTTAATTTTAGATTAATACAATGACCCAGGCATTCGGTATTCCGGCCGGCAGCAGTAGGGGCGAAGGAAGAAAGAACGCGGCGCACGTTACTGTTGTCTCAGTGGGATGTACCGTTGAATCACAAGTTATAATATAATACGTATTTCACACTGCATCCTACCCTATTTCACAATGTATCATTTAGAGATATGTACAGGCATTTTAACATTTTCAGACCGTAGCCCTTTTGGTCGCATGGGAGGACCGCAGCAAGTGCTCGGGAAAGTTAATTTCATTTACATACTACCTTGATCAAAAAGTTCCCGGAATAACCACCGTGTGGCGCTCCCATCGTTCCGATTTGAGTTCTGTTTTTTTTGTTAAATTGGTACATCTGTTGTTGATATTCCCTTTAAATCTTAGTGTCATAACTTGACATTTGCAAAAGTTACGTAGCCAAGAGTACATCTATCTCTGTGTGTGTTGGCGATTTTTTACAATTGCAGAAATGGATTTAAATTTGCAACAACGAACTTGTATTAAATTTTGCGTAAAAAACGGATTGGCGCACGGACGTTGGAAATGTTGGAAAAGTGTTTCGGCAACGATTCTCTAAAAAAAACGGTCGTTTACCAGTGGCACGAGCGGTTCAGAAGTGGTCGTGAGTCAATCGAAGATGATGAACGCAGTGGCAGACCATCGACATCGAAAGTCGGTGAAAAAATTGATAAAGTAAAAGAAATGTTGGTCAATAACCGCAAATTAACCATCAGAGAAATAGCGGAGGACTTGAACATTGCCTATGGATCCGCCCAAGACATTGTGGTTAATGATTTGGGTTTCCGTCGTGTAGCAGCAAAGTTGGTGCCGAAAGACCTCAATTTCATGCAAAAAAGAGACCGTGTTGACGTCGCAAAAGACATGATTTGCGAGGCTGAATCCGATCCCACATTCATCAAAAGGATCATTACTGGAGACGAGACGTGGGTTTATGAGTACGACACGCAATCCAGACATCAGGCAAGTGAATGGCGTTCACCAAATGAGCCGAGACCAAAAAAACCACGTCGTTTTCAGTCAAAAAAGAAGGCAATGCTGACGGTTTTCATGGATTACAACGGTGTAGTGCATCATGAATTTTTGCCAGAAGGCCAGACAGTAAACAAAGAGTATTATTTGGGCGTTATGAGACGTTTGCGTGAAGCAATTCGCCGAAAGAGACCAGAAATGTGGGCAGAAAACTCGTGGATTTTGCACCATGATAACGCACCGTCGCACAGTGCTATATTTATTCGTAATTTTTTGACGAAAAATGCAACAAATACCATCCAACAGCCACCGAATTCACCTGATTTGGCTCCCTGTGACTTCTTTCTGTTCAATCCAGTTAAAAAACCATTACGGGGAACGCGTTTTAGCAGCCGAGAGGAAGTAATGGAAAAATCGCAGGAAGCACTGATGGACATACCGAAAACCGAATATAAAAAATGTTTCGAGGATTGGATCAAGCGCTGGCATAAGTGTGTTGCAGTCGATGGGGATTACTTTGAAGGGGACAATATAGATTTAGATGAATAAACTTGTATTTTTAATTTTCTGAATAAATTCCGGGAAATTTTTGATCAAGGTAGTATTCCTCTACCTTGATTTACTCTATACTATATGCAGGCATTTGGTTGATAATCCACGGTCGTTATGCGAGGCTTCGTGGAGACAGCGGAGGGCGAATAAACCCGCGCAGCCATCGCAGACCCGTGCCCCCTGCCCCCCCAATCGAAAGGTTAAACGGCTGAGTGGGCGGGGACACCGATTGCAGGAAAGCTGGGGCGGAGCGGGGAGGAGAGGCAGGAGGAGGGGGCACGGGATCGGATGCAAAGCATGAGCACGTTCGCACGGCCAACACATCGAGGCGTACGGAATACAGTGCACGCCACGAAGAGCATCGAGCTCAGAGGCGTGGTGCATCCTCTGGCATGGAGGTTACATCAAAGAGACTATTGTCACTGGATGATGCCCTCAGTGACCCTCATGCACTGAAAATCTCTCGTATTTACAATTGTTGTCTGTGTGTCTATTAACATATACTAGTTGCTATCTAAACTAGAAAAAAAACATTTCGAACGACGAATAGGCTGAAACTAAAGTCCTCGATGTTTCTTCTAACTTCTTATTATGTCCCATTTGTTTCATTATATAAATGCATATAGGCATTATGAAAAACGCTGGCGACCGGCGACACATAAATTAACATCAGAATACAATTATCCACGCAGAAAAATCACGTAAAACGTTCATTCCCATTGGCATTTTAACATTACAGCGCCCCTCTCGCCTTCGTCAGAGAAACTTGAACCAATTGATTCGATGTCCACTGATAAAGGTTCTCGTACATGATTTGTCTATCTTGAAGGAGGGTTAGAAGCCCTGAAATTTACATGCACGTATGTTTCGCGTAGTTTTCCTACGTGTCCTGCCCTCAAGTCGTAATTTGCCCTCTCTAACTGTGTCTCGCACACACAAATACAAATGCACGTGCGTGAACGATTGACAGTAAATATTTTCACCGTACATAGTTATCTTAATTTTGCTGAATAGTACAATTATAATCCGAAAGATGATGCTGACCCCAACTTGAAAAGCCAGTGATATTTTGAAGATCCACATATTACATCTGGAAGAGGACTATAGGGGCGTGGAGCAGCGTTGGCAGCTGGTGCTGGGCCAGGAACTCGCGGACTCGTAGTGCGTTGTGGCCAGGTGCGTTGTCGTGATGGAGTTGCCAGGCAGCGGACATGTCTTTTCTCGTCCTGACGACCCTTTCCTACACATCCACGTAGAGGGAGCGTTAACTGTCCGTGATTGAGGAACAAATTCCTTATCGACCACTCCTTTACTGTCGAAAAAAGACAATGAGCATTTTTTTCACTTTTGATTTGCTCATTCTTGCCTTTTTGGGCTTGGAGGACCGGTCAGTGTACCACTCAGAGCTTTGGCGTTTTGTATCTGGGTCGTATTAAAAAATCCAGGTTTCATCACCAGTGACGACTTCGCCCAAATAATCAGGTTCATTTTCAATACATTGCAAAAGTTTAATTGAAATTTCCGCTCACTTGGTCTTTTGATAACACCTTGGGCACGAGCATGGCGCACACTGTCCTCGTCGATATAACTTCAGTAACAATGCGAAACACAACAGCAGACGACAAGTTCAGTTCATTGGCAACCATCTTGATACTCAATCGACGGTCAGAGTCCAACGATTGCCAAGCACGAGCCACATTGTTGTCGGTTTTGCTGGTTGACGGCCGTCCGGAGCGTTGTTTGTCGCCAATCTCTTCCCGGCCTTCCTTTAAGGCCTTTAACCCTCTGAAAACTTGTGAATAACACAGAGCAGAGTCCCCGTAAGCCTCGCGAATCATTTTGTTAGTCTCTGCTAGAGATTTTCTTATTTAAGCACAAAAATTGGTCATCTCGTTACGTTGCTCGATCATCGATTCAATTTTTTTCGTGACACAGTCAGAGGTTTACAATAACTGACGCTCTGCCGCTCCCACAGCTTGGAGAGCACTGAGACTGGTTTCGCGGCAAAGCTTAGGGTAGCCCCCCCCCTCTTACCTTCTCCAAGTAGTTCTATCCCACTGCGACCAATAGTAGCGGCGCGGGAAATTCCATTGCATTACTTTCGGAAGGCATCCCGTATATTTAAGGTTTATTCTAAGGTTAGATCCCTAAATTATTTTCCTCTTTGCCACATCCACCTTGGCTCCGACGCGCAGGGATTACCCGAGAACGGGTGAGTGGATTTTGGAGGGTCAGATAAATTAAGATTTTGTAACAATAGTCTGAATTGGACCATGTAAGCTTTGAGTAACATGATCATTACCTGTGGTCACTGACATTATTATTAATTGATGCGTGAAGGAAGGAATATCTAAACAACAGAAAATTATGAGATACCATACTTATAAAACCGTTTCTTTTTGGAAAGAAACACAGATACACAACTTTCAGCTATTAGACTCACACATTTACGCGAAAGATAAGGTCCAGCTCAACCATTATCCATTATGTATGTACCCTTCATTAGCGTTAGGATTTCAGTTAATTATTCCTCGTCCTCAGGGTCATGCAACCCGCATACGCTTGACAGTCAACCTGGTTGCATAACACGTGTTACTGTACTTCGTTCAATCTGTGTAATAAAGCACATTAGACCCATGAGCAGGCTGTTTCATATATATGCAACAACTGAAATCTTTTATGGAAGGAGTATATTATTTTAATGTATGAATCAAACTAATGGAGTAAGTGCGTTGAGCTATTCCAGGATTTGTAAATAAAATGCGATCAAATAAGATATTACAAAAATAGAAGCATGGAGTCCGACTACATAAATTTAAAAGGAATTTTTCAACCAGTTAATTTTTTCACAAGCTAATTTCAACTAAGAATCACGGTAACAAGTTACACAAATGATGGTTACATTCAGTTTTAATTTTAACTATCAATAATTAATTTGGGAGATGGTGTAGGCCGATACTTTGTAGAAATCCACTTGTAAAGCACGAAGAAAGAATGTGTTTCCAGCGGAAACGCCAAGTCTTTGATCATTTCTTCGTGCTTTATAAATGAGTAATGTCTCTTATTAATCTTTCCCTGAGATTGACTCCTTTCGCCCTGTTTATTTGCATCCTGGGACAAAATAATTGATAGCATACGGAAAACCAGATGAAATAAAATTTCGTAGGTGGAAAACGAGAGGAAGTACAGAATATTTAGAGATTTCACCCATACCCTCCAGAAAATTAAAAACTTTTCGACGGGAAATGTAACTTTAAAATTGGTCACTTAATTTAAAGATACTTTTCGATATTTGAAGCAGGGTATATGTTTAAATTTTTATTATGAAATGCAGATGAGCAATCCAGCTGTCATTCATTAAAATTAGAAATAATTCCAAACTGAATTCGACCGGATTATTTAAGTGTTAATGTCTCTCCAAGATGACGACCTCGGATCAAAACCTGGTGGCGGTGGATCGTTAAAGTGCGGTATCCCACATATATTGGCACTGACTGAGTGGAAGCACTACAAGGCTAGTACCTACTTTTAATGTCTCAAAGACCTTTAAACTGTACACCACCTTCAAGAATACCGTTTCAACAATACCATTCTCCATGCCCCAAAGCCCGCTCTAATCCCAAGGAACAGCACGTCTGGCAAAAAACCGCCGAGGCAGTCGGTCACCGCCAATAGATATACTATTATTGCTGGAAATGTATTGCGAAATACCCGAAATTCTTCCAAATTTCCATCCTCAACTCGACTTAAACAGACTTACACACGCAGGTATGTTCACTTCAAAAAATCATGTTGTGATGTAACTAATCCTATACTACTGGCTGCTGGTATACTACCAAGCCCTGGGATTATGTTATTAAGGTTATTAGATCACCGTACCCCAAAGTAGGAAAACGCTTTTCCTCATCCACCTCGAAAATACGTTTATTAATACTATCTAACGTCTAACCATTCATTCTTGAAGCTATGACTTAAATATATTATAGGAAGACCGAGGAAAATATTTGGCATTCCGTGGCCACACAAAATTACTTAACATTAATTCTGCAATTTGCATGAAATATAAACGACAGCCGAATATTAAGAAATAATTTCTGAAGGCTTTCGACTTCTTCTGCTTAAAAATGATACGGTTGTAATCCTACTCACCACTAAATAACAAACTGGGCCAAATTGAGTCGAGGTTCCGGGTATGCAAAGGCCTCAGGACAGATCACAGTGAATTGAGCCAACTTTCTTCTTTGCACTGTTACACCACTTAGCGGGGACTACGGGAGCGTACATCCGACGTATTCCACAACCTCATACAGCCGTTTCGAATCTTTCCAGCCAAATGACTACAAATGACCTCCGAACAGTTCCGCTCCTTCTGCTACCAGCAATTCGACTGAAATTTTGTCACGTTACCTCGACCACACTGTTAGTTCGACTCCTTCGACTTTCGACCATGGATTCGACTAAGTCGACTCTCCTGTTCGATGGAAAGCAGCGAGTATACTAAATCGAAGCATTCCTATATCGATTTACCATTAAATCGATTAGTGCGATTAATCGATGACAAATGTTGTAAAAATGGGCGTAAATCACCTGTCTTCATGTCTTTCTACCAAACTTAAGTAATTTAAAGGCGTGGCTTATGTCTGAACAGAAATAAAATGTTTCCTTTCCCAGGCGGAGGGGAAGAAGACGACGATATGGACTTCGTGCCATCATCAAGGTATAATTTCTTTCATAATTGTTAAATTAGTTCTTCGGTAGCTGTCCACAGATTGTGGTATTATGTATTTTCAATGCCGGCTATTGATTTATTCGACCAAAAATGCTCTAATCGGTGATTTTAATCGAGCAGCTTTCCTCTGAGACATGCAAATTGCATTCTTTTACGCATTAACTGCGCGTAGCAATAACATATAGTAGTCACTTAAATATATTGATACTGCAGCAATTTGTACATATAATTCTTCTTAAACTTTATCTCTAACATCAGTGGATTATTGTTCTAATCTGGACAATTCAATTGCAAAAATATTTCTTTTCATTTTTTTCAATCGTTTATCTGAAAATTCCATCTACCCAATCGATAATATATTTACATGACTTGCTCCTCTACAGTTCAAAATTAGCGTCACTTTTTGGTTTGGAGAGGCCCGCCGAATCTGGAGGAAATGCATCCCTAATTTATACTGCTCCCAAACAACCTGGGACGCTACGAAGAAAGAAAGGGCATGAATCAGGGGATGAAACTGGTGGAAAAGGTGGAACAGGATCAAGCGAAAAGAAAAGTTACCAACAGTCGCATCAGAATTCACCAAAACTTGACCTAATATCTGCCAAACCTGTGACAACCTATAAGCTGTGAGTGAACTTAACATTTGGGAGTTAATAATTAATTTGAGAATGTCCCTGTTGAATTAAAAAACAGAGTGGAATAATAAAACTCCTTGGGCTCTCTATCTGTGGCCTCTTGCCTTTAAAAAATAATGAATCTTATTAGTAATATAATGGTCGGTTTTCGGATACTCAGCATAATTTTCTTTTGTTTTATGTCAATCCGATCGAAATGCTCTGAAAATGCCACAGTTATTTGTTAGAGTTACTTCCATTGACACCATATTCTTACAGTCTTTGGTCAATGCTCTGTATTCCTGGCCTTATAATTAGACGGTCAAAATAGTCATATTAATAGACAGAAAGGAAATTGCCGTTGAGTGGCTAAATAGATGTTTTTATTTTATGTTTCATTGTTTGTGATTTTGAAATTACTGGTGGACCAACGTAGTATAGGTTATAGTCAAATTGAAGTTCATATATTTATATACAAACGAATGCAGTATTCCATTGTTATGATCACTTCCAGTTTCAGTGTGTTGTATTATTTAATGATGGCATTGTAAGCATTGAAATCAGTATTGAATAAAACCTTAGTTTAATTCTGTGGTAAATGACTTTAATGAGCACAAATATTTTTCACTCTGGATAAAAAATTTTTATGCATACTGAAGCACTCAGAAAATAAAAGAAATCGTTCATTGGTCTACAAGAGATAAAGAAAGAGAAATTGCATATGTCTGAAATGACTTGCTATGCACGTGTATTTTTATATCTACATATATATGATTCTATATGCTTTATATTACCCCCATTATTTATGTATCTCTATGACGAAGACTATTGCAAAACTATTTTGTTTAATGTCCAATAAAATTATTATTATTATACTATTCTTGTTATTGCGATGACCAACTGCCCATTGCTGTAATTTTCTTTTGGGTATTGTAGTTAGCTTACTCAAATAAGAATGTACTAATTTATGTCTTTTTTTCATTTGAAAGGGACTATTTTATTCTGATTATGCAATATAGAGCTTACATACATATTTTGTCATTACCTGTTCATCATGAATGAACCATTTTTCATTTTATGGCACCTTCAATTACTCCCATTTATTTATTTACCTAATTTAAAAATCATCATTTATTTTTCTTTACTATCATATTGTTTCTTGAAATCACATGCACTTCAGGTTACCATCATGAGCACACATGACATTTTGATGGCAACCGCTTCACCTTGAAAATGGCATCTTTTCTGCCTAGGTGAGTGATGTGATGGCTATGCCCATTAGAGGCTTACACCACAGTGTTCTACTCGTACATACATATGCTGCATGCTGTCCCCTTTCATGGTAGGCAAGATCTAGAAGGCCTCCTTTTAAGTTATTTCAGGGACTTAATTCTATGCATAAATTCCTTCATATGACTCCATTAATGCTCTTTTAACCTCTGATCTGGATTTTGTAATTTGTTTTTTATATTTCTGTACCATTCCTAAAACTTCCATGCAACCATGACTTTCCAAGACTACCCCTTATTTTCAAATCAATCTCTCTTATTTTGTGTGTTTGTTTCATGATCTGACCATTATACTTTTGCTCTAAGTGACCATTCCACACTCCTTTCTTACTTATCTAGTTCCAGTGAATCCAATCAACGTTTGGTTTTCATAGCCCGCTCATTGCTCACCATCTTTTACCTTTTACCCAACGCCTATTGAGTACTACATTTCTGATAGATTTAATCAATATTGAAAGTTATCCTGGCAAAACGTTTTTACTTTCATGCAGTAATATGAGCAAGAGGGCTTCTTTCCTCTTTTATGCACTACAATTTCTGCTGCCTATGACAAACCTTCATTTTCTGATATATTCCACTCACAATTGATGGCCTTTCAGTGAACATTTACACCCATTTTCATCTCTTCACTTCTGAATTCTTACTCAAACATTCTGCCAAGGTATGTTAATTCATGCACTTGTTCTATTATTTCACCATCTGCCCCCACTATGCAATCATTTTTCCAACTGTCTTTATATAATGTGGCCACTGTTGTTTTGGATGTGTTTACCATCAATTCATTTTCAATGTTACCAAAGTAGCTATTCTAGGGCTCCTTGCGTATCTGTTCTGCTCATAGCCAGAAGTAATGCATGCCTTCTAAAGGTTGCAATAAAAGTAAATGGTATCCTTATTCATGGTGAAATTAGTGCTATATTTGCCCCTCTCTTGCATTCAATAATTTTCACAAACATTATAAAAACCAAGGAAGATCACAAACTTCCAACCCCTTGGTAGTGGATACATTGGTGGCAATTGAACCTGTGGTCTTTGGATTAGCAGGCGAGGACATAATCCCACAGCCAACAAGACCAGCAGCAGAACAGGAATACATTAGTTACACTCCTATCCTTAACCTCACAGTCATTTCTCTTACAGGTTTCCTGAACATAATTTAGCAGAATTGTGACATGGCATCCTTGCTACACTGCATACCATTTCTTTTTTCAAATATTATGAATTCAGTCACTTATTGTTTCATTCACCTTGCGTTCACCTGTTATGATATATTACTTTTTTGGTAAAAATGAGTGTAAAGTTCATGGTATCGTAATTTAGTGCCTATATTGTCAGTGGAAAAGAACTTTCTGCAAGACTATTTTGTGCTGCAGCAAAATTGCACTCTCGGAATAGTGATACACTTGGCATGACTGTGCATACTTGACTCCTATGAAGCATTCCTGTTTCTCAGATTAACATAATTATATATTGGATCTTGGGCGAATGCGAACTCTAAAACTACACTTCAATGACTTTCTGTGGATGTTCTGTTATGTGTAGACATCCTTTGAAAGAAACCACTAACACATAGTTCTTTTACTTGCTTATATTTTCCGTACAAAATTTATAATGCTCCTGTAATCTGTGGACTTTATTTGCAAAACTGGAAAACCGCCATTTAGAAAAAAAACTTTAAAACTAGTGTTGTGCCATGTAAACATAAATATTACAAAAATTTTAGATTTGGGCCCCAAAAAACAACTTTCCCCTGGCATATATTTTAAGAATGAAAATTTGCCCTTATTTGCTGCAAATATGTGAAGAAAGAAACTGTGCATATGTTATCTGTCATTTTTGTCTGTCTTGGTGTAATGTTCATTGTAGATTTTTAGCCATCAAAAAGTTACTTGGAAATAGCTTGAAGATGATGTACTCATATTTTTACATTATAAGAGGCATCTTTGTTTTCACAAGCAAAATATGGGATTGTTCCTATCATCATATAAAATGCGCCACATTTTCCACCTTCTCCCATATCCCTCCTTTTCTGATGCAACATTTTAAATAAAAGGAAACTTGATTTCAATACCTGTTGTTGTGCATATTTTATGTGCAAAAGATTGGATCTTTCTATTGTAGGCACAATTTCATTTTCCTTTCATCATTCCTACTGTTTCTAGACTCCACCTGCTAGATATGCACAGGGAATTTTTCAACCTCACCATAGGTCCATATGTATTCTACTATTGTTGTTTATTTAGTAAAATGGTATTTTTAATTTTCCGCAGGGAAAAAGAAGGTTACACTTCTAAAGGAATGCTTGGAGTTGCAATCCAGGGGAGCCACCGACTAGGCATTTACCACTTAATACTATATGACAGAGAGAAACTTCGGGTAACAGATGTTAAGATAGTTCCCTCATTCCAATTTACAGTAAGTATCAGAATATTGTAAGCCATAAGTAATAATGACTAAATTGAATTTTTATTCAACGATGTAGCCTTTGTTCAAGCAATGTATACATGCTTCTACTCCACAATTTTGTTTGTGACAAGTGTCAATGATGACATTAATGTTTATTTAAAGGTTTCCTAGGCATAAATTTGGTTAACTCTGCCTTCCCAGGTTTTTATTGTGCTGTTTGTTGGTTGGATAAGTTTTTCCAGCATAAGAGCTAGTGTTTTCATGTAGAAAAATATGTACTTTCAACCTGAATGTGGTAGCTGGCGCTCTTGTTAAACTATCTATTTAAGCCAATAAGCACTGTAAAAATCAAAGAAACATTCGAAGAGATGTCAATGGCAATAGAGTATTGATGAATGTGGAATCTTTAGAAACTTATATGCATTGTAATCTATATTAAATGCCTTTGCATCTACTTGTTTCTTGAGAAGTAATAAAATGGAAATCTCAATGACTAAATCACTAACAGTGCAACAATGTCAGAGTATAAATATCATTCGCCTTAAGGGGGTTTCAAATCCAGATCCCCTGATGTCCGGCCTAGTGCTTTAGCCAGTTAAGTTACCGAGGTATACTTTTACACCCCAAAACTTATATTGTATATATATTGTTGCATTGTAATACACACTTAGGGGATGAATCTGTTGAAAGTTACTGTTGTAGTATCTCCCGCAGCTTCTTGAAAATAAATCACTAAGTTCATAGCACTTTTAAGAGTCAATTTATTTCTTTCTCTCCATTTCATGTGGTTGCTCTGACAATGATATCATTTTTTATTACACTCATCAATGCAAAAGTTTACTAGATGCCTAAATTGAAACTAAGTCAATTCATAAATTTCAAATTATGTTTATTTTTCATAACTAAAAGGAATTTAACGTTAATTTTAGAAGTGTCATTGGCTCAGGCAGACCTATAAAGACTTATCTGATGACAGTTAGCCAAAGTTTATGATTACTAAATCCTTTTTTGGAATAGTGAATTTCTCTTCTAATTAAATTATTCTTTGAATGTATTCTTAACAATACATTTGTCACGCAATTAAAATTTAGAAATACATTGTACCCTCTCAATTTTAAATAAACAGTTTATTATTGCTTGTACATAAAGATTGTTAGCTTAGACTGTTTTATGAGCTCATTGGAGATTTTTCTCACCCATTCACAGATCTTAGGAATTGGTACAAGGTTTGTGTAAAAAGTATCAGAAAAATAGATTTATTTCAGATATTGCTGCAATCCCTCAAAATTCTTCAAAGTACATTCCTTGAGTGTGTCAGCATACTTTTGCTAGCAGCTTTACCATGATTCGAGGGCTCTTTGGTGGGCAGATCATGGAAGGTCCTTAAAGGTCCTCAATGCCAGTACAAGCTTCTTTGATGGCACTTAGTGTCTCATGGTGGTGTCCTTTAAGGGAGGATTTCACTTTTGGGAATAGAAAATAGTGTGCTGGTGCCAAGTTGGGACTGTAAGGTGGTTGGGGAATCGTCAAGATGTCGTTGCAGGTCATCGCAGGCAGGAACACTACTCTGCTTTTGGTCGTCCATCAAGATCTTCGTGGCAAGTTTAGCACAGTTCTTTCACATTACCAAATTTTCAGTGATAATGGTGTGCACTCTCATCTTATCAATGCCAGTACGATCTGTGATAATACACACGCTTCACCGACAGTCTCAATTCAGCACGTCACGAACATGTTGCATGTTGTCATGGGTTCTTGACGTCAACGACCTTCCAGAGTGGGGCTCATCCTCCACATTCTCTCAACCATCTTTGAAGAGCTTGTGCAGCTTAAAAACAGCAGTTTGTGAGACATGCTTTCATCCTTGAACACTTTCCCAACATCTCCGTACCCAATTTCCCCAGTCCAACATTAAATTTGATGGCGTACGGCTGTTTAATCATTCGCTGCAGTTAGCGCTTGCACCGAGTCATTTAACAGGGGTCGACTAAAAACACATTCTAGCCTGAATGAATGCTTGCAGGCACTTGGCGCGTGTTGAAGGTCAGACCCTACCCCACTGAGCATGTGCAGTGCAAGCGTTATGCAATGTTCAGTCACGTCATTAAAAATTGTTCCCAATACTTTTTATACAAACTTTGTATGACATTGTGGTCCATCCCACTACTCCGGAATCTGTGGCAAACCGTTGACATAGTTGAGCTCATGGCTGTGACTTGTGGCTTCATATGTGTCCTCTTCTGTCCTCACACTCTGCCCATTCCTGTCATCTCCCAATGTTGCCTCTACAGTTTCACCATTGTTTCATACCTGCTCTCATCCCTGCTAATTGTTTTGTATTAAAATTCTCTGCATCAGCATTTTTTAAATCTTTGTGTGACGATTACAGATCCCCTCTATTTGGAGTTCGTGGGGTTGTACTCTCCTGCTTCTGAAAAGCCCTCGGATTCCCTTCAATGTCTAATAATAATTTCCCAAGACTGAGCTGTGGGTTTTTCAATAGGGCTGGGCCTGTTACAACCCATGAATTCCATCCAATATCATCATTTACCTCTAAAATTTCATTAAATAGTTATTTCTATTGGCTAGTGCCAAGAAAAAACCAAGCTCAGTAGTGACTTTAAATTGATGTAAAGGAGTCTTGAGATCAATTCAGAGTATGTAAGTGACGTTTGGGTTTTAAAACTTTGTGACATTGAACCCATCATTGGATGACTGCTCTCTGTAATAAGTGCTTTAAGGTAGTCTTTTGTCTTTTTAATAAGAATTAACTTGTTGACCATTTATGTCAGGTATTAATTTTCAAAATTCCTTCCATTTAGCCATGTTCTTTTTCCTTGTAAGCACTTGGAGACTTATTGATTCTCTGCCCTCAAATGATATATAATCATAGCCTACAAGATGATGGCACCTACAACTAGACAATTTATTGATAGGTAAAATTCTATTATGCCTGTTCATTTTTAGCTGATAATAGCATTTTTCACAAATAAAATGTACAATATACATGATATAAATATACATTGATATTGCTAACAAAATTAAGCATTGAAATTGTCTGCCATTTTAATAATTGCCTCACTATTTTCTTTTAAATTGAGTTGTTATTAATTATTTTTACATAATTTGTAGTAGCAATATTTTATCATGAATTATTTATGGTATTTAATAAAAGTTGTTTCAGTTTTTCCAGAGTTGATTTGTAACGTTTTCCTCTTCTTTTGTGGGTATCATCTATGAAATTTACAAGACCTTATAAATAACTATTGAAACCATCATGCCACTATTGCGTTTAGAACAGCCATTTGATAGCCTTGCCTCCTCTCACTCTGGCAGACTGTAGAGTCACATTTTTTATGAAATTGACTCACGAAGTGGACCTTTTTGGTCTTTCATTTGGGGCAAATGCTTACATATGCTCAGAACTTTTCACATACAAAGAACTGGAAGAGTAAACTGTGTACAAGCATTGCAAATGATATTCAATAAATAGCCTATAATGTGTTGATTCCATTTATCAGTGGTCTAATTTGAGAATATTCTAGGTCTGCTAAATAAGCAGAATTAAAATGTAACCTCTGAAGAAATTTGTACTTAAATATTAACAGTAGATCTCCGAGACCTGAAAAATGGATAATACCTTTCAAGCTTAGTAACATGAATTTGTAGTAGTAGTAGTTTTAGGGCAGGCAATGGACAGCTTAGGTCATTTGCACCGCTAGTGATGGATGGGAATGGTGAAATAGTGCAAAGAAACCTGGCGTTGGCATTAGCCTTCTGTTGACAAAAGGCACCAATGGGTCCAGAGCTTTAAGTCTTATACGATGGGCAGGGTACTCACTCAAAGGGCTCATTACAAGTCACCTCAAGGATCTGGATAATGCTGAAAAATATCTGCATCTCCAGGATTCGAACCTGGGCACTCAAGGTGGCGCAAGAATTCATGTTTACATGTAGGGTTATGGGAAAACATTGATTGAGTGAAATAATGATAATGGTCTATTATCTATCAATGTGTGAACTACGCAAAACAATTTTGTGTCCCATTCCTTTTGTAGATATTCTTCTACACATTTTTCTTTTAAGATAAATTCCTCTCAAGTACACTAGGCATACATTTTATGCAAAACTTTGTTTTGCATTTTCTTAAGTTTCCCTCTCTAATTTATGCCACTCGTATATTAATTTATTATATTCTTAAATGCCTTTCTTCTTTCTTGAATTTTTCACAGATGATGGGCAGCCTGTTTTGTAATCCTATGAACCTTATCATTAAATTTTTATACTTATAATTGGCAATGCTGTTTTGTGTTCTTGGTACTTTCAGCCATTCATTAATAAACATATGTTATAGATATTGGTTATAAAATCTAGTCATACCTGCAATAAAATTATTCCTAGGACTAACAGGTACAAAAAATGCAACTGCCCATTTTTTTGTAATTATATTTGTAGTTACCTACAGTGTAAGTATTTTATACCATGTAAAATTAATTTTTTTTGAATCCCTCTTATTTTTGTTGTTTTTACAGCTAAATTTCATCTATATTTCAGGTCCAAGCAAATAATTATGCAACATTTTATGATGAAGATCTGCAGAATTGGTCAATTATGTTTTTTTCTTCAGAAGCTGCAGTGGATTTTGCTCGAGAGGTATGAGATATTGATTCAAATTTTGTAAGTAGGTGAAGTAGTTCAAATGATAGGAGTATTAATTGATGTTGATGACTATTTTATTATGTATACATTTTTACTGTTGAAATTCATTTCAACATTTTACATAAAAATCAAAAGCTTGTATTTTCTAAGTTATTTAACATATTTGTATGTCATCATGAAATCTTTTAAGATTGATGCATAGTTGGACTTGCCTACATTAAAATCACTTAAGTATTTCAAAACCCATTATTCTCAATCAATAATGTGGTATATATGTCAGATCTGCAGTCTTTTAATCATTGATTGGAAAGGTTTCCTTCTTATCCTCTTTCCCTTACATTGTTAGTAAATATTGCACATAGACTGGGTACTCCCTTGGCTCAGTATACAAAGAGTTTGGAAGCTCCTTGGAAGTGTTTTTTTCCTACATGTGCTTAATTAATTATTTATTTTAACATATTCATCAATATTCTCTTATTTTGGGAATTTGCAATGTGTGCTTCCTCCTTGCCAATCTTTTTTAAGTAATTATGACACTCCTGTCATTCATTCTCTTTTTCCGTTTTTACCAGTTTATTTTTCTTGTTCTTCTTTACTATTATTATAGTTTGTTAAGTTTGAGAACATTGCTACAACTTTTTCACTTAATAAATTTAATAGTTCATTAGCTCATACTCATTATATTTACGAGGGAGTGAAAAAGTCCAAAGTACACATAAAAGAGGAGAATATGGCCTTATTAGGAATCATTGAAATTACTTAACTCCTGGTTTAACTGCACCAGACATCTTCCAACAGTGCATGTCATTCGTATCAAATCCCTACAATTCATTTTCACTACGGAATTATGCCAAGGGGCATTGGCTTTAATATTATGTCCTTGAAATCCTAATTTACTCATTCTTCAGTGCCTGATGATTTCAACAATTGTTATATTCATTATGGATCATATTCCTCCAATCCGCAATAATCGACTGGATGCTTTCATGGGTAGAGCTCACCTTGTACTAAGCTGTTAGGTATGTGGATGGACTCATTAATAGGAGACTGCAGCTACTTCTTTTCCTTGTGCCACTGTTTGGTTTCCCATGAAGTTCTTTTGATGAAAATTGTACTACTTGGATTTTAGAAAGGGATTTCCAAAGGCATCACTCGGTTTTCTTTAACAGTAAATGCTTTGGTCTTTAGGAAAATGATCTACCCCTGGCTATCACACCAACCCATTCTTCCAAAATATATACGAAGAAGGGTTCAAAGATCTGTAGGAAAAGCCACAATAGTAACCTCAACTGAGCCATCTGCCAATATATACCTAATTTCAGAGGATAATAGTGATTCACCTTTACCAGAAAGAGAAGAAAGGCTTGATATGCCATGTATGAATATCTATACACATACTGATATAGGTTGAGGGAAAAGGGATGAAAACACATTTAAGGACAAGTGCAAGGCTAGTGGAGAAGATAGAAGAGTGAATTCCAAGCAGAAAAAAACTCTCGGTCCAAGAGACTTTAATTAGTTGAATACGTATAGAATGAAAAAGGTGAAGTGGATAGAAAGGAAAAAAATTAAGTGCTAGATATGGTGGGGGAAGAGTGGGAATTGCTTTGAAAAATCTAAAGGAAGCAGGAAGGGTGGATTTGGTGGGTTTTGATTGACAATGGGATATACTTGTAGGGGAATGTGATAAAAACAATACTGCGTTTGTCAGAACAAAGAGTGATCATTTAATTGTACTTCTCTCTTCTTTTCTTTCATTTCATGGTCATTCTCATTCCTAAGACTGAACACTTAATGCATTTTTCCATCCAGTCCTCTACCCTTTGTTTCTTTATGATTGACCTTCATCCCAACCCATTTGTTTTTCTTGGCTCTAAACTTTCATATCTCATTACTTTCTTTTCTGTTCTCCAGTATCTCATTGTTTTCATTCCAAAAATGTCTGTCTTTTCAAGTGTTGAGCTTTAGCAGTGTCCGAGTCTCATGTGACATTAGGTACCTGACCCTATTGATTCCAAAATAATTTATTGATTGTTTATAATGTCATCATGTATGTATTAAAGGGAGATTCAGTGAGTGATATTTAGACAAAGGTAAAAAAATGGGTAGAACTTCATGGTAATTATGTTAGGCCACTAAATTTAGATCTAGAATATGGTAGAATCAGTGTTTTGTGATGTGATTTTCATGATGATTGCTAAGATCTTGCTAAAATGATTGTTCTGTCTTCTTTGATGTTAAGGTTGGAAAGACTATTGAAATGAACCCTAAAGTGAGTATAAATGACATCCTGCCGAAATATTCAAAAATTTAGGAAGTAATGGACAGAGTTTCTAAGGACTCATTCATTACATTTCTTAGTTTTTTGTGAAGGCATCATTAAAACATTATTAATTTATTGCAAAAAAGGCAAGATTAGTGGTATGCATGGCCTACAGAACAAAAAATGCAACTTTGCATGCAGTAAAGGTAGATGTAAGGATTATCTAAATAGAATGGAAAAAAGAGCTATTGACTTGGGGGAAGGTCAGTTTGGATGCAGAATGGGTAAATAAATATGTTAAAATACTATTGCAGCACTGATATCATGGGTAGAAAGAAATACAGGAAGTTAATTTTTTTGCGCAGTGGATTTCGAAAGGCATTCTGTAGAATACATGCATTGGAAAAAATTGATGAATTTTGGTGAATTGAGAGGAGTTGTGGATGGGTGTGGATTGGAAGGATAGGCAACTCAACTGAAGCTTGTTTGTGGCTCAGATGGCCCAGGTAAACTTCTCAGATGTTGAATCAGTATGAGCAGCAGCAGGCGTGAAAGTAAAACAAGGCTTTTCATCATCACGAATGCATTTCACTGTTGACCCAGGAAATGGTGAGAGACACTAGGGAAGGGAGGAGGTTGGATTGAAATTAAGTGTGGGACCAATTAAGTTTAAGAGAAATAAAATATGGTATTAGCTTGCCATTCAGCTAAGGAACTGATATCATTATTGAGCATATGATAGAATCAGTGTTGAAAGTGTGAAATGATAAATTGTTAGGAAATTAAGGTAACAGGATTATCAAGAAATTATTGATTTCTTAGGGCTGTAGTAAAAATCAAAATGAGGCACCATAAATAGGCCAGTTAGAACAATTCTTATGTATGGAATTATTTTGGATGAAATTTTGCAGTGAAAGCGGAGCGGTTTCACAGAGAAAAAACTTGTGCAAAGAGAAAGGAATTGGATGACAGAGACCTCATGTAAAGAGAGAAAATTCTTGGAAAATTGTGAAATGGGACAAAATGTTGTATGACTCCCAAGCTTTGGTTTTAGAGGTGAGAGTAAAAGCATGGAGAGAAGGCATTTGAAATGTGGGTGTGAAGAAAGAAAAAAAATAAAGGAATGGAAAGAAGTGCTAAATTGCTTGGTAAGGGAAGAGAGAGGGTTGTTGGGAGAAATTCAAAGAAGGCAGGAAAATTGGGACTAGAGGAGATGAGGGAGGAGAGGCCCTAGAATCCTGAAAACTGCCCAGAAAGAATATTGAGTGGCATATGCGAAGGGAAAATATTGGTATATCTTTGACAGCCTGCATAGGAGAAAAACTTATTAGGAGCTGAAAAATAATTCCTTGCATTGCAACCTTTTAGGGTAATTATTGTTGGTGTAGTGATCGGGGTGGGGAGATTAGAATATCTAGTGTTTCTGGGTCTATCAAAGGAGTACTTCTGTTAGTAGGCATCTTCAAATTGCATTCCATAAGATTATATCATGCTATTCTCATTAAGAGATCAGTAAGCATTTCCCTTGCTATGAATAGTTTTTTTTGTCTTTGTGGGTGGCCACTAACCTGCCTTTCATGGACAAATTCCACTGGTCAACCTCATTTTTTCCCAGCCAAATCACTAAAATAATATTTCATCTTAGTTTTGTTTTAAAATAGGAGATGGCTTGGTTCAATTTCTACCATTGCCTAACCTTCTCTGGAAATGAAATTCTTATCCCTTATATCTATCTACCTTAGTTACAGTTCCTCATGAACTAATGCTACTAACTACTTGTAATGTTGATGTAACTGACACACCTGTCCGCAAAAAGTGTCATATGGAGTGCAGCACCTCAAACCACTTTCACTCATTCTAGTGCATTTTCAGGCCAAGTTTATGTTATGAATGTTGAATTAGTGTGAACATTATTGAAGTTGTCATTAAAGTTTGAATATCAAGGCTCTAATTTTGTGCCATGTGTTGTATTTTCTGCTGTGATTAACTTTTAAAATGTATTGCTACTTAGTACTGGGAAACATTATTAAATAATACCTAAGTATCCCAATATCAACATGTGCAAATATTTGAGTGTAAAATCATTCCTCTTGAATGGAATTCAGACCCTAAGTCCTGGATTCCTGGCTAAGTGCTTTAGCCAGTTCAGCTGTATCCTCTAAAAATGTTATTTTGTCAGCATTTTAAAGAAATGAGATCTCCTAATGATTGACTTACACCAGGTTATTGCCCTGTGAAATTTTCCCATTTTTATGCGCACACCGTGGGCAGGTTTGCTAAGATTACTATTGTGGTATTTCCTGTAATTTTCACCATATTTATTTAATAATTAATTAATGTATAATAATTGTTTATTTATTCTTCATTTTTCACAACGTTTCCCACCCCACAGATTCGGTGGATCAATTTCAGTGAAAGTCTCAATCCATTCCTGGCCAATTTCCATATCAATAATTAGTCCTTAGTTCTGATACTCGCCATCAATATTCATTACTGGTAACAGAGACTTATTGATCTGAAGTATTTGAATCCTTAATCTGCACCATTGGAAGAGTAGTGTTAGATATTACGTTGGATTATTTAAATTAATTGCTAGCATTGACGTTTATTTAAATCCTCTATTGTGTTATATGTGTTTTTGGTAATCCTGAAGGTTGAAAATAAGTTCAGTATGATGCTTTCAAAAAGAAATCCTGCAAGAGCCCAGAGAAAAATTAAATTATGTTTTTTTCTTGATAACATCACATTCATTTCCTTTCACTAGCTTAATGATGTTAGCTAAAAAAAATTAGAAAATTATTTCAATAATATCCGCGTGCATTTCCATCCTCCTGTAACAGCTTTAATTTAAGTTGATTCAAAGCTTTGGGGCAAATTATGAATTGTACACTTTCTTATTCTTCTTGTGTGGCTTAGTGAAATTCGTTTCAAGTATGCCCATGTAGATTTTTGAGTCTCCTAATCTCTGTGACTTATATAGTAGGAATGTCCTTAAATTAACGTATACCGTTTTTGCAATTTGAATATACCGCCCCTGTGTACGAAAATGCGTAGGGCGCCATGTTCCTTTGTAGAATTCAGCGACCATATTTCGAAGAAGTAAATTGTCATTGCAGAATGAGTTATTCCTGGCGATAACATTTTATTATAATGAAGCCTAACATTTGCAATCGTGCATGTATTTTCGTGCAACTTGTTATCCAAAGCATTCACATCTAAAGATGGTCTTGTGCTACATGATCATAAAGCAGTTTGTTGTGAAACAAGTTTTTCATCGTTAAAATACTACTTCACATTTGTCATTGATGAGTTAACTATTTTCCAAATAAGTGTTCTCAGTGTTGGTAGGGCCTAAAAAGTTAGGCAGCTGTTGTAGTAATGAGTTAAGTAGTTAAAAAAGCCATTCCTCGGACGTGACACATATCTACGACAACAATATTTAACGCACAAAACAAATTTTATATTGCTTCCTAGTTTATTGTTATCATCCGGTTTCTGGAAACAATAGAATGTTTTAATTAATGTGGAAAGCGGTCTTAATTAAGATGTTACGAACTAATATATAATATCATGGATGAAATGATGACGGGAAGATAGGAAACAAAAATTTTAATTCGTCACTTGATGACCAGAAAGGTAACGATCAAGCGCGTATAATGTCCACGGACAAAAAAGCAGTACCAAGAAAGCAAGATTGTAGCCATATATTGAAATTAAAGCGGAGGTTATGTGAAGTTGAAAACCCCACTGAAGAACAAAGCGGTGGAGTTTTGTTGGATGATGGGCATGGTAAAAAATCGAAATCAAGCTCGGGAACGTTTGGGTTAAAATCTTCATCTGGAAGTGCTTTTGTAACAGAATTAGTTGATTCGCATCCTTGCGTACTTGTAGATATAAATGAAACCGAATTTCCTGCTGTGAAGGTACCTGGGAAACCTACAGAAGCGGTATCTTTGAAGGATTTATTTTCGGATGTAATTGATCTTGAGAAAACGGTATCGGGGGTGATTAAACCGAAAGGTAAACCAGAGAAAACAAGTTCATTGTTTAATAATAAGTCGTCATCAGTTATTTCTGGCAAGGAGTTGGTAACTGACGTAGTGGATATGGGAGGCACCCGTTACGGAATGGTTATACCCAAGGAAACGTTATCAATACCTTCGGAATCTTTTGATGGCAATGCAACTCCTCCAGCTAACACACCTTTAAAAAAAAGGAACACATTCACTCTTGAACAAAAGATCGGTATGTTAAATGATCTGGATAATGGTGGCAGGCTTACTCAGATTGCTAAAAAGTATCATATTGCTGTGTCGACTCTTTCGACTATTTTTAAGGATAGATACAAATTGAGATGTGCGGAAAACATGGTAGGTAAGGAGCGCAAGCGTATAAGAATGGGTCAGTATCAGAATGTGGATGAGGCGGTTTTGCGTTGGTATTGGAGTAAAAACAGTGAAGGATATACTCCCGATAGTCTTCAAATACAGGAGAAAGCCCGGGAAATTGCTCAAAGATATGGTGAGCAAAATTTTGAAGGTAGTGCTGGTTGGCTCAAACGGTTTAAAGATCGCTATAGTATTGGGAAATGCCGAAAATCTGGTGATCAAGACCAATTACAGGAAAATGAAGATGCTGCAGAGGTAATTTTATATTTTTAACTTAATTCTGAGGCTCATAGTCATGGATGGAAAATAACTATTGCAATATGTCCAACCAAGTTATTCTATGTACCATCCCCAATATGGTCAAGTTATTTTAGAGTTGCACTTCATAATTTTGTTCAGTTACAGTTGGTTAAAATATTGTTAGATGAACGGTTGGTGTACAAGTTTGTACCTTATTTAGGTACAACGTATTTGTAAATGAGAGAATCATTCCTAGTGGAGCTCTGTTATTTTAGTGTCGTACTTGCGAATTCTGTACCCTCAGAGAAGTTGGTTAAGCCAGTAGCATTGTATAAAAGGTCCTATATTATTAAGGTACCATTCATCTGTAAATGAAATCTATATTTTACTAGGTGATGAGGTGTTTCATTCATTGTTGATATTTCACATGGTTAAAATGTAATAGCATTTTCCTCATCATGTATCAATACAACAGTCATTTGAAGAAATAGCAAAATTATATTATCCTTCAATGGAATAAATTGGGAAACTAAGAATTGTGTCAGGAAAGGTGAGTGACAATAATTTACATGTTATATACTTATTTAAATTTTAAAAATTGATTTTGATATTTTATTGATACCCTCTGGAAGAACTGATTGAAGATCTTTTTCTTTTGACATATTGTCACAGTGCTAGGCAATTTGAATATTTCTTCTAAATCGGCAATTTAAGTGAAATAGGCCACCATAACTATTTTTTCTCAACTTGATAGTCTGGTAACACAGTATTGAATATCAATTCTTTATTGCCTCTTGTGTTTACTTCTGGTGATTACTTTTCTTGGTATGGTTAAGTTTTTTTTCCTCACATCCATGTGATTAATTAATTTGGAATGGCTAAGAAAATGCCATATTCTTGTTGAAACACAGTTTTTGGAGTCATTTGCATTATTTGATAGGTAGAACACTACAGCTTCCTCCCCTCTGCTGGGGGACACACAAGACTTTAATAAGTATGATCATTCTTCAACCCTGGTGAAGTTTCCATTAGAGGAAAAGAAATGTTATTTTAGTAAGATGACAACTCCTCTGAAAATCTTCATCTCTATAAATGGACCATGAAAATTTCATACAAATGACTTATTGTTGTTGTGTTATTGGTTTTGACCCCCTTAATAAAATATAGATTATGGTCCTTAATTATTTTTCCCCTGAGAATCAGTGAATCAGCTTGCCATTATTGTCTCTAAAATGGCTGTCAGGGTTTGCAGATTTTTCTACCTATAAATGATTAGCATATTTTCATTATTCAATAAATATTACTTACTCAAGGAATTCTCACCATGAGATCTCCCTTTCATGAAGGAGACAAGTTTTTTCATTAGGTGATAGTTAAACCTGTCCCATCAGCCATATCCATTGACTGATCACCACCTTAAATTTATTTTCCAGAGATTTCCAGACCTCTTGATTTTTAGTCTAGCCACTAGTTTTAGTTTTGGGGTTTTTAGACTTTTCCAAGCTACTATTGCAAAAAGAATGGCTTTGTATATATTTGCATAATTTGGGATATTGCCATTAGTTAGGTTTTATATGGGACAGCTTAGAGAAGATGAGAACAATTGGAATGCTGGAGAAAATGTTTGAATTGTATGTGCGGGAGTGAGGCATGGGGAGGCATTAAAGAAGAAACACTAGTTGGATGTTACAAGGGAAGGGGATAATCATACACATAAACCAAAATGGCTCACTCAAAGGAGTGACATAAGTAAGCATTCCATCCTAAATAAGAGTATTAGAGATTGGAAAAAATTACCTGGAGATATTTTTAGACATTTTCCTTTGAACAGCAGGAGCTTCTAGAAAAGAAAGTCCTGGGCTAAATTCTTTTCTATCTCTGATGTTTTGAGTTGGCTATTTACCTGGCTTGTTTCTAACAATAGATTGGTTTGAATGTACCCTGCCTCCTGGCTAATTGCCAAATTACATTGTAATAATGATAATATGGCTGTTCAAAAGTTTCTATCCTTACCAGCTATATTTCAAAGTATGTGTGGACCTGAAATTGAAATTGCCATGGTTTATTCCAAAAGATGCTTGCTAATGTTTATGCCTTATATAACTAAGGGAAATTGCTTGTTTCTATTGTCCACAAAATTGTTTTTATTCCTTATTGATTTCCGTCTGTATTGCACCATAATTTTAAGCATTTATCTAGTTTTCTCTGGTGAGATTAATAAAAGGTTTAAGTTAAAGTAAAAGTTTAAATGAATTTGGGGGCAAGAAGGAAAGTGATCCTATCAATTGAATAGGAAATTGACTGATGTATGTGCAAAAGAGACACTCTTCAAATCCAAAGTGATTTTTTGAAACACCAAAAGAAAAATAAGTATTGCATATTGAAGAGGAAGGTGAATTCTAGCAAAGTGAAAGTGTTTGTGAATAGTTTGTGTATATGTTCTAAAAGGTTACAAGTATACCTTGAGAATGGGCTCAACATTTAGCAAAGACTTGAATTTGGAAAATATGCAATGCCTGTTGCATCAGTAAACCAGGAGAAGTGTGTATTAGTCAGTAGTAAAATGGCAAAATATTGCCAAATACCATCTCAAATATTAAACACCATGTAAAGGGGATTAATTATTCAATTCTACCCATCATGTTTGGGTTTTTCAGAAATCAATTTAGTTTTGGAATAACCTGTGATACATGGTGAAGAAAACCATGACCTAAAAGAAGAGACACAGGCTATCCTAAGGGGGGATCTGAAATGTACTTCCAACCAAAACACATGCATACAGTCCTCAGGATAGATATCATGAACTTTAGAGATATAGTAGACAAAATACTAGAAACTAATAAAATACCCAGAAATCATTTTGGGGAAGGTGTTGAAATAAAAAATAGCGTGAATGGTGATGATCTCTGTGTCCTGGCTAGGCTCTTGAAAAGATAAAAGTTTTAATAGTTCAAATGTTAAGTTTTAAATATACTTAGATGTGATTGCACAATGGATTGAATAAGATTCAGAAGCGAAAAAATGTTATCCCCTAAAACCTGAGGGAGACAGTATAAAAGTGTTACAATGTTGTTGCTTCCCAAATCATACTAATAAAATGGGGAAAATCGAAAGTTTTTAAACATTTGTTTGTGAGTAAACATTCACTGGATGCAAATAAAAACTTGGTAACCTTCAGTTGAAAAATGCTGGTACAAAAATGGAATCCTGCTTGTTTACCTCTTCCCTTTCTTCAGTTTCATCACTTCCTCTCCCATTTATTATTTAATGGAAATATTTTGCCTATCTAGCCAACCTCTTCTCTTTATATGCAGCGGTGCATTAGATGCACCAGCATGGAAGAATATTAAGAATGAAAGGAAAATGATAGGTAAAACACAATTGAAAATAGAAAGCATTTTGTAAACAAAATTATTGGAGGCAGAAGAAAGGGGGAATCAAGAAGTGGGTAATTTTCACCAAGGATTAAAGGGAACTAAAGAATGGAATACAGCTAGGGAGGAAATCTGACTTAAACTCCAGAGAATGGCCCCAGTTGTATTTTATCATGAATTGTCCCTTGGTGTTATCTGGAATCATCCAGTCAGTAACTGAACTTAATATGCACTAGGCTACCATGCCGCCCCAATCCCTTCTGAGATTCACCCATTGAAAATAAGCTGATAACAAATTGAAATGAAATAATTCACTTTGTAATTCCACATACTTTTGTGTGTGGAATTACAAAGTAAATTATTTCATTTCAATATGTTATGCAAATTCCATAAAGTTACCCCTGATACAACAAATTCTAGCTGATAACATGTTAAAAGGTACAAATGCAAAGTATTTCTAATAGTTTGCTGTAATGCCTTTCTTAATTGTACTATTCAATGATAACAAACACTGTTTAAATACCACAATAGATGGAGTTATGCATGGAACATTTGTTCTTACAATTTACTGTGAGAATATGGATTGAGATAATAATTTAGCACTTATGAAGTGTGCCATCAGATTCCAAAGGAATGAACATGGATGAGGAAATGGAATTTAGAAGTATTAATGGAGATAAAAAAGGAAGGAGTACCAGGGGGTAGTAGAAAAAGGGCGAATGATTGCTTAGGGAAAGATCAGTTTGGGTTCAGGAAGGGAAGAGGTACACATGATGCCATGGCAGAAATTAGATCAATACTGGAAAGGCAAACTGACTAAGGTCATGATATCCTTGTTTCGCAGATTTGGGGAAGACATTCAATAAAGTAAATTGAGTGGACTTCACTTGAGTGTATTGCAGAAGAAAGCTGTAGCTTGGAAGGATAGATCACTTGTCCATAACCTCTACTACTCAGACTGCTACCGTGCATGTGGTAGATGGAAGGTTGACATGGGTAGTGTTTGGAAGAGGAGTAGGAGAGGGATATGCATTTTCACTCTTGCTTTTCGTAGTATATGTGGATGAAATGGTCAAAGTTGCATGTGGAGAACAAGATAGGAATAAAGGCTAGTAGGGAATTCATGAAATCAGGTTTACAGATGATTAAGTTATATTTTACCCGTCAGGTCAATATCACCAGTCAGTAACCATGGCTATAAGAATTGCTTTAGCACATTAAAAAATCAATGCGATTGGTATGGGATGAGAATGGTGCAAAAAAAAGTTTGTGGTTTTTGAGAAAGAGGAAAGCTAAGTTAATTGTTAAAATAGGAGTACAAAAACTAGAGCTTGTGGAACAGTACCAATCTTGTATGTATTTTCGACGAAGATGGTCAAATTAGCAGGGACACAGGGAGGGGAATTGCGTTTTGCAAAGAAGCTTTCTCTAGGAGGGAATAGATGGCATAGATGTCAAGAAAAGATGAGGTAAAACAGAGATATGTAATCGAAGCAAGATAGTGATGGCATAGATTGGAGGCTTTTAAGATGTGTTTGTGGAAAAGGACAGAAAAGGCGAAATAGGTAGAATATAAAAATGAAGCGGAGGTACTAGGCATGGTAGTGAAGGATAGAGAGTTGTTGGGAGAAATCCAAAGGAGGCATGCATGTTGTGTGCGGAGCATTTTGATTTGAGATCTACTTTTGAAAACTGATTGTGATTAGAATATTAGAGAGGTAAAATAGGGGAAGGAAAAGGATAGGCATGTTGGATGGAATGGAAGGAGGGATAATAAGCCAGTCAGAATTTGTGAAGTTTATTGTAGTGTGAGATGTCTTGTTCGGCGGTGCTTATATATAAGTGTATCATCAAGTCCATTCAAAATCTATCATTATGTTAAGACTAAAAAAACTCTGCTAACTGTGTGGTCATATATATAGGTGGCCAGGGACTGGGATAAGTTGGGGACTATGAAGGGAATCTGGAAATTTTTTATTCCTCCTTATAATTTTTTCCATTGTGATTAATGAAAGCTTTAAAATAATTACGTTTTTAGAGAAAATGATCAAGTGGGACCTATAAATGGTATATGCCAAATAGCAATCAAATTATATGGTTGAAGTATTTTTTTAATATCTCTTACCTTAATTATAGTATTAAATTATTTTTGTAGCCCTTTAATTTTATTTTTTATCTTAGTTTAAACTATGTGAAAATGAAGATTACCTTAGGGAATGGTTTTAATTGTTGGAGATATATTTCCTTCAGTGAGGTTTAATAAAGCTAAAAACTAAGCATTCTGAATATTCTCTGAACAAAACAGGTCACTGTCAGGCAACCCTACAGCAGGAACATTTGAAAACGAATTAATTACATTATAAATATAAAAATCAGTTTCTGATACCGTAATAGTGCAAAGTGAGCACAGTAAAAGCTCTAGTGGTTTGTATTTTTTGGTGGTTTATGATGTTTGGGATTTTTTTGTGCCAACCTGGAAATGTCAGGGAATTCAGTATTTGGGTCATGCTGACCATCGTGTAAAAGTTTATCATCCCCTCTCTAGCATGTCATTGCCTACTTGATATACAAATCTACAAAATTATTTGGTCAAAACGGTTAATTTGAGCTTAAGAAGTAATTAGTTCATGTTTTGATAAATTCCTTTTTTCATTCATTTTTTTGTTTACATCTCATGTTTGTAGAAAGATGTATCTTGTTAAAAAACACAGATTGGATCCTTGTTCATTGTTTATAAATTTTTTTCTTATTTATATTCCCAATTCATCAGAATTTATTAGTTCTTTGTTAATAATAATGAGAATACATGTTGATTTTGGCATCTTAGTCATCTAAATGTCCTCTAATTTGGGACTATGGCTATGGGTAATAATGTTATAATAATATAATTTTATTTGATGTTAAATTGCAAATGCTATTCATATCATATCATCATTTATTTGTCAGCAGACCACGTGGCATAATAAACATCATCAAATTTAGAAATAGAGAAACTATTGTAATAACCTAACAGTATATATATATGCATGTTAAATAAATGATATATTAAGGTGAAAATATTTCTCTGTCATAGTATTCCTGTGTGGAATACAAAACTTGTGTCACAAACCACCCATATTACATGACAAATATTATGTATTTGAAATTTTGTGTGTCCATATTGATAGCTGTCATGGGTAATTTATTGAAAAGCATGCAGTCAAGAAGTAAAAATATTTTTGAGAACTTGGGAGAGCTAGAAAACACAAATTAATTTAGTTCTATAAGTTTTTTATGTAGGATTATTACTATACCAAATTTATCACTTTAAGAAATGAGGATATACAGCAAACATGAGACATTTGAATATAGCAGTAGTCAGTGAATGAGCAATATATTTAATAATTTCCTTCAGTTAATATTTAGAGAATCTAGGGGTATCTCTTCTTCTTAAACTTTTAATTCCATTAAATGAAGAACACAATGTATTTTACCACAGTTCCTTATTTTCGTACTACTAGTTTCAACGCTTGGGCATCATCAGGTACAAATTAGTCGAGTTGCGGTCAATTTATATACCATTCATGTGGGAGAATGGGTTGGTGATAGAAGGTGGAAGAAAGAGAAGGGGAAGGAAAGAGAAGGGGGAAGGGAGGAGAAAGAGTTGGGGTTGTGATCTGCATTGATGGGAAGGAGGAGATGGGTGTTAAAGATCAGGAAAGGTGATCACAACCCTACCTCTTTCCCCCCCCCCTCTCTCACCATCCCTTTCCCCCACATGAATGGTATATAAATGGACTGCAACTTGATTAATTTGTACCTGATGATGACGCCTAAGCATTGAAACTAGTAGTACAAAAGTAAAGAACTGTCGAAAAATGCATTCTTTTCCTCATTTAATGAACATGCACTTCCACAAAATTGAGCCGGAAACAATTGAATACATTTTAATTCCATGCCTACGTTTAAAAGTAATTTGGTGATATTAGTTTCCACTGAAAGCTGAAGTGATAAATATTCACATTTTGAACAATACTCTCAACATACACATAGCATGTATTTGCACTGCCAAGAATGTGATTAATCATGCTTGAGATAAATAATTATTAAATTTATTAGGTTAGATGCAAATTTTCCTTTGCCATGAACTAGAGTCTTGGTGTGGTGGAAGGCTAGTACCTTCTGATGACCCCTAGAGCTGTGCTCTTGGGAGAAATGATAATTGCTTCTATTAGGTTCATCCATGCCAGATATATGGAAGGGTATGAGCCAGATAGTATGCACATCATATGTTTCATTGGTAAGATGACTGCACTGATATAATGCCATTTCATTGATGATATGTATGAAAAACACTGTTGAGAAGGGAGGGAAGAGATTATGGTAGGAGACTTCGGTGCAGGAATAAGGGATGGTTATGGGGAAACAGTAGCATTTTGTGGGAGTCAGAATTTAGCCATAGCAAATCCTTTTTAAACATAATAATGCATGAAAAATGCCAGGGGACTGAGAGATATCAGTTAGCCCATGTGGTTCGGTAAAGATTTGGCAGTAGCATAATTAATTCATATAGTTTCTGGGGAGCTAAAAAAATAAGAAATTAGTATAGTTAACTTATCTTGGAAGTATTTTTGACCGAGAAAGGCCAAGTATTAGGAACATGGAAGTGGATTTGCATTTAGCTAAGAAGTATTCACAAGGAAGAGGAAATTGATGACATGAATGTTTTGAGTAAGGATGTCAAGAAAAGACTAGAAAAAACTTCAATATGGTGCATGTTTTTGTATGGTGTGGAAGCATGGATGTTAAAGCAAGATGGTGGGCATAGATTGGAAGCCTTTGAGATGTGACTGTGGAAAAAATGAAATAGACAGAATGGAAAACAAAAGAAGAGGCACTAGGCATGTTTGGGGAGGAAAGAGCATTGTTTGAAAAAATCCAAAGAGGTGTGAATTTTGGATGCAGAGTATTTTGATTGATGATTTACTGTTGAAGAGAAAATAGGCCAGCCAATTAGCATGGGGAAGAGTATAGGCGTGTTAGACAGAATAAAGGGAAATAAAATATATGTAGTATTTAGGAACAGTTTAATTTAGTGCGGAATGTCAAGTTGCCTTGTTAGGTCTGAGAAATGTAGGTGTAAATCTGTTAGTGTTCATTCCCTGTCCATCCAAAAATACCAAATATGAGACTACCAAAATACATGGTTTGTATAAAAAGTTTTGGAAAAATAGGTTTATTTCAGATATTGCAACAATGCCTCGACATTCTTCGAAGTACAACCCTTG
Organism: Hetaerina americana; assembly: GCF_022747635.1. Taxonomy (NCBI): domain Eukaryota; kingdom Metazoa; phylum Arthropoda; class Insecta; order Odonata; family Calopterygidae; genus Hetaerina; species Hetaerina americana. The sequence goes on along the minus strand of NW_027286069.1, from coordinate 10,388,587 downwards.
GGCAACACACTTGTGCCAGCAGCTTTTCCATGACTTGAAGGCTCCCTGATAGGTGGATTCCATGTGTTCTTAAGGGCACATGTGCGAGCTTCTTTGAAGGCACGTAGGGTCCTATGGTGGTGTCCTTTTAGGGAGGATTTCTCTTAATGGAATAGAAAATAGTCTGCTGGTGCCAAGTCAGGACTGTAAGGGTGTCGGGGAATGGTCACGATGCTGTTGGAGAAGGTCTACACAAGCAGACGCTCAACTCAGCTCTTGGTCATCTGTCAAGACCTTCGGGAGGAGTTTAGAGCAGATCTTTTGCATCGCCAAATTTTCAGTGATAGTGGTGTGCACTGTCATCTTATCAATGGCAATAGGATCTGTATTCATGCACACACTTAATCGACAGTCTAAATTCAGCACTCCATACACACACACACATGTCAGGGAAAAATTGTCACCAATACTGTTTATACAAACCTTTTAAAATAATTAAAATAGTTTATCACCATTAACGTTTCTGATTATTTGTAGTTAGCTGAGCAACCTCCTCTTTAGTTTTCTGAAGCACTTGGCTGGAAATATCAAGGGATCCAGGTTTGAAATCTGGTCAAGGTGTATGATTTTAATTCATTGAAATTGCTGTGGAAAAAAAATTTTGTGCTTCCAATAATTACCAAACTTATTACTTAGTGATTGTTCTATGCGTAAATGATAGAAGAATGTGCAGATGACGTATTCCTTAATATTTTTCTGCAAAAGCCCTATTTCTAAACCCCATTCAGTAATATCGTTTCCTGAAATTACTTTTTTCTCCATCAAAAATTTCACAAAAACTATGACTACTACTTCACCTGCAGTTCTGGCACTGTATCTTAATATATTTTGGTTTTTCATCAGGTCGGCCTAGCACGTGCTAATGTCTGCATTAGAAGCCAGATTTCTAAGCGTACTGGGAAGGACAAGGATGATGATGGTTTTGAGGCTGTACCTAACCGGAATTCTGCAATGACCCAGGATCTTAAGAACAAAGGTGGAGGTTTGCGCAGGGTGGATACAGTTGGAGACCTGGTAGAGGTGCGATACATTGCAAGAGTGCTAGATGATGCAGTGCTTCATGGTGAGGTATGTTAATATTTGTTCTTTGTGATGTTTTACATTAATAATATTTATGGCTTACTCCAAGGAAATTTAAGGTGCTATGGTTTATTAATTTTCAATTAAATTTTGAAAGCCTTTCTGTGAACTTCAAATCACCTGACATAAATGTGAGCTTCATTGGGAAAGATAGAAATTTGTAAAGTAACAACTTGCTCCATATAAGCCTAATGATATACGATTCAATAACCACAAAATATGATGTTTTGAGGCCAGTTAGTTTAACCATATGTTGATTATTAGTTATCTGTATTGTATTATGTTAATCAATGTCAACTTTTCATTCACGTAATACCTTCATGATCGTACACTTTCTATGTAAGACATGATAAGTGTCACTTTAGTTAGTGATCAACTTTATTGAGTTTCTGGTGTTAGCTATTAGCTGTTAAGCAGAAGAAGTTGTCTGGTTTTAAAGTAAAATATGGTTTCAAAAATTGAATTGTTGGTGTATGAAAGGTTTAGCTAAACTATGTGGGGTACCCACTTAATTAATTGCTGAATTTCCAAGTAAATGGATTGATCTATTTACTTAGAACCATTCCTAGAAAGATTATGCTTTTCATGATATTCATATTTACTGAACAATGCACCTGGGTTCCTTGCTACTTAGAAAAACTGGAATAAATTGGAGCTACTAGAAACTGGAAATGTGGAAAAAATTTGAAAGTTGTCTGGAAAACTAAGAATTTAGTAGGAATAAAGGAGCCAACTGCAAATTTTGGGGATAATTTGAGGCTTTGTTATAAGTGAAATAATTTTTCATGTAAATTTGTTGCTTAAATACCAAACTTTAAAACCCCTCATCCTCTAAATACTCCATATTCATTGCATTCAAAGTGCATGCTCTGAGAGGCAGGCAGAAAGGCTGCTGCCATCTGAGATCTAGGGTCCTTAATTTGTGTACTGTTAAGAAACAATGATGAATTGAATCTTCAAAATTTCATGTATAAGTGCCCAGATTTCAAAGTAAACTGCTTCTGTAATTCTGTTATTGGTAGAATTCATTGATTCTTCCCCTGGCCAATATTAAGGAAAACAAGTGCTCCTTAAGTAAGTCTCTGTTTTTCAGCAATATATGTTCTTCTTACATTTAATGTTATTACCTGTGGAATATGCTTCAATGAATTTTAATTTCTCTTTCAAGATTTGTGATATTTACATTTCTTCAGAATATCCATATTATTGCTATTATTTTATAGGCTAACTATGATGGCAGATGTGAAATATATGTTTACTTCCTGTTTGTTATTAATGTTGTGTTACGTTTTCTTCATTCTGTTTAGGTTGTTGACAGCAATGAAAAAGATGACCACCCACTCTGTTTAAAGGTCAAGGAATGGTGGAAATCGTGGAAGGAGGAGGAGTGCAATATTGATTTGGTCGATGGGGAGGACGGAAGGTGGTGGGAGGGAGCCCTTTGGGGGGCAACTGTTGGCACTCGTAGGATGATTGTGCTTCCACCTGATGCCGTGTGCAGGATGAAGGTAGCTTTGAAATACTTTGAAATCTTAGGTTTATATTTTTACAGATAGCAATGGAAAGCGTTGAAAAGTTAAGGTTGAATGGGAAAATATATTTCATAAGGTTATTTTGATGTTTTTGAAAAGGAATATATTTCACAGCATTGCAATAAAATTAGGAATATAAACATTAGCGATATTATTGCATGCAAGAGCCCTGAATCTTAATAAAACTGTTCTCTCCCTTAGCAATTTGAGGTACATGTTTCTTCCATATTCTGAGCTAAGTGATCTATATTAAATAAAATACCCCCTGATGATGTCACACACTGCCTGCGGACGAAACAATGATGAAGAAATTGCCCAAGTATATAAAATTGCCTAAGTATATAAAATTGCTTATACAAATTAATACAAATTAACGTCAGTTACAACTGTACAGAGTAATCGGTGTGGCGAAGCCGGGCATAGCCACTAGTGTATTATATAACACTGGTGGAATATGACTGAAATTAAGATTTTTTTGGATTAGATTTGCTTGACCTCTAGCAAAGTAAAATACCTAATGAGCTAAAATAAGGTCAGGTAATGACTATTTTATTTCAGAGATTTCCATTTTTAAGAATTTATTATTTTTATGGTGTTACAGGGGTTGAAAGTAAAACTTTCTCCTGAGGCATGCCTTGTTTATGAAGTTGAGATTCTTCAAATTCGCAGAGGAATAGGGAATGAAGATGTGAAACTTGGTCAAGCAGTTGGAGAACCATGTAAACCAGGAAGAAGTATAATGGCCAATTCAAGGGGTAAGTTAAGAATCCACAGTATCTGTGGTGGTGGGACCTTACTCATTGTTGTTTGTTCTCCTCTTGTCTAATGTTCAGACTATTAGACTACACTAGATGTGCAGGAATTCACTACAAAAAATCATTTGACTAAATTTATATGAGGATTTGGATCTCCCACTTTTCAATTATATGTTGGTCAATAACTAATGCCTCTAATCCCTACTCTTCTTGATTTAGCTTAAGGCAGTGTACAAGACTGGCTAATTTGGCAATTTTGGCCTTGGTATTTCTCTCAGAATTATTGCTTCATCAGAATGACTGGCCACTATCCTCAAGTTATGTGTTCCATGTAAAAAGTTTCCAAGGATATGCGTATTAAATAAAAAAACCCATGAGGATGGACCCAGAGGATGGACCGAAAGTTAGCCACAGATCAGTAGGTAGCAGCATGGAAAAATCTTAAATGGAAGTAACATAGAATAGGGTGAATATAGTGAGGATAATATAGGTCAGTGTACAAAGGTTGAATAGACCCCATAAATTTACCGTTGTGGTCATGAGGCTTGGTGGCCCAGTACCAGAATATTTTGGCACCTGATTGAGGAGCCGGGTTCAAATACATGGGAATAACTCTGGACCCCTCCCATTGCACTCATCTCATTTTGCAGTTAACATATCTTAATGGGAAATTGAGACCACTCTAATATGTGAATTTTACTTTCTTAGAGCATAGAATGAATGAAGTAAATTATAACATCACTTATGATGAAATTAACCTTTATAAATTGATTTAGCTATGGACAGTCTTTTTTGAGGTGTCCACATAGGAAAATTATGATATCATGAAAATCAGGAATCAGAGCATTTCTTTTAACTAAAGAAAACCTGACAAACGGCCTAATATTATGAAAATAATTTAGGATTTTGATATTAGATTTGGGAATTCTCAATGAGAATAATGTTGTCCGATTATAGGTTAGAGCTATTATGTTTATTGTGGGGCATTTCTTATTCAAGTACCACACAAAAGAAAATTCATGAATGAGAAGCAGCTATGTATCTAAAGGAGCAGACACCTATTTCATGTTCCCTGTACTCCTGACCAACCCAATCTCTTCATTGCAGTGTACATATGTAACCTACCTATCATTCTGAGCAGAGGCCTGCAAATCAGCGGGTATATTCACCCAGGGCAAATTTAACAAAAATATGTACAAGGTGCTTCAAAGACCCATAGACTTAGTGCTTCTAGGCCTATCTGACTTGAATTTGTTGGCATTTGGGTTAGAGAATTATAAGTAGGTCAGCTTGTTGACATCACAGCCAGCCTGAGTCAAGCCATATCCACAAAAACTCAGCTGAATATCTCAAGTCTACCTTGACGGCATGAAATATGTGTAATGAGAAAGCTGTGAGCAATGAAAACAAATGTCTACTTAATATGATCTTAAATTGAATAACATGTTAACATGATTTGGAAAATTTAGCTGTTTGAGCTATATTTTTATGATATTACTGCAAGCTATTGCTATTAAAAATTGTTGCTGTCCCAGTGACTACTGTATCCATTATGAATCGAATTTTGATGACTTTTCTGTGTACAGGTGCCTGTTCAACGCACCATGGTCAGGTACAAGCTTAGACTCGAGTACATAAGTGCTCAGGCAGTGGATCAAGTACCTCCTATCACTGGGAGCATTCACCATCTGTGTCCCTCCTTGGCATTCTGGGGATGAGGTCGTGGCATACCTTAACCTAGTGACTGAGTCTTGGCCAAATTTGCTATGTGATTTGCGGGCCTTTAATTCATTACAGGTTTACTTCATCATATAAATTGGAAAAAAAACTAGGAAAAAAATGCTTGGGAAATCAGGAAAAAATTGAGAATTGGAAACCAGAATGCAAATGGTCTGTTACATGTGTGCATGTCTTTTAAAAAATAATGTTTTTGCAGAAATCTCAGTGAATTCTCACATTTGGTATTGAAATATCTGTGACATGATTCAATTTAAGCAAACCTACTTGATGGTTAAACAAATTTTATTGGATTTCCTCCAACACTTATCCCTGTCTCATCTACTGTAAATACAGGAAATGTAATTCTTTCAAGTGCTGAATGGTAAATTATGTATCAGTTGGGAGGGGTATGTAAAAATTGGATAGCAGCCCTAAAAGCAAAAAAAAAAAATTATAGCAACCATTTAAGCACAAATTTAATTTATGAGTATTTATTTTGATTGGGAGAGTTGATTTCAGGCTTCATTTATTTGAGGACACTCAAGGCTAGCTGCATAAAGTAGGGATAGAGCCTCACTTTGTATTTGATCATACGATCTGGAAATTTCATCCTCAAGCAGGAGGAGAAATGGTGTATGAAATGGGGCTGACTTCTTCTATCCTACCAACATCCTGGCAGTCAAGGGTTTATGCATGATTTTCTAATGGGCATGTTTGATGAAGTACATCACATTCATTGGGGTAGATAGTATGTTGTAGCCCTGTGATTTATCCTTCATACCTAAGGTGCTTCACCAGATCAGTCACTGGGCATGTAAATGAGTTAGGTTATTTGAAAAGTGCTTTGAAAGACTGATCTTGAAATACTTAAACGTGCCATGATTTATGTTTTCATTCTGTTGTTTGAACATATACATTTTGCTTTTGCTGCTTCTACACAAAGGGATTAAGGTTACTTAAACCTACTGCCATTGGGTTTTGGTTTGACTGTTTGGTCAGGAGGACTTGCTAATAGAAATGTATGCAGTAGTGCTATCATATCATCTTATATATTGTTGTTTTCTGAAAAGATCAATGAAATTCTGTTGCCCTTGTAATTATATTGTATTGTATTCAGAGTTGTGGGGAAGGAAAAGACATCTTGAATGGAATGCAGAGAGCAGAAATGTGCAGAATTGAAATGTTTATTGTTGAATTGAAATGTTTATTGTTGTGTAGGGTTTCAGGTTGCATCTTTTAAGGTTGAAAGGCTTAGAAATGTAGTTGTGGCTAGTTCGTGTCCATTCAAAATCTACCTTAAACAGTTGACTACTTTTAAAAATACCAAGGACCTCCTTTCCCTGTGATATATTGCACAATTTAATTTTGTCTTTCCTTTCAGTAATAACCACCACCTGGATAAAACTTGCTCTCATTATGTCATTGTTTACTCTAATTGTTGATACTGATACTTTTTCAAATTGCCATGGAAAACAGTTCAACTTAATCATGTTGAAATCACAGCCATCATAATAAATTTTAATTGTGTGGAATTCATTTCAAGAATCTCGTATGTTTAATGGAACTCTTGTTTACCAATGGCAAATCTTGATTAACAGTTTGCTTTTAACCTCGGAACAGTAAGCAAAATGTACTCTCTAAGTTATTGCCTAAATGATGAATGTATATCTTCCTGCTGAAATAGGCATTTAAATATAAACACAGGAATTTTGCATGCTGAACCTGTTTAGACTTTGGTTATCTGACATAATACACTCAAAAATTTGATTTAGGCATAAAAAATATATCTTTTGTGATTTTTCTGCATTAATGTCAATGTTGGCTGCATACCGTAGTGTTATTAGCCGCAGAGGCTGTTCACTTTTACTTACTAAGTTGTCTAAGGATTCACCAGATTATCATTATGTATGTCATTAGCCTAAAATTTACTTGAAGACCATTAACTGAGCGAAGGTAATAAGGAAAGTCATTTATGTACACAAGGAACAATACTAGTCCCAAAATGGATGTATAGGTACATAAGTAAGCTTGCCAACCAGTAACTGTAACAGAGAATTAGATTATAAGAACATTATGTCAAGAACTTTTAAATAATGCAGATTAATAAGATTTGTATTTGAAGTCTTAGTCCATGAATCACATTTTGCATTTCAGTTGGTTCCACTTCTGAGCAGGAAGGAACGCCAAGGAAAGGCCACATGGCTGGGTGTTCGATGTCATCTGCTGTCACATCAACACCTTCAGGATCCCCACCTGCAGGTTCTACACTGAAAGATACACGTACACCTGCTGACAAGGCAAGCATCCTTTCCAGAATGGCCAGGATGGGTCAGCCAACCCTAATGCTCCCAGATCTTCAAGCCAGGCGGAGAGCAGCGAGTGAAGGTGATGATGGCACAGGCAAGGTCACTGGCCGAGGTGATGAAAGAAACGCTGTGAATGAAGAAGACCCCCATGCTGAAGATGAGGTTGAGCTGGAAGATGGAGGCTATATTCTTCCAATTGAGGTAACTCATTCTGTAAAATAATGCATACTTTTTAAGTCCTGTTTTTAAAGTGGAAGTAATTTACCTCTCCTATAATCATTACTTCATGTAAAACTCTGTGTAGGGCTACACCTGACTAATGTCCTTTTCTTTTAAAAAAACAGATTTCCATTAATCAGATCAGTAACCCATAGCACTAGCATTTCATGCTAGTCATATTTTGAATTCCTTACAAGTTTTCAATCTGGACTCTTCCATATCATTAGAAAACAGTAGTACATAGAATTATAAAGTTAAAAATTTTAGACATAATGAATTATGTAGATTTGAACGTTTTTGTGAATGAATAAATGCATAAAATCTTGAATTTAAGATTGAATTGTGCTATGATAATTGCTATTATATATTTATTACCTTTATTTCAACAAATTCTGTACAATTTTGAAAGATTTTAGAAATACTTATTAATATTTCAAATATTGCTATTCTAGTCATTTTGTTTCTATTTTACTAAAAGTAAATTATCTCATCTCAGGTAACAGTGTGCAACAAAATTTTGTGGCTCTAATTTTGAATGAACGAAAAATATGGCATTGAATTGCCAATATAGAGGTCAGAGAATGCTTAAAAATTATTTTGATGTCCTAAATTTTGGGCCATCAAATTACATCATTATTTCCATTTTCACATTAGGTACAAACCTTATTTCCACTAATTATTGATGTAACCAACTTTTTGTGCTTAAATGTACTTACTTAGTTTTGAATAAAACTTACTTTTTTATGAAAGATAATACTTCCAACCATGATCACTAGGCCAAAAATATTACAAAGCAAAATCTATAATGGCATTCAATCAATATTTTCCGGCTCCATTTCAACAATGTTCGGGATTCAGCTGCCCACTGATCAACAAGTTAACCGATGGAAATTGCAGATTGTTTCAGGATGAAATATGGTTTTCGGTATAGATAAAAATTTTTTTCTTCTGAGTATTGATTTTGATGATATAAAATAATAAAGTGCATAGGACACTTCTCTTGAAGTCTCTTTCTGTGTGAGTGATGAATCCTTTAAAAAGTGTGTCAAAAGTGTATCCTTTAAAAAGTGTGTCAACACTTTTTAAAGGATAAATGAATTTTTAAGCTTTTGAGAAAAATCAAAAGCCAATGGTAGCAATGAGAATAGACCAAGTTGATGCCAATCTACCGTTGATGATGGTTGATTGGCATCAATTTGGCCCATTCTCATGCTCCAAATTCAAGGAATCATTTATTTTGAAGTTCATTAATATCTTATTAAAAGTTTTCATTAGTATTTTTAACTTAAAGTCGTTTAATTTACCCCTATAGTGGTAGGCACAAATATTTTTTATAAATGTAATATTATGTGAAATATGTGTGACTTTTGTATGTTTTTATCAGAATTGATTGCATTTAGCATGATACACCATTAATTAAGCTGAGAAATTAAACATAAACAAAACGAGACAGCAAATGGGACTATGATCCTGTATGATGAGTTGGAGTCAGCTATTACCATTAATTAGGCTTTCTGTGATTCTTTGATGTTGCTAGTTGAATTGTTATGGATTTCATATATCGTTATGCCTTAGTTTTATTTTCTAGTTGACATAAAATGCTAAGAAAACAATTTTTATTCTTATCTTTGATGTGTCCTCATTTGGTCTTGTGTGCATGTGACTGCTTATATCAGACAATTTTACTCGTAGTCGCATTTACGTCATGAAATGCTTGCCAGTTTAAAAGTAGAGTAATATTATTTTACATAGATCTGCGTTGGTGTTATATTTTCTTTGTGAAGTTTAGAATTCTTCTTTGAGCATTCATTTCAATTTTGAAAAAAATGCTCATTTGCAACAGGTTTTCAATCCTTAGTGAGAAAACTACTTTGATTTAAGGTGGTATTTTCATGTCCTCATCTCACTCATCACACCAAATTAAAGGCTCACTGTTTTTATATTATTATTGCATTGAGTTGGAATGAAATTGTCAAAAAAAATATAAGCATTAAATTTGAATGTAAAACTAATTGCCATTGAATTCAAAGAAAATGTGGGAGTTGGGAGTGGGAGTAGGGAATAAAAATTTCAGTGTATGCTAGGATATCTCTATAGCTAAATTGTTTAAAGCACCTGGCCGGATATTGTGGGATTTGGGTTCAAATCCAGGTAAATGAGAATGATGTTTACCCTTAGAAAATATTGCATTCCAATTGACAGTGATGTCTTTGTGAATCTGATCTCATGCATAGCTTATAAATGTAATGTTCAGCTGTAATTGATGGAAAACTCAGCCAATGCCAATATATGGAACACCTTTTGGGAGAATTAGTTGTTTGTTGCAAAATGATGAATTTTAAGTTGTTGATTTGTAAATCTGACAATGGAAATTATTAATATAATTACACCATAAACTTTTTGCCTTAAATCCCCTTAATGATATTTAGAGAAATTTAATCTATTCTAGGACAGCAGTTTTTTTAAGTGATAGCTGTTTCAGTCAAAATGCATCTTAAATTATGATGTCAAACTAGATTAGGTAACTCTCAAAAATTATTCATCCATTCATTTTTTAAAATGCACTCAAACTAACTCTAGTATAAACATTAATATTTTATCCATTTCTGGAAATAATGCTATATTATCAGTTTGAACTTGGAATCCAAGCCTTAAAATAGTCTTCAGGGGACGTATGTTCCTCAAAAATGAAAATACTGCCTTATCATTACTCCAGAGTAGCAATGAAAATGTTGACGCTCATAAAGAATGAATCTAAAAAATTCATTAAGCTTGTGGGGTACTACCAAAAGTTGTTATCAGTTAACCATTTAAATAGTGTTTAGGAACCCATTCATAAAGACAAGTTGCCTGCATTTCAAGCTTTTTTGTTAAAATATATTTTGTAATTTGAGGGTAGTGGATTCCACATAATTGCCATTAAACTATTGACTTTTTTCTTGAAAGGCTTATATACCAACAGATCTTTTCCTTAGTTTAATGAGATAGTTATATTTTTACTCAAAGAAATATGAATATTTTGATCTTGTGTGAAGGTGTTTATTATGTGGACTATGTCCTATTGATCTTCGTATAGGTAAAGCAGAAGCATGACACACCAAGGCTGTATTCATTGCAGAAGAATCTTATTTCTCCTTTTTATACATATATATCCAGGTGCTGCTGTGTAATTTTATGAGTAAGTCTATGGATTTTTCTATCATTTTGTTTTTATATAAACTTTTAATTTATTTTATTTAATCAATGGCCCATTTTTGGCTTATGCTTGACAATTTTTATATTCTGAGGTAGGGATCATATTCTTCATATTTATCCAGGTGAGCCTCACATGTGTATGGCTTAGTCTATTTGGCTTTTACTTTACTTGAAACGGTTATTTTAGAGCAATGGAAGGCTGATTAGCTCTGTTAGATTCAGTCAGTCGATAATAAGACATGTATTTCCACTTAGGTAGAGTATTGACTAGTTTAGTAAAGTATTTAATTGAAAATTTTTAATTATCGTATTTCAGCTATTCAAGAGTAATTAGGGCGCTTATATATTTAACTAGGTACTCACAATGATGTTACTCTTGAAGTTGAACCTTTTTTCAAAGGAATATTTTATATTTGTTGTCTTTTCTTAAACAAATGGAACATGAAATGCTGATTTCGTGGTATAAATCAGCTTTTAGATAGATCTGCTGCTGGCTACTGATCCCTGGTGCTCAAACGACTGATCTGTACCGAAAAGCTGACTCCCGAGCCGTGGCCTCCACCCTGATATATATGCCAAGCCGAAAATATGGTGACGTGTACATATAATTCAGGTTGGGGGTATGGCCAGAGAGGGCTTATCAGAGAGATTAGCAGTGGTAGGTATCAGTGACTAGGTCCCTGAGTGTGACTGATTTTCCTTTATCAAAGTGTCCATGTACAATTGAATTAAGGTTTCATTTAAAACAAATATGACCCTGGCCTAGCTTAAAGGAGTGGAGCGCTGGCGAGTTGTCGACATACATGTTAACACATACATTTGTAATACACATATGATTTAGTAGGTCCAAAGTCATTTGAAGCCCTTTTAGGGCAGCCTAGCACTCGCTTGCGTTAATGGAGCTGGTCGCTGGGATGGGGAAAGACAGGGGAAGTTGCCACTGTACGATATAAACTGCTCCTTGATGTGGTGTAGCATCCGTATGCACATCAATCTTCTGTGATGCCCTTGGGAGTGACACCTCCTGGTTGAAGATCTCACTTTCTTGGAGGTGATTCCACCAGTTGTTTTGTCTCTGATAAATGTGAGAAACTAAGGAGGCGTAGAATCCAGCACACCCAGGCGAGGAAGCCTGCCACTTTGGGTATGTCCACCACTTGTAATCATGGCACTAGAGGAATCACTGAGTAAACCCTTTTTCATGATGCCGGGGTTAATTGAAGGTACAACTTGGTTGTATCTATTAAAACTCCGAGATATTTAAATGTGTGAGTGGTAATTAGGATGGACTTGTTCATATTGATTTGAATTCCGAATTCTGTTTCTAGGTATGAAGTTATGGAATAAGCGCAGCATCGCTCTTTGGAGTATGTAATCCAGTTGTCCAAATAACAAATTATTGTAACATTAAATTTACACGTAATAAATGTTGCACAATCCTTAGCCCAGCGTTGCAGGATGGCAGGGAATAGGGAGTGACCCATGGGAAGCCTAGTGAAGGCGTATGTGGCATTATTGTATCGAATTCCGTAGAATTGCCAATTATTAACATTTATCTGTAATTGATAGAAAGTACTTAATAGATCTAACGGGAAGTTTCCAAAGCACCATAAGTACATAGTAATAGAAAGTGCAATGACAGCTGCAGAGAGTGAAGAGCACATCCAGGGGTAGATTGTTCGCAAGAATTCAAAACCTGGGTATCACAAGATAGGAATACCTAGTAATGGTTAACGCACTTCTATCTTCTGCACAAAAGAAACAAAACTCAGAATGATATAGCAAAAAACACAAGGAGCGCTACTAGAACCTAATTTCCACTCAAAAGAAGATAGGAATTCAAAGAAAATTCAAATGTTCACAGTATATCCGCAACTATTTGCTTCAAAGAACTGAAAAGAAACACCAACAAAACACTGTAATTCACCAAGAATGTACACCAAACTAAACCCACTTCCCTTAGAAAACTGAGGATAAGTGAAAGAAAAAGTACTGCAAGGGGTCCCTTTGTTTTGAAAACACCATAAAATTTTCGCAAAAGAAAAGAATTCCCATGCATCTACTGTTGACACCGTTGAGTTCAAAAAAATTATGCTAGATGGTAGAAGCATGCATTCCATAGATCCAAAAGCACTGTGTCTATGTAGGCATTCCCCTAGCTGGGAAAAATCATTTCATATGGCACATATATAGACACTCTCCCTGTTACAGCATCTTCACATCCAAAGACGTCCTCCCAATTAAAGGGGTTAAGAGGAGATTTTGAGATTATTCCTTCATTTTGCCTTACAGAGAGGTACCAAAAACTCAAAGTAGACATGAATAGGCCTAAATAAAATAATAATCACTGTTAATTTCTAATGCTCGCCTTATTTTTGCTCTTGAAGAGAAAAATCTAATGGGTAAATATAATGTACTGCCCTCTCAAAATTTCTGTAAAATATATATTCTAAGCCAAGGATGGAATTAAAAAAAAATCTTTTTGAAGAAAAAAGCTTTTTGTACAATTTATTTTTCATGGTGTCCTAATTGTACTAATGTGTAGGTGGCAAAGTCATAGTTTAAAAATATAAATTCCTTTCATACTGATAATCCTCATTTCCTTTGTGCTGGTTCACTTATTTTTTGGCCTGTGGTGGCACTCTTTAACTACCATTAGGTTTCAATACAACAATTTCAGAGTGTAAAAATCATATGCCTTGAGCAGGATTGCCTTGACCAGATCCCTCATTGTCCAGCCAATTGCTTTAGCCAGTTAAGATGTCAAGGTGTCCTCTTAAACTCTGAAATTTTGCGGTCTTTAAAGGAAAAAGATGTTGTGATGAAATCCTGGTCAAGGCAAATGATTTTTACTCTCTGACATTGTTGCATTGAAATGCATATTATCAGATGGCTCCGTTAAAAGTTACTGTTGCAGCATCTCCCACAGTTTCTTGCAATATACCATAAGGCTAGTTAGTGTATTACCATCACTAGGTGTAAGTCTGGTAGACTATTTGATTTGTTTGAATCTGAAATGAATCAAGTGGATAAATCAGGTATCTCAAAAATAATCTTTAATCCTTGAAACCCTTAACTGCATATGGCATTTGCCTGTTGTTTTTGAGCAAGTTTGGCAAGCAATCAGTTGTCTCAATAGCTTTGGTTACTGGTAGATGATGATTGTGAGACTTGAGCTTTGGCTCATGATAAAAATATTCATCTATCCCCATTATTTTATGCTAATTACTTCCAATGATGAATTGAGAAATTATTGAAACTGGCTAAATGCTATTGCATCTACCATAAAGAGGAACATGTCATTCAAAACTACTAAGTGGTGTTGTTTTGAATCCTCTGCTTTTAATTGTATGGTTTCAAATATAAGCCTCAATTTGCATCACATTGTCAGGTTAAAGTGGGATTAGTGCTTTCTTTGATTTGTTTGATGGTGATGTAGTGACGCATCCCAGAACAAACTTTTTTTTAATATATGTAGATCCTACTTAAGGCTATAGAAGTGTTTTCGTGAAACTCCCTGTGTGTTCAAGCATTGTTGACTAGTGTCTTGATAATTTTATGGATATCTATACATTATGATATGTCGACTATTATCTGTACCTAGATAAAATATTCATTTTTATTTTCCAATGTTGTGTATCTTTCAAAGTATCATTTATTAGCACTTATTAATGGTCAGAGTACAATACAGCTTATGGAATTGCAATCCCGGAAAACAACACCAAAAAACATTGCAATTATGAGTTGAGGTTTTTACCAGCTAAAAGAAGAAGTATTGAGTTGATGAGTGCTTACTTTGGTGTAATTAATGGGTAACTAAATGTTGTTGGCCAGTATTTAACCAGATTGGTAAGCTTCTGTCTCAGCATATAATATGGGCAAATATTGTTGTTACTATTATATTGGAACTTGGTCAACCAATAATTCAAGGTATTTTACAAACAATTTCAGGTATAAAATGATATTATCAGGTAAAAGAAGAGCACATTGGGACTCATGTTGTAGGGAATTAGAGTATAGAATATTAGAGTATTTTGACCACCTCATGAAGTGGAATCTGATGGCTTTACTCCTATATGAGGGAATATCTCCTTCAACTGCTTAGTTTGACCTTTTTCCAGTAACCAATGAAAAGCATTAAGTTTTTATAATTTTTAGAAGATGACTGCTTTTACTTGATTTTGGTGATTCTATGTCTCTTACCTTGTGCCACAGTTGTCGAAAAACATACATGGTTTGTATAAAAAGTAATGGGAATTTTTTTGGAAAAATAGAAATATTTCAGATATTGCTACAATGCCTCATAATTCTTCGAAGTACTTCCCTTGAGCATATACTTGGTCAGTGGCTTTTCTACAACTTGAAGGCTCCCAGGGAGGGGGATTCTGAAAGGTCCTTAAGGGCATGTGTGAAAGCACTTAAGGTCCCATAGTGGTGTCCTTTGAGGGAGGATTTCAGTTTTGGGAATAGAAATTAGTCTGCTGGTGCCAAGTCAGGACTGTAAGAGTGTTGGGAAATCATCACGATGCCATTGCGGAGGGTCGTTGCAAGCAGACACTCGACTCAGCCCTTGGTCGTCTGTCAAGACCTTCAGGACAAGTCTAGTGGAGATCTTTTGCATTGCCAAATTTTCAGTGATAATGGTGTGCACTGTCATCTTTTCAATCCTAATATGATCTACAATCATGCACATGCTTACGTGATTTGCACATGCAGTAAGGAAAAAATTGTTACCGTTACTTCTTATACAAACCTTATGCCTAGATTACTTTTTTCCATATAAAATATAGTTTTAATCAGATTCTAAAGAATCATAATTAACTTTAGCTATTAGACATAAAATAAATGGTTTTTCTAACATCTAGCTAAATAAGATCATGAAAATTTGCTATTTCCTCTGTCTAGAGTAGCTTTTTTCAGTTTTTAATGCTGCGGTGATTACACATTTGTCTTTTAGAATGTAGTATGTGACTAATTTAGTGAATCAGCAATATCTTTGATTGTAGCTTTTTGTTGAGTTCAGTCAACTGGTTATTTTTGTAAATTTTTGTCATTTGAGTTTTCATTTTAGATAAATCCACTTACATTATCCTTTTCCCTCATAGGTGTAAACATTTTTGAATGAATATTTGTAACAGGTGGAACCCATGCCCATTAGTTCTGGGAGTCGGCCTCCACCCCCTAGGCTTCAGCCTCGCCCCATTGGAGTTCCTCAGGTTCAACAACCCTACCAGTCATCTGTCTACTGGCACTCACCCCCTCAGTACTCCAACGTACCCTCGGCATCATCATATTCCCTTCCCTCAAGGCCAGAGTCCACTTTGCTTGGACATCCACAACAGCATCAGGTAGCAGCATAGTTGTTTATTTCAGTTCAGACATAGCGGTCTACCAGAAAGCTTTAAGGATTTCCAAGCAATTCTCTGCTCATTGTGGAACTTTTCAGGGAATGACTTGGTTTTGATGGCTATCACTAACTTTCCTTTTGTATTTATAAACATACCCACTTGGATACAGACTATTTATTGCCTTATTTTTTCAGAAGGAGCACCTTAATTTTATAAGTTCTTCCTAAGTATATCCTAATGAATAAAGCCATTGACTATAGATTTTTCATGATAATTGGCTCAGCTACAGGCTTTTTAAGTATCCCCTGACATTAAATTGAGTTTCGTCATTCATGATGGATACTGCAAGGTATTGTGCTAATTTATTGTAAATTTCTCAAAATAATAAATGTATTAGACTAGTGCAATGATTGTGAACTATAGCCCTGCCCCTTATGCATAGTTTGACATAAGATGTTGATATTGGGGTCTAATTATGAATAGGTATTATATTTTTCCTTGTGTGCAAGGTTTAGTGGAATCCCTTGTGAGTATTTCCAGTCACAGTGATAGTTGTTATATTTCATGAAGATCTGCCCGTTAGATTTCATGAAGTAGTTCTGTTTCATGAAACATAAATAGGATTTTTCGTGCATACTTTTTACTTTCTTATAATGACCGGACCCTTCAGGGCACTTGCCTAATTGTTTACAAGAGTGACTTGTTAAACAGCAAATGAGAAGGCTCATAGTGCCTACTAGTTAGCATGATAAGTGGGCCAAGGATAGTGGGTTTAAGGTGTTAAACTATTTGACACAGGTGATGGATTCATTTGCCGAGCCGTTGCAGTGCTCTTGCATAATTTCTTACGTCAGTTGATCATAAGAGATGCTCCATTGGCTAGTAACTTCCATAATATATGGTCAAATGCATTCTTGAGTTTAATGGCTTAAAAATTGCAAAATATATTTCATTCAAAACACAAACAGTGTTTGTGGAATGGAACATGGTTTGTAGAATGCAGTGTGTTACTGGAACTTAATGGGAAATGGTAGCAAAGGAAAAAGAACTGGCTCCCTACCCAGGTATGTGGATTTCACATTCCTTAAGGCTAAACTTAACCAAACCTACTGGTTGATAATTTTAAGAATGCCATCAAACCCCACTTTACTGTGTGAATTGCTGTAAACAATTGTTTACAAAATTATATGAATGCATAGATATATTTTCAAGTGACACAGTTGTTCCAGCAACTCAGTCCTCTTGAATTTTTCCATCTGTCCTTTCTTTTGTTTTTATGGAAGTTCACCCCTTTGCCCATGCAATTCATACTTTTAAGCAAATTCTTATTTGTCTTATGGCAAGTACAACCTACTTAATATTTTTAATTTTCCTTCCCTCAGTCATTTCCAGAAAAGGGGGTATGCTGGTTTTAGTTTAGGTATTTTACCTTTTCCCATTTGTTTGCTGGTTTTGTGAACCCTGGTCACCCAGAACATCTAATAGTATGCCATTTCATTACATGTAAGTAGCTTTAATGAGCATCGGCTTATATTATTCACATTTGAAAAATCATTACCCCTGGGAGCATGTCATCTGAATTTTAGAATGGTGGTGAACAGAAATGAATAATAAAAAAATGATGAGGATGAGAAAAAAAAATGACCAAAAAAAGATGATTAGAGCTATTGACAAAGGATTGATTTAAACGATCCTTCGTCAATAATGGTTGATTTTAATCTGTGAGTGGTTATCTATTCACAATATTATCTGTGAAGTTACTGAGTCACTTTTTGGGTTTGCAGTAATGTTGAAGTGTGGAAAAATATAAATTTATTTCAATAAAATATTGGATTTACTTTAAATAAAATAAATTGAGCCCTACGGCCTCGTAAATTAATAAAATTAAGTGAAAACTCCTTTAGGCGTAATAAGTTAGCAACACTCATCCCACCATGAAAACAAAATTTATTTTTTTGGTTCCTCCAATTTTTTTTTCCTAATTCCCCCCTCTTTCACCAAGGGTATTTATTGATAGGGTCTGTCCCTGATTCACTTATAACCTTGTGTTGTGAGTCCTTTTTTCCTTCAGTTCACTGAGGAGGACTACATTGTAGCCGAAATATGCATATCCGACACACACTCATGTCTTTCCCTGTTTTTTGCTAATTTCGCTCCATTTGAGTAATATTCTGCCAGTAGTAAGGCCCTTTTTGAATGTGTGAGTGATTGTTTTTCTGAGTGCTTGTGAGCTTGTCAGCTCTGGGGTTGTTCCTGGTGTGGAGTTTATTCCCGTTAACAGTCTAGGATAGTGTATATCTGTTCATAAACCCAGGTATCCTCAACAGAGTACTTTGAACTCTCTCAATGATCTCAATTGGGTTTGAGTTTTTGGGTCTGTAGTTGATCCCTGGCAAGGAAGTAACATTCCCGCAAACAACTGCTGAAGGGTGTTTTGGTTGAGAGGTTGCGGTTTGTCAATGTTGTGGAATTTCTTTTCCCTGAAACCATTGCAACTATTTTTGTTTTAATTGCGGACGAGTATTGCTAACTTATTATGGCTATTGGAGTTTTAATTTATTAATTGGATTTACTGCTTTCACTGCAATGAAATCCTTGTTGTGTTTTCAGGGACAAATATCTTCGGCTATTTTTTATGGAAAATCATGATTTTGTATGCATGAAGCATATCCATTAGGATATCAGGGAATTATTATTACTGGAAGCACTAACATGAGATTCCACTTTACCTAACTCCGAAACTTTGAATGTAATTTAAATGGGTATCTTAAGTTTAAACTTAAGTGACTTAAGTTGTTGTACAATGCACTTGTTAAGAATCATTTTAACATTTATTTATGAAAACCATTAGTATATTTAGCTTAAAGATTATAATCCTAATTTAAATCTCACCCTGTACATGAATTATATCTGGGTAGATCTTCTGAAGAAAGCTTTGTATTTGGAAAAAACAAAAGGGTATTTCTTATATGATTTTTACATACTGGTTTTCTAAATGAAAATTTGGACTGTAGACAGTGCACCACTGGCAAGATGGCCATTGGCTGCATATGCAGTCAATTCCTTATGAAGGGAGACCTATGATGCTTGTATTGTTAGTGACAGTGGACTTCTCAACACTAGTGGAACCTACATTCTTTACTGAGTGAGTGGATGATTAGTAATTAATGGAAGTGTATTGGTTATAGTGTAGGAGTAGGAGGAAAAACATTAGGCACTGGTATCACTTTCTATTTTTCTCTGCAAAAATATGATGTCCATTCTAAATTTATTATCAGATAGTTACAGCATTTAAGGAAATTCTGATGATCGCTAATGACTCTAAAGAGAAAATATCTAAGTTTTTCAAGTTAGACAGGGAGCAAACTGTGAAAATTGACCCTCATTTAGGTCATCTGGAGAAAGGAGCTGCAATTGTCAGTGTAAAGGGAATGAACATATTGGTGATGATAGATTGAAGATTGAAAATGAAACTAGTCTCTTCCAATGTGGCAGTACAGTAGCTACTCTGCTTCTGATACTAAATGGATATTTTAGTATGGGAAATTTTTCTACTTTTGTTCGAGAGAATGGTGTATGAGCCTGAACAGCAGTGACTTAATGGATATTTTAAGTAGAATATTACTGGAATTAAAACATTGAATCATAATTATGACTCCAAATTCAAGGAACAGTTGAAATGCGAACATCATCGGAGCCAAAAATATCCTAAGTAGCCCAAGCTCAGAAATGATTTGGGTAAGGATTTCCTTGAATACAAGGGGAAGGTTTTAAACATTGTCTAAGAATCCCATGTGGCCATACTGAGATATTTGAGAATTGCAATCAAGGAAAAAAATGAAGGTTTTGTAAAAAAGCAAAGCGGTGCAACTTGGCAAGGTACTGACCCACAGGACCCTCAAACCTATTGTCTCTAATGGCATCCTGTAGTTTTAGTTTTATCATTCGCACTCAGGCCTGCTGCCCAATGACTTTCATCTGTTCTTTTTCTGAAGGAAGACTAAGGGAAAGTAGTTTTTTGGCGATGAATTTCTGAAAGCACATATGAGTGCCCATTGTCCTGGTGAGGAGGGAAACAGTTGGGGAGAAATTCAAGAGCAAAGGAAGAGACTTTATTGCTGTAATAATTATGTAAAAGGTGCATTGTTGTAAACAAAAACACATGAACAACTGAAATAGGATTGAAATTTATTCAGCTGTACAATAGCTGGTGAGGAAACTTTGGACCTCCCATCATGGGTATATTTTAGTCAACTTTTACCATCAAATATAGTTTTGTGGTACTCAAATATAGTTGGCCCAGTGCTTTTTCTTGAAATGACCAAATTTTTCTGTTTCTATACCTCTAACTAAAATGGAGCCATGAAGCCTTTTGAAAGGAAAAATGCTCTCCACTCAATTACTTCTGAAACTATTATTGTTGTTTAAACTGTTCAATGAAGGGCCTATTTTATTTTTATTTCAGTTTTTTAAATTCTGCTTGATTTTGAGAGGCGAATTTTCTTGATGTTTTAATTATGAATCTCCAATACATTGGTTTTTAGTAATTAGCAGAGTAATTTTTCAACCATAAACCTGAAGTCTCAATTGTAACTACAGAGGTCTTAATGCTTATTATTTTGTCTTTTGATTCATTTTCTTAATAAGGTATTTATCAAAAAAATTTTACCCCAAGAATTTCAGCTTCAAGAAATTTTAGCCCCATGTCAAAATTCTATGTGAATTATGATTTGTTGCATTTCTTAAACAGATGCTTGGATGGATATGGAATGATGTATGATTCATTGGTGAAGAAATGACTCCACATTATTAATCCTAATTAATTGAAAGGTTTTAGCATAATTTTAAAGATACTTCTTCTGTCACAGGGGCATGACTGCCCTCTTAATGTGGTATTTTGTATCCATCATCATAAATGGCCAAATGGTGGTAAAGAAAATTCATGAATGATGATTAATTGTATAATACTCTAATTAACTGAGGTAGTACACCATTAACTTTACATTCTTCTGAAATAGAAAAATGTAAATTTGCTAGTTTTAAGTCTTCTATTACCGCTGTAAATAGCTAAATTTATATTTTCTCTATTTGGTAGAAATTAGGGGAAAATGTTTTATAATAAAATCACTAATATGCATGGTTGTTATCAAGTGTTTGTAGTCTGTACATTTTTGCTGTAAGCTGCCTCTGAGAAATTATAAATTTCGCTAATATCTTCTGTTGCATAATATTATCAAGCTTAGCTGGTTTTAAAAACTGGTATATGCATGTACAGTAAAACATCTATGTTCAGAACTTTTTTCTTTCATGAAGACTGCACGTAGTATTTCATACCTGCTGACATGGCTTAGGTTTATGGAAAATATCCTTTACTTGTGTTAATTTTGTAAACATAATACATAGCTATATTCAATGAAAAATTGCATAAATATTCCCATTCCCCCAAATTAGTCTGCAATTGAGGTAATTACATGTGATTATTTTTCTGACTATATTTTAACAATACTAATGTTATGTTAATAAATTTAAAAGGTTTTATTTTTATGAAATGTGGGTCAGAATAAAAACCTGCATAGTGTGGATTGTTTAATTTTTCATGTATATTTGTGATAGACAACACATACCCCTGTAGTGACTTACAGTTCATAGTGTTGTGAAGATATGAGCAAGAGGAACTTAGCACTTAACAGTTTGAGAACAAATATTTTGCTTGCCTGAACTTTGTCTATACATTGATACTCTCATTTCTGTTTGGTTTTTTGTAACTGATTGCCCTACATATTGTGTCAATACAAGGAAATCAAAAGACTTCAGCGCAGCTCAGTACAAGCATTCTAATCTGGCCTGTTTAGGCATGAAGGTAAATGATTTAATGATTAATTTTAAAGTTACAGGTTCAAAGCCTGCAATGATTAATTTTAAAGTTAGTGGTACAAATTCTGTATTTGGCATTGCTGTCTCAGTTAATTATGTTTAGCTTCAATGAGTTTAGACGGTGACATGACCTCGTATGTTAGAGCTTCCCAAAAAATGTAATTGCTAAAACTATCAAGTTTAGGGAAACGTGTAATGATTAAGTCAACATTAATGTATAATGATATACTGTTTTCAATATGCACCTATATAGTTCTATTGATTAAGAAACCTTTGACTTCTACTTCATTGATTCTGTGGACACCACTGTTATTAAGTATCACAGTTCCAACCTGTAATGCAAAGATAAAACTCAAAAAGACCTTTCACTCCTGTTAGACTTCGCTGATACTGGGTCACAACTAGAGACATAATCAGTGTAGTAAAATGAAAAAAAAATCCACTAGTCTGGACAGCATTAGCCACTCAAATGAAGCAATCAAGTTAATTGTCCACCTACCCATCCTCTTTTCTTTATAATTAATGCGTGTTTTCCTTCCAGAGACTTCCTGGACTTATGAAAATTTTCCAAGGTAATTCCAGTGCTTAAAAAAGGTGATATCAATGATATTTACCAACAGCTATAGGCCCATCACCATTATATTAATGATTGCAAAAATAATTGAATCATTGCTTGTATTTAAATTCTGGAGCATTTAGGCTGTCAAAATCTGCTAAACCACTCCTGATTTGAGTTCCACCCGTGGAAGTCCACAGAATCTACAACTGATTCAGTTCTTAAAATTGTATTAAATGATAACAATCTATGTACCAAATATTGAGTCTTTAAGACACATTTAAGTGTCCAGAATTTTATTTTATTTAGGTGTTATGGTGTTAGCTTGATATTATGTTAGCATGTAAACTAGTATTAATGCCATTTCCTACAGTTTGCCAGTCAGGATGAAATGCTATCTGTATGTTCTCTACATAGGGGTTTTACTGTATGTTGAACATGCATGCTCAATGAGTATTCTGAAAATATTGGATCTTTTATCATTATGGGATAAAGTGTTATATGCCAAAGCATGTCTTCTGGATTAATAATTGTGCATTTCAATGGCTTGAGATGAAATTTCACCACATTGTCTTCTAATGTTATGATATGCATTAATGTATTCTAATATTTAATTTATGAGTGAATTTTCATTATTTATTTCCTTAATAGCTCTATAAAAGTGCCTTGGGATTCTAATAGCCATGATAACAAAAACAAAGCTGCGGATCCAAGAGAAGCTAAAATATTTGGGACACCATTACTACTTTTCATCATGTTTAATAATATATAATTTCTGTGACTTGATTATGCTTGGCATATATGGCAGTATCTTAATGCTGTAAATGTCTCCAAGCATAAAAAATGTTTATCTCTTTGCCTAAATATGTATTCTGAAAGTAAATACAGAGTAACTGCCAATAATTTTAAATTACTTTGATAATTTTTTTCATGTATTAATTCTGTAGGGAACTTACCAGTCTGCCAACCAATGTGTCTAGGGTCTAATCCCATGTAAGGGATAGTGTCGTTTTGTGACATGCATTTCTTACATTTTATTGAAATATGTAATTACACAAAATATCCTCAGGTATTTTAGTGCCTCAATTTCTACCACATACCACCAGGGGCTAAATAGTGACAAATTATTGATATCTAATAGAGTACTCTGTACACAATAATTTATTTTTTTACTTAGGGTAAAATGGAGAATAATATAGACCATAATTCCTTTAGTGTGTGAGGGTATGTGAATATATCATCCCAGAAAAAAATTGGGTTGTCAGCCTTTAATATGTGGGTAAGTGGATTTTGATGGACATATATGCATTTTGTCCAAAAGTGTTAATTTGGTTGATGTTGTTGTTTTAATTGTTTAATTATTGTGGTGTACATTTAATATATCATTAAAAAATCCATTGCCTGGAAGCAGTGATTTACAAAATTGTCAGGTCTCAATATTTGCATGCCAAATTTGACTATTTAAAAAATAGATCAAATAATTAAGTAACATTAGGTTAAAACATAATTTCAAGGGCTCAATTTTCTGGTATCCAAGGTATCAAGATCTATGAAACAACTGATCATATGGCTTTCCTCTTATTACTTAAAAATTTATATAATTTTATATAATAGGAAAGTAGCATTGTGTTATTGTTATAATCTTCTGTTCAGATGATCTTTTTTCTTAATGGCCTGGTTAATTCAGAGCTTGATGAGACAGTTTCTTCCTATTGTGAGCACAGTTATTCTAATTGAGCTCCAACTGCAAACAGATGTTCAGTATTGAAGTAATGAGCCTGATGAGGAGAAATTAAACTCAATAACCTTTAATAGCATGCTGGCATCAAGTTAGCAGTATATTATGAGACCACAGAAATATTTCTTTTTTTTTTAATTCGATAGGTTATGTAAAATTGAAAATCTCCAGTCCCTTTTTATCAGCTTAATATTTGTATTAAATTGCATGTGTTAACATAATGCCAAGGCTAAAGTTGTAAGCTGGAAGATAATGAGTAGTACGCATTTTGGGAGTTCATCAGTACTGTTTATCATTCACAAAAATAACTCTGCCGCCATTCAATTAAGTAAAGGAACAAGTAGATAAATTAGGAGGCATTTTCACTATTTGAGCCAAAATTTAATATGCCATAAAAAGATTGTGAGTTCTTTCATGATACAGGTAAGCAAGTGCAACTTTGGAAGAAAATTAGCAGAGGTCCACAGGATATGTTGATGTCAACAACTAAAATTATCACTTTAATGATTGAGCAGCATGCTAATGATTCTTTTGAATTAACATGATTTGAATGTGATCATTTACCTTTTCATAAAAACAATTGTCAACAGTCTTGCTAAAATAAATGTGTTGGGTATTTACCTTTAGAGTATTATAATTGAGAATGTGCACATAAAAAGAAACTGCTCTATTTTTCCATGCGTCAACAATTTATTCAAAAAGGTGTTGGATACTTCAGGTGGAGACAATATGGCAAAAAATGTGGGAAAGATCAAATCATAGCTACAGTTATCTTTCGTTTAATGGCTATTACATTTCTTATTCTAATTAGGAAAGAGTAATAACTTCAAATGATGAGCCTGTAATAATTGTAATAATTTTTCTTTAATGTATTCATTTTACTTGCCAATAATTGTGAAGTATTAATTTTTTTCTTGCATAATTTTTTGAGATGGTATTGAAAACGTTTGTGTGAGTGCTGCAAAATTTGTAGGAACTCTGATGGAGTTTTTAGGCAATTCTGTTATGGTCAGGGTTTGCAAATGCCGGGTAAATACTGTTGTGTTTATGCTTAATTTTAAACAATAATTGTGTTGTTCTATTAATTTAGTTGATAGTTTAATATTTATTTGCATACTTAAATATGTAATTTACAATTTTCTCTTTTTTGTCCTCAAATTGATTTTTAAAATATTTAATTTCCAAGTGCCTATAATTAATCAATTTAAGTAATTATAGGGTTCATATTTTACTTAATTGGAAGGGATATGACACCCATTTAATTTCTGCTTAGTATATTTTTGCTGTGATACCTTCAATCAAATTAATAACTCTACTTTTGACTATTCTGATTAGCAATACCCATACCCCTCGCACACTTTGGCATTGACTGGACCTGCTGCTATTCCAAATCAACCTGCCTTCCAAGATCCACACCTTTCTGTCTTCTTATCGGAAACTAGAACCCAAAATGCAGAGCTGAGAATGGCAATGGGTCGTCTAACGGACAAAGTGGATGCAATCATGGGAAAGGTATGAAATAATTGAAAGTAGATATTTACATAATCTTTTAGTAGAAAAATTGAACTAATTAATTTTTGATAAAGTTTTATTTAATTAATGGTTTTAATGAAGTTTAATGCAGGTATTTAATTTACAGTCAATAAATTCTTACTTTCAACAGATTATTTTCCCACTTGAGTAAATATCAATAATTAACTACGAATTTGGATATTGTAAAGGTAGATGCACAGAAAACATACTCTCCTAAGTCATGACTTTTATTTCAGAATCTCTGGACAGCAAACAAGCATTTGACATGGTTGAGAGTTGCAATCTTTCTAAGTAATGAAAAATACATCGCTCATCCCTTCACAGTATCAACTGGTATACCCCAAGGATCAATCCTGGGGCTGATTCTCCTCTTGCTTTATGTAAATGACTATCTGCACTCAGCACTGAGAATTAAGTAAAATCCATGTGATTTGATGATCACACCAAGTTCATTATTTTGGAAAAATCCTTGAGTTCTCTCATTTTGTTAGACTTGCCAGTTACTGGAAAATATTTGATCTGGATGAGACATCTGAAAACTATTTTGAAGATTGTTCAACCAGTCCAGCGTGCTGAACAAATGCATATTATTTCTAAAGAACATTCCAACTGATTTTATGTCCATGGTCAAATTTATGAGGGTGCACCTTCATTGTAATGGTAGCTGGTAAATCAATGTTGCTGAATAATGCAGAAAGATAAACATGACTGTGTATAAATTAAATTTCTTATTAATGCAGTTTCATTAGAAGATTAAAAATAATTTTATTATTTCAACTTCTACACTTGAAATTTCCTCTGGCAATGTTTTCTGGGGCTATGCAGTGAGCCAGTTACCAAAAGTATTTTTAATTTAAAAAAGTATTCTGGGAGTGTCTTATGTAGACTTAAGCTGGAAAAATTGACCTGAATAATAGAGTTCTATCTGATTACATATGTATCATATTGTTAGTCTCATAAAAAATAATCTTAATCTGCTTCATAGGGATATCTACATATATAGGGTACAAGAAGTGGTAATAACATTCATGTCACTCGCCTAAGGACAAAGATCTTGTGCAACAACATTTAAGCAATGGGATCAAAAGTTTTATCTCCCCCTGTCAAAATCTGTATCAGCTACAGAATCCATACATACGAGCAAAGTGAAAAATTTCTTGCTGAGAGAAGCTATGTTATATTGTTGATGAATTTCGGATGAGAAAACAGGAAGTGTAACTATCTACACAAACAAGTTTCTTTTATATTTTTTTGTTTTTATTATGTTTGTATCCTGTATTTATTTCTTTTCCTGAAGAATCCTATACCTACATGAAGACCATTAATGGAAGGATGGATTCATAGACATTGTACATGCTGAGATTGTAAAGCTTTGATGAATTTATTTTTCAATTGGTAATTTAAAAAATAAGCATGCTTCCCATTCATTCAGTTTTAACTGCAATGACATTGTGCTTGCAAAGTCAGATCATGCATATTTCCTCAGTAAACTTCTAACTTTTTCAGCTTGATCGAAGTCCACAGCAACAGCAGCCTCAGGAACAGCACTCGGGTGATTTGCGGGCTGCATTTGAAAAGGACCGAGCTGAGTGGAAGGACAAAGAGGAAAAATTTGAAAAAGAAATGACTGAGGCAAAATCAAAATTAACTTCAAGAGTTGTTGCTGTTGAAGACAGGTGTAAAATGTTGGAAAGAGAGAACACATCCTTGAAAAAGGAGCTAGAAGATATGTCATCAAAATTATTGACTATGCAGGTTGGTTGTATAATACTTGAAGCTTTTTTGGAGGAAATTTAGTGTTTGAGCATGGTACTTCTATGAAGTGAATCCCATATGGGTGTATTAGTTCTTAAGCTCGTTTACATTTTTATGAAAGTTTTATAATTTTATAGTTGTTGTGTCAACCAATTTAGATAGTAGGTAACTTAGTTCAAGAAAAATTATTCAAAATACTGCACAACAGGCCATTGGAAATTTTTAAATATATATTAACCTAGTTAAAAATCAAAGCTTCAAAAAAAATAATTAAAGTCTTAACATTAAGTCTTGGATTGAATTGTTAACTGTTCTCAGTTGTGATGCCTAACCTCTAGCCAATGACTTGCTGTGTTTGTCTGGTTGGGCCTTTGGTCTAAATGAAATTGGGAAGAGACAATTTTTTTTGAAAAAGTCAGTTTGATATGCAAATGTGGAACGTAATATGGGAACCAGACATTTCCAATGAGTGTAATGTTTCTTTTTGTTATGATACTAGAAATATCCTGAAAAATTGCTTAAAATTTTTGGAAAAAAGGATGCCATATTTGTCAGGGGAATTAGGAGAAAACTGGAATAGAAATCCACAAAGTGAGTGGCCACACTATTAATGAAACTAATGCTTTAACAAAGATTGTCCGCTAAAAGGTTTGATGCATTTATCATGGATATGTTGATATCAACTGGGTATAGATATCAACATGGATATGTTGATACCAACATTAATTATTCAAGCATGAATGCACTTTGTAACTTTTAGGATAATTAATTTTTGCAGAGGTTGAAATCTGCATTCACCAACAAGCAAATGGCTTCTGAAGCAAAACAATAACTTTGGTGGCTTCAGAAATTACCAATAGTGTGTGCTGCATGTATTCAACTTTGTTCTGATCCATCAATATTTAAATATAAAGAAACACCCTTTCCTCTTTTAATACAAGGGCGGTTCAATAAGTACCCGTGTTAGAAATGAAGAAACCATTTTTTCAAAAAGATTTTTTTTTCCAACATAGTACCCTTTTAGAAAGATACACTTCTCCCAACTTTCCGGCCATTTTTTTTAACCCCCTCCAAAAATTAGGATTTGTTGAACTCTCCAAAATACGCCTCTGTCTCGGCGATAACTTCCTCATTTGAGCTAAATTTTTTTCCCGCAAGCCATTTCTTCATGTTAGGGAGTAAGAAAGAGTCACGGGAGCCAGATTGGGTGAATACGGGGGGTGTGGTAGCAATTCATAACGTAGTTCATGCAGTTCAGCGGCGACAACTTCGGATGAATGTGTGCGTTATCGTGGTGAAACAGCAATCTCGGCACCCACCGGGCTGACAATTTTTTCATCACCAACTTATCATGTAAAATATTAATTGCCGTTCCGGTCGACACACCCACGGCCTCTGCTACTTCATGCACTTTTGTTCGTCGATCAGCGAGGATCATGGCGTGGACTTTTTGAATGATTTCCTCAATAACCACGTCTGCCGGGCATCCTGGTTGCTCCTCATCAAAAACAGGTGTTCGCCCAGGTTTACATTCGTGGAACCAATATCTAACTGTGGTCATAGATGGCGAAGTTTCACCATAAACAGCATCCAACTTTGCTTTTATCTCCTCGAATTTCTTCCCATCTAAAAACAAAAAGCGAATTACCGAACAATACTGCTCTTTTTCCATCTTAGCAAAAATCACAAAACACGTCTTACTTGAATGGCTGCCAAATCCAAACTAACCTTTAAATCAGTCTGAAATTTGTTTCTCCGTTGTTTGATAGATGGGAGCACACGATGATAACATGAACTTCCCTCAGGAATGCCCTTTGTCGTCAAACACGGGTACTTATTGAACCGCCCTCGTATGCATGGTAATTTATTATACATATTTATAACTTAGCAAGATTATCCATGGTACAATAATAAATAAAACCACACAGATGTCAACCTGCAGGTTAGTTTGATAGGTGGTGGTAGAGTTCACCCAACACTAAGCCCAATGGCATGTGAAATTCAGATATATAGGTAGGGAGACCAGATTCTTACCTTGTGCCACCTATAATTTCCCAGGAAGTTCTGGTACCTGAAAAACCATTGAAGATGTATGAAGCTGTGGGTGCCCATTAAGATTTGTGGTGATTAACCTCTGTGAACACACTAGTGTGAAACCATGAATATCATGTGTTATTGGTGAGAGTTAATGCATCACATCTTGGAATGGATTGAGACTGTACTAATCTAATAATATGAAGAATGGAACTTATAATTTTTAGCTATTAAATACTCTTTTTAAATCCATTTTCAAGATGACAAATATTATGTCATGTTTGTAGTCATCTGGAGCATAATTACTAATTATCTATGTTTGCTAATTATTATTATTATAGGTAATCCATCAGGTAAGGTAGGTTTCACATGGACACAGACTATACAATAGTATATAATACATTTCCTTGCCTCTCCCAACAAGACATAACTCTTCAATTAATCCTTCGATTCTTCACACCTCTTTCATTCTGTCCAACCTGGTATCCTATTTCTACCCCTTCTTTGCTTATTTAACATTTTTCCTGATATCAGGCTCTTCAACATGCAATTGCCAATCAAATACTCTGTATCCATCTTTCCTGCCTTCTCTGGATTTCTGCCATCTTTTCCCTCTATTCGCCCAACATACCTGTTACTCCTTCATTTGTTTTCCTGAAATGGATATGTTTAAAGATGAAGAAGATCAATTCCATTGGGCAAGTTCTCTCAATGGAGATATCTTCTAATCAAGTGTGGCCATACCTTTCCATTGGGCAAGTTCTCTCAATGGAGATATCTTCTAATCAAGTGTGGCCATACTTTGAGAAATCAAAATTAAAGCCGTGACAGTTGCTAGGCTGCTTCCAAATCGGACTTGGATTTGCTTCCAACCAGAGTGACACACAGAATTGTGAAGATGGGCTTCATAAAAAAATGAGCGTAGGAAGTCCTAGCTGGAGATACACACAGAGAAGAGTTTTTAAAAACTGACAAATGGTCCTACAAATGCTTTTTGGAATGTTGGTTAAACAGTGAATATGTGATGATGAGAATGCTTCAACAGTGGGTTCTGAGAGCAGCATTTCCTCTTCTCTTTGATTACTTCAAATCTGTGGCATCTTCGTCTTGGGTGAAAAGATTCAAACATAATTGATAACATTTGTTAGCTGCATATTATTATTATTATTATAAGGTAATCTACCAGTTAAGGTAGGTTTTGGATGGGCACAACCACCAAATAAATATTTTATGACTCCTAACAAAACACAAAATCCAGCATCCTACTCTACATCAGGTCCCTCTTCATCTCTGAGTACGTCCTTCCTCCCTTCATCCCATCCAACATCCCTATCCTGTTCCTGCCCTTTCCTCGTTTGCCTAGCATTCTCCCCTCTATTACAGTTTTAATCATCCCAGGGCCAGTCAATTCGCCCTTCATCCATTTTTCTGCCACCATAGGATTTCTCCCAACATACCCCTCTCTTCGCCCACCATACCATAGCTGCATATAACCACATATATTTCCCACAGTGTGAGAGTGTGGTTGCAGGAGAATTTACTTACTCTGTCATAGCTTTTCAAGAGCAGGGGTATAAATTAATCTCTCAATTTGACACTGCTTCTTTTATCAACACTGATCAAACAGGCTGTGAATACACATCAAGAGGACACTGTAATTCCTTAACACACCCTAGGGATTGAGTGGTTGTAAGTTTGTTTTATTTTTCATTAATTTTGCTTTTTTTGTGTGTGATTGAGGTACACATGGGTCACTGTTACCTAGCACACCCAAGTTACCTAGTGTGTGTTCTCTATCTTTCCCCTTACTTGTGACTTAGTTTTTTCCTCCCCCCTTTACAAACTTAGTGCCAGTCAAGTTTATGGTCTCGGCTATCTCGTTTTCATAACTACTAAGTTTCGAGGAAAAATGCTGTACATCGACCTTTTCCTCCTCTTGTAAAACTTGTTGTGAAGGGTGTGAGATCCAGAGATCAGGATAAGGGGAGGGGGGGCAATTACTTTCCCTGTTCTGCCGGTGGTTTTCCAGAAAGATGTGAAAAATAACACGGCTTGTATAAAGCTGAGTGTGCCCATAGGTATGCCTGGGAATGAAGCTCAGACCCTCCAGTTAGTAGTCAATGTCCTACCCCCTGGACCACTGCATCCCCCTATATTATATGTTTTTGAATTTACTCTTTTTAATGATTCTTGAAAAATTCAATTACAGAATAATAGGTGTTCAGAAATCTCTGAGGCTGTGAAGAGTGCAATGAACTCTGTTTATGGTCATCTGCAGCCTGAGTTCTCCAATGGAGTGGCTTATGAAGGTTTGGTTGTGAGAAAGACTCTAGCAGCCACAATTAGGGTAAGTTAACTTATCACTAGGCATATCAGGTTTTACTAGTGACTTATTTACCTGAGTGTTCAATTTAATTGCATGCTTGAGTGTTGCATTTCAGATTTTGAGACTCTTGGCTTGAGACTCTCTCTCCACAATATGGTAATTAATTTGAATAGCAAATTTATCAAATACAAATTCATAGTGTTGAGAAACTTAGTTGTGAATACTGTTCAATGCCATCCTCTTGTCAACTTATTGGACTTGTACCTGTGACTGTGCACCACATTGATTGTAAAACAGGACTGCTATGCATATATCTCAACATTTAGTGAAAATGCTACTTTAATTGCAATGCAGTGTTCACCTGAAACTTAAGATATGGTTAGCCTTTCAAAATGAATAAGTATTCACTTGTTAACTGAGTTTTTTTAATGTAATGTGTGCAATTTAAACTCATTGCAGGAGGTGACATTGAAGTTTCTTAGCTCAAATACAGAGGACAAGGAGGAGCCTGATCAGCACATAGGAGGTACACTTAAAGAGGTTCATACCATTCGAAGGAAAACTAATAAACCTGAAATCAAGGCCAAACCAGATGGACGGAAAGTGCTGTTGAGGAAGGGGAGCTCTCCAAAGATTGATGTGGATGCAAGTTGTTCTGGGGCACACTCTGGTGACTCTGAGAAGAATGTAGGGAATGGCTCCTCAGGATACAAGGAAACCTCGAAGCATGTGGACGAAGAAGGACCCCATCTGGAATTGAAGTCATCAGCACGAGAGTCAAGTCATCCTAGGATAAAAGATGAACCCCGATCTAGAGTATCTTCTAGGGAGGGATCCTTGGAACGGGTTAGTTGTTTAGATCTGCATTCTGTCTTGATTTGATGCATGTATAAATGAAGTCCTGAGGAAGTAGGGTATGGAAAATATTTTAAGTTATTTAGTATGCATATTTCATTTGGAAATAAATGATTCAGGACTTTTCCACTTTTGAAATCATCCATCTTTATTGTAACTTTTATATCTGTGGTGCTTGAGAAATGTTCTCAGGGTCAATTGCCATGTCCTACTTCCTTTCAATATGAGATGCATGAACCCATAAGGTACTCTAAATTGAAATAGTTTCAGAAAAAAAATTTTTTTTTTGCCATGGAGCAAGGGACCATTGTTTTAATTTTTGTGGTTTGGAGAAGTATCTCATTCTGTTAAGATAAGCAGGGAGAAAGAGTACAGTGCAAGTTAAGTAAAATGATCTTTATTTAAGATTTTCATACCATAAATTGACAGCTGTCAGCAAAATATCTGTGATGATTATCCCTTAATGCCTTAAGGGAATTTTAAATTTGTGTGACTTCTTTTCATGATCTGTGACAAAAATTGTGCATGTTTAAGTGAGGATGAATTAGATGTATAATATATGGTTTGTATAAAAAGTATCAGGAAAGTCTCAAAATTCTTCAATGTACATCTCTTGAGTGTTGACGCAATTTTACCAGTTGCTTTTCAACGACTTGAAGGCTCCCTGGTATGCAGATTCTGGAAGGTCCTCAAGAACACACGTGCAAGCTTCTTAGAAGGTATTTAGGGTCCCATGGTGATGTCCTTTTATGGAGGAATACAATTTGGGAAAGGAAATAGTCTGCTAGTGCCAAGTCATGACTGGCCAAAAATTCGGGGTCTTCTTCAACGCGTTACAGGTTTTTGCAAGCATACACGCGACCCTGCTCTTGGTCATTCATCAAGACCTGCAATGAGTTTAGCGCAGATCTTTTGCATCCCCAAATTTTCAATGATAATGATGTGCACTGTATCTTATGAATGCCAATGCAATCTGTAATCGTGTGAATACTTAATCGATGGTCTGAATTCCGCACTTCTTGCATATGTTGCATGTTGTCATCAGTTCTTGACATCGACAGCCGCCCAGTGCAGGGCTCGCCCTCCACACTTCGAAGAGCTTGTGCTGCTTAAAAACTGCAGTTTGTGACATGCTTTCATCCTTCAATACTTGACAAATCATGCCCTAAGTCTCCATACCTGATTTCCTCAGTCCAAAACAAAATTTGATGGATACTACTGTTCAATAGTTCACTGAATTTTGTGCTTGCACTGAGTCACTCAACAGGGATCCACTAAAAACACAACCAAGCCTGAACAAACGCACACAGGTGTTAGGCATATCAAGCATGTTGATGGTCAGACCCCCAACCACCGAGCCTGCTAGATGCGAGCGTGCTGCGGCATACAGTCACTTCAGGAACAAATTGTTCCCAACACTTTTTATACAAACCTTGTATCATATAAAAACATTTTATGAGCCTGTTAAAAGCTCAGTCACCTGTCAACTTGGGTATATTTACATACAGTTTGGCATGTCTTATTCAATGAAACGTTTCATTCATTCCTGTTTCCTACAAAATGCATGTGTTGTTCCCTTATTATTATGTGTAATATTAAATGCTTATGGACTAGTTTATATTTTGATAGTGTTTATTTTATAAATAATGTGGAAAAGTTAACATATATTTTGCCTGTCAGCTTCACCAGTCAACGTTTGTTTTTGTGTGGCAATGAGAGAATATATCATCAGTTGAAACTGCTGATGTCCATATGAAGTTTTGTTTTTATCTTGTTCTAAATCCTTTATCCTCAAAAAGAGCTACCAAGATAACAAATGGTTAAACATCGTTATTTTTTAGTTGAAAAGATAAAAAAATGGCATTGAAATATAAAGATTTGAAATACAGGTAAACCTTATTGTTTACAGCCATAGTTCATGTGCCTCACTCTTTTACATAGTATCATTTGCAACTAGATTCTTCTTCTGAAAATTCATGTTTCATTCTTTAGTGATTTATATAGGATCATAGGCTAAGTGAATTTTACTTCTGCCTTGTAAATTTTAACTGCAAGTGTAGGCTGAAAACTAATGCACACATTCTTGTAGTCCACGAACAAAAACAAATAGCAAGATCAGGCAAAAAGTACAATTCTAAGTTTCAAAATCATATATTTATTTTTTAACATAGTCGCAGTTAAGGCTAACACATTTCTCCCATCTTGTAACAAGTTTTTTCATTCCGTCACTGAAAAACTCTTCCGACTTCTCTCGACTCCAAAACTTGACAGCTGCCTTCACCTCATCATCTGAGGTGTAATTACCCTTGAGGTGTCTCTTGAGTTGAGGAAAAAAGTAAAAATTGTAAGGTGCAAGATTGGGGCAAGCAGCAGGGTGTGGAATTGTTTCAAATGTCAGGTTTCACAGAGCCTCTCCAGTGGCGTGCGAGGTGTGTGGACGAGAATGGCCATGTTGCAAGATTATTGGTACCAGACTGCCTTAAAAATGACAAACTCAATATCAGAGGTGTTAAAGAGTCTGTAAATACTGAGAAAAATTTACTGTTGCCCCTCATTCCAGAAAATCGGTCAAATAAACTTGGTGACCATCCCAAAACACAGTCAAAAGAAATTTTTTTGCGGATGGTTGTCTTTTAAACTTTTTCTTGCTCGCAACCACACAATTTTACTACCCATTGATATACAGGAGACCTATCAACAGTATTGGCACCATAAATAGCCCTTAAATGACAATGAATCTCAGTAGGAATCAATTTTTCAGGGTTAAAAATTCGATAACAGCACACATTTTAACTTGCGTTGACATAGCACTAGAACACGTCTCCATACATTCGCTTCTCGAAATACACTAAATGAATGAAAGGACCTCAAACCTGTGCCTTCGTGTTGAGGGGGATGTTACTTCCACAAGCCACTTGGAGTGCTTCTGAAGGTCATTTTGTTTGGGGTCTGCAAGTATGTGTGAATCAGTTTTCAGCCTACCCTCATATAATACATCATTGTTTGGAATATAAAAATGCTATCATTCCCATTCAGAATATAGGCCAAATATAGGACGTAGACATATATTAAAATTCCTTATAACTGTAATCCATGTACATCATTACAATTTGTCAATTGCTTCTCTCCTAAACACATTCTATCTTGTACTTGTTGTGTCCTATGCATATCAGTTTGTTATGTTTTGTCACTGCAGGACAAGAAATCACCATTGATATGCTCTGATTTTACTTTGAAACAAAGATACATAATTCATTTTTGTAGATTTCTTCATGCCATTTTGTGTCCTTTTTGTTGACATTCATTTCGCCATATGTTTATTTTTAAATACCCACCAAAGCAGAAAAATTGCATCACAATCATTTTCACTGGATTGGAATCAAACCCTATGCATCCCATTACATTAATTAATTATCTTTCTGCAGAGATATTAGGATTGTAAACCAGTGAAAGAAAAGGCTTGTAAATATTTTTTCAATCAAATTAATGATTCCCTGCATAATTAGCAAAGTTTGGAGATTAGGACCTTGAAGTATGAGATTTGTTGTCTCAGGCGTAACTTTGTGGAATTTGCATAACATATTGAAATGTAATGAAATAATTGACTTTGTAATTCCACACACTTTATTTAAAAAAATAAGATCTCTGACACTAAAGACAAAGTCCCCGAAAACGAGAGGAGTGGAGTGTATGAGTTAAAGTGCTCGGATTGTAGCACAAAGTATATTGGACAAACAGGACGGAAATTTAAAGAAAGGATTAAAGAACACCAAACATGTGTAAAAAATAAGAACATAACATCCCTCTTTGCAAAACACCTCATCGAAAGTGATCACAAAAGTGACTTTGTGACAAAAATTATTCATTTTGAAGAAAAAGGTCAAAGGCTCGATGCTTTGGAGCAGTTAGAAATTTTGAAATGTGTCCGTTGGAAAGATGATCTTGCCAACGAAATTTTGTATCCCTCCCACTCCCCACTCCTAGACCTACCACTCTTCTAAATCAAAAATGTAATTCTCTTTTCTTCCCAGCTACATTGTAACCTTTTTACCCCTCCGACCTCCCTCTCTGACCAACCCCCCCCTCCTATGATCAGAAGGTATATATAGCCAGCGTGCTTCTATGAGGACCACCTGATGATGACGTTCAACGTCGAAACCTGGGTCGTGTGTTTTTTAAATAAAGTGTGTGGAATTACAAAGTCAATTATTTCATTACATTTCAATTTGAAGTATGAGGTGTATGAGTTTATATTAATTTATTAATTTGTTTTATAAATATAAATGGAATTTATTTTTCCTTGTTGTTATAATTTTATACATAATTGTTTGCTGGTTCACAGTGAACAACTATTACAATCTTTGAAGGAAACATAATTTTTCTTTTTCATAAGAAATTCGTGTTTCTTTCATTCTATTAAAGCCTTTGTAATGGCATAAATGCCATGGGTAAACCATGTATATCTTTCAATGAAGTGAGAATACTGAGAGGACTCTTTGGCTAGTCAACATTCTTGCACTACCCTGCCAAGTTTTCAGAGTTTGAACGGTCTTCCAGTAGCAGTTGCAGTGGCTATTTTCCTGAAAAGTTTTAGGAGTTGTGTTGCTAATTTCATTAGTTTCTTTGTCTCTTCCTAAGTTATTCTATGGTATGTTTCATTTGAATGTAATTTCACTGATGGATTTAGTAGTACTTCTGGTGCAGTAATTCTCATACAATGGGATATTTTACTGACTTACCTAAAGGTACTACAAATGTTTTACTCTATTTCAAATGGTGCAGTTTTGCAAGTTGTTATTAGGGAATATTGAAATTCATAAATTTCCTAGGTTAATTATTAAATGAAGTCACTCCCATACTATTCTTTTTATGTAGATGTATGAATACATGTTCTTTCTTTTTAACCTTCCCAAAATGATTCCTAATGTAATGCAATTTACAGCAGAATACGGAGCAATTTTTCCCCATCAGTCGCTTATGTACCACAATAGAAATTGTCAATAATATTAAAAGCACAAAACAGAGTAAATTATGTACATATTTATATACATTTCATTGAAATAACTTATTACTAATGTCAGGCTCAAGGAAGTCGTTATTATTGAATGAATTATTATTGATCAAGTAAAAAGGCATGTTTAATAGACTATAATACAGTTTGGTTTTGAATGCTGAGATGATGGTTCAATGTGCAGAATTTGATAGTTAATTAAATATTGTGATACCCATCCATTTCTTGGAGTCTAGGGTCTCACAAGGGCAGCACCAGGTCCATTGATAACATAAACTTTCATTTTTAAGAAAATTTTTAACTCCATAAATGTACCCTTTGACCTCACATATGATCTAATTTTCATTGGTTGCCTTCAACTGTGTACATAACTAATGAAATTTGTTAGGCAAATGAATTGTCCAAGTAGAGGGTTTTCTGATTATTGCTTGAACAGTGTTGCTACCGCTCTCTTGGTAAAATCAGGAAAAGTTTGGGATTAATAAATTTCTTCAAAATTTGGGAAAAAGTCTGAACTATGGCTGAGGATTTAAAATTTGTCAGGTATAAATGTGAATAGGGCTCTCCAACGTTCCTTTTGGTTGTGAAACCAAAGCTTGTTTGCTTAAGACCATCGTGCATCCAGACCTTGGCAAAAACCAAAAATATAGTAGGACGACCATCCTAGGTGAAATAACTGTATTCATAGTTCCTGGCATAGGTGCAGTAGAGCAGTTTTAGAAGGAACATTCCTAAAATGGGTGAACAGGTCACTGATTGGTTCAGATTCCTTCATGGAAATAAGATCTTATGATCAAATTAAAAGTATTGATTGCCATCGTATGGGTTCAGGAAACTGATCATCAAGAATTGATGACAATGGAATAAGAACCCTAGATGGGAGATGGCAATTTGCATTTGTATACCACTGGTACCAAATAATTGAGGAATTTAAGAGATGTCTTCAGGTTAAGGTGCTAAATGCAAGATCCAAATTATTACTTTGGTCTGAAGCCATAAATTGTAATTGGAGAAATGTTGTTGTTACCAAACGTTACCACATAATCTTCCCAATGAGTTACAGTCAAAAAATGAATAATCAGCTTAAAATTCTTGATGCCCTGAATCTGAATTATTTTCCCTCCAACTTGACCTGTCATGTTATTGCATATTTTCCGCTAGTTCCAAAGAAGGCATAAGCACATCATTTACATCAAAGAGCTTGTTCAATTATAAGTGTAGAAGTTTTCTTAACAGTGTTTCAAGTGGTGTTTTTCAATTAGCTTTTTCTGAACAAATGAAGCTCGATCTCAAAACAAGAAAATGTCATCATGCCAAATTAGCGGTATTACTTTTCTTAATATTGCATATTGATGTCTGCTGTTATAGGAAAGGGGTGGGGGCCGTACAACCCAAGTCTTGAATCCCACTTGTGAGAGCATTTTATCTGGCCCATCCAGAAGCTGGCGAGAAACTGATGTTTGAAATTAGTGCCATCATTCAGGCAATTAAGCAATATTTCAATGGGTTAGTGCAGCCTGTACCTATTTGTTTCATGTAATAGTGTATCAAACGCATCTTACTCTCTGTTGTAATAATTATCATGCTGTATATTTAGCCTTCCTATCTCTCTTAACTTTACAGATTTGCAGGATTGTATGTAATGCCTATTAGCTTTCGGTGTTTCTGCTCACATGCAAAGGCTTTAGTTTTTCTCACAAAATATGTTACATACATTTGCTATGCATGAATGAAGCAGTATGTGCTTGGTGAAGTCACTCTGAAATTTTATGTGGGTCTTTCAATAAGTCCTAATGGAAAAATAGAAAAGAAATTATTTTGGGTAGATTTTTTCTTGGTGCAATTTTCCCAGATTTCTCCAGCCTCTTTAAGTCAACCAAAAAGTAGGATTTCAGAAGGTCCTGACATCCGTGTTGACCTCATCATTCAATGTGAATTATTTTCAGCTGAGCCATTTTTTCAAATAAAAAAATTGAAAAAAAGTCACTGGTGGCCAAATCTGGTGGATACAGTGGATATTGTAGTGTGCACCTGTGAATTGTCGAATTTCTTCTTTGCCAAATGATAGGTTTTCTTGATTTATTCCCTCAACTGGTGCAATAACGATGCATAATACTCTCCATTTATCATGCGTCCTTCTTGCAAGTAATCTATGTAGATAATTCTGCGTGCATTGCAAAAAACGGGGCCCTCACTTTGTCAGTCAATTTCACCGTCTTACCTTCTTCCGAGTTGGATCACCTTTAGAAACCCACTGTTTCCACTGTTCCTTACCTCTGGAGTGTAGTAGTGTATCCATGTTTCAGCCACGATTATGTATCGTTAGTTAGTCAGTCAGACTCTCGTGAGGATTGTGATGGAAATCCACCAAAACCATCAATACTGTAAATCGTCGCAAACACCTGAGTAAATGTGCCATGAACTTCATCCCACTCGTCTTTGATTTCTTTTGGCGTTAAGCTTTTTAAATGTAAGCATTTGATAATTTCAAAAAAACTCATTTTTCATTTTTTTAAATATAAACAAAAATTTATTAGTTCAATGGAATATGAAAATGAAACCATGTGATGGATATAGCAGAAACTTTAATATTAGTCTAGTGAGAGATGTGGCTTACCCTTTTTTGACGCTGCAGATATCATCTCTTTGATTTTCTAAGGACTTATTGAACAGCCCATGCACTTCACCGCCCGTGTAAACTTTCTCACTTATTTTTTAATGCATGTGCCATTATTAATGGGGTCTAAGAATTTCTCATCCTGACAATATAGTCATGTCCTCATGCCATGGATTGCCTTCAAGCCATCTAGGAAGATAATAAGAAGGTGATTCCATTTTAAATATGAAACTTTTATTGGCTGTGCCAGTATCTAAAATTGCTTGATAAAAGAGCTGCTCTAGAACTCATTTCGATTAACACTTTTTCCTTTTAAATATAAACAAGTATTGTTGAAACCCTTGGTAACTGTGCTGCTACGTTGGAGTTAATGGAATCAAAGAATAACTCTGCTTTGAATTCTTAAAGGACCTACAAAGAGGATGATAGCATTATCACTGTGAACTTGAAATAGGATATAGAATTGTGAAAAGTTGAGGGTGACATCTCCCACGTGCCATTGGATGGGGAAGGGTAAAGTGTACTTAGATGTAAGTGGTTTCTTTTTGGTCCCACATGACGGAGGGAGACTGGAGGCAACGATAATGGTGCCAATGATGGGGAAGGGTGCATTGAATGTAATATCAAGTCGGGATGAGAGTTTCATTAAAATATGTAACATCTTCCAAACTCTTCAAGAAATGCCTCCTTATTGAAGGTGTGGGTTTCCTGATGATGTGTTCCTGTACATTGTTCAGTTTATATTTTTGAGTGATGTTGGAGCGAGGGACACAGAGACTCTCGAAGTCCTGAAGTCCTGAGGGATGGAAGGAACCAGTCAATCAGAAATGAGCATCCCTGGCTGAGAGCTACAGTCCCTTTGATGTCTCATAGGCTAATATATCACTCCCCAAGTACTATGTTGTCAAGTGCACTGTTCTGTGTTCTACATGGTGCTTGTTTCAAACCTGAATTGAGTTAAGCTTCTGTAATTTAGAACTTTCTCTAGAAAATCACCCATGGAGAAGAAAATCATATACAGCAATGTTTAAGCTAGAAGTCATCAATTTCACAAAGGAAAAAGGAAATCGCGAGGCTGCAAGGATTTATCCATCTTTTAAATCAAAGTTACGTTCTAGCTGGGATAAGTCTGGTATGAAAGAATCGGGAAGGATTAAAAGAGTGACTTATGAAGAAATAAGCCTGTGGATCCTCGATGGTTGGCATGGTGTCAGAGGGACTTGTGTATAAAGTGGATTTGAAAAAGCTTTAGGTTTTCAACGTCAGTCCCAGAAAATGAGGAAGAGTTAACTTGTGAGAGTGAACTCAGTGATATGCCTGGAGAGATAATAAATGCGCTAAATTCATTTAATTGCGATTCAGGTGACAAATTTCTTGGAGTCGAGTGATCTACCTATCCTATCGTATATTTATACATATATACATACGTATATATAATACAACATACTCTACATGAAGTACTATGTATTAGAATAAAGAAGTTCTGCGTATTAGAATTAATGAAGTATAGGAATTATTGTTTCTTCTTTTTCTCATGGATTTATGAGATGAAATAACTGTAACAGATTTGTATAAAATAGAGTGCAATTAGAAAGGCAAGCTTCCAGACTAATTTATTTTGATCTGGTCTGATTATGAGGGCTTTCTGTAGGTGTCAAATACTTGTTTACTCCCCCGATAATCGAGCCCGGTCATACTATTAAACTTATCTAGTGCAAAATTGTTGCAAAATTGTTGCTAACTTTTCTTTATTACTTTTATTATTTATTTGAATTGTAATCTTTTTGAAAATTTACATGTTTTTATTTGGGAAAATATGATAACTTCATCATATTCGTGCAAAAATTATGCTTAATCTTCTTTTAATGACTGTCTAAGGGGCTGTGTTAGATTTTCAGATCTGAAACCTCCAGACACATCTTGAAATATGACATCATAAACAGTATTTATTTTAATAATATGCACACTACCCTTAGACAAACAGTGAAGTTCAGCTCTTCTCCCTTCAAACAATATGCCATGTCTATGAAATCTTATGGGGATGGGGATGGTGCAGTGGCTAACGTACAGGCTTCCTACCAAGGGGGTCCAGGTTCAGATCCTCAAGACAACAAATATTTATCAGAGGTATCCTGATCCCTACTTGAGGTGCTTTGTGGAGAGCACTTTGAGTGAGTATGACATCCGTCAGATGGGAAAACTGCAGACCCCTTGGAGCCTTTGGGCATGAGTAGGCTAATGCCGATGCCGGGTTTCTCTCCACCCTTCCTTTTCCATCCATCCCTTATGGCGCAAATGACCTCAGCTGTCGGTTGCCTCCCATAAACATTACTACTACTATGAAATCTTGTTATAAGTACAAGGAAGCATAATGAAAATAGCCATGAAAAGTACAGATGGTGAAGTAATGTCTGTGGCCCTATGAAAGTACGTACTGAAATCTGGAGCTAGAAATCTAAGAAAACTAGAAATCTGGAACTGTCTTTGTTTATATTAGATCCCTAAATCATTAAATATTAAATTAAAAGTTTATTGATTATAGAACTGTGTCTTTTTTGCAAACCATATACTTCAATAATAGCATTTTCCAATTTCTTTACCAATTGATAGCGATTATCTACTACTAGCTACTATAGAATGTGCCTCATAACAAAATTTCATATTCAGTTATTGAATTACTTCTAAATTGAGAATAATTTAGTGTTGATCCAGGTTTCTCTCCTTTGGAAGAAGTTCTGCTTTGCTCATCCATATATATGATATGATATGCAGAGGTAATGAGTGATGTGATATTTTAAGTATTTTAGCAAACACTGGTAAGAAGTATTTTGTTATCTTCCTAACTGATGAAATCAATTATCCTAAAAGCGCACTTTCTGAGGAAATCGTAAGGCATAAGATGATTATCGATGGAGAGCATGGGTCTTGGCCAAGTGAGCCCTTTGGATAAGAGAGGGATGTTGTGAGTGGGTTTTTGGGGAGGGAAAATGAATCTCAGTGGCATGTGGAAGGAGGGGGAGGGTGAATTTGGCATGATTGAACCTGGTCATTGTATAGGCTTTTTCTGTGAGTT
Source organism: Hetaerina americana (assembly GCF_022747635.1). Lineage (NCBI taxonomy): Eukaryota > Metazoa > Arthropoda > Insecta > Odonata > Calopterygidae > Hetaerina > Hetaerina americana. The sequence goes on along the minus strand of NW_027286069.1, from coordinate 10,345,022 downwards.
AGTTTGAATTTTTTTATTTTTGAATAATTTGCTGTTTATTATACCAGTTTTGCCATTCATGATTTTTCTGGGTGGGTACATGTATATAAACATTGTTGTGTAGCTAAATTGAAGATTTTTGTTGGCTTCAGTAGTGTGAGGCCGTTGGATGTAAAGGTGTGTCCTGTTATAACCTTGATGGTTTGGAAACTTCAATAGATCATCTGCATTTTTTGTGGTGGAAAACACGTAGCATGATGAACTATAGCAAGTTGTTTCACTATCTATAGATAATCTGAACCTCTATTCCTCAATAAGAACTAGAATATTGAGGTGTGAAGACTACTGTCAATTCACATATGTTGCATCTGCTTGCATAAATGATCTGGTGGTGTGTATGTGTATTCATTTTCATCATAATCGTGTGGATTATTTAGCTTGTAAAACATGTAAATAAGATTTTTAAATACACCACTTTCATATTGTGATTCTTATGTTCCCATGGGTCTTCCTGACATCATAAGAAACTTTGTGATAAAGCTTGGTCATCCTAAAGTCTTAATCTGTTTATATGTTACCATGGGTCTTCCTGACACCATAAGAAACTTTGTGATAAAGCTTGGTCATCCTAAAGTCTTAATCCTTCCCCTTTGAATACATTTGGTTTGTAGTTACTTAAAAAATAATGTGTATAACTGAAAGTAGTGCAGTGAATTTTGCAAATAGGCTCCGGGTATGCTCGACTATCTATTTGGATTCCATGCTGAGGAAAAATTTCACCCACTGTACATGTATGAGTATAGCAGAAGTAATTGTTTATTAGTCACTTGATACTTGATATGGCAACTTGAATATTTTTCATTATACATTTATACTTTATACCTAGCTATAATTTTTAACTTCTAGACTCCAAACTTGTAGAAAAGATAAGTAAGTCATAGATTTTCTAGAAGTCAAAGGATCATTTGATTCAGGTTTCAACCTGACCACTGAAACTCATTGGTAAAATATTGGAGTGATACATTTTTCCTGGCATCAGTTTTACTTTTATTTTTATTGGTTCTTTTAAAAACATGTATTTTAATTGACTATTATATAAGTATCCAGAAATTTGGCAACGCGGAGTTCAACTCCACCATGTGCTTATATCTTGAGAATTCTTTGCTACCTAATGATGCACTGAAGTTAAACGTCTATGACTCCTCCTCAATAGGCATTTTTTTAATTCTTCAAGATCAGTTTTAATGTGTTAAGCTATTATTCTTAAAATTTCCTAAATTGAAGCTGCTTGAAACTGCTTCAACCTGTCCAAGGCTTACTAGGTTCATCCGTAATTATCTTTCGAGTGTGATTCAGGGTTACTTTTTGAGATAAGCCATTAAGCAACAATGAATGCACCTGTTTAATTCAGTGGTAATTAGGAATAAAATCATTATTTTAAGGTAAATTTTGGTGTGTCATAGTGATACCTGTATGACTAATAATAAGTTATGTTAAATACTGTTGATTGCTTTTAATCGAGATATTAGGATCACTTTAATTTAATTTGACCAGCCAGAAGCCATTTGTATCCATATTTTTCACTGTAAAAAAACAATGCCATTTTTAAGCAAGGCCAAAGAGAAGGATACTACTTTTTCATTTTTTTCTGCATATCATGAGAAATTTTGTTGTGCACATATTAACACTCATTAGGCAAATAAACTTAGACAGACTGCTTTGTCAATAAAATAATTGAGTTAATTATAATTAATATTAATTTAAGTTCTGAAATTTGTTCTTGAATATTTTAGGTAATCAATCCAGAGCCACCATCTCCACCAATTTTTGATGTTGGAGAATTGAGTGAACCTGGGGAAGAGTGGTTTCCTTAATTTCTATCCAAATGGGAGAACTGTTATTTTATCAAAGACATAATTTCTACAAGCAAATTTTCCTCTGTTCCTGTCGGCTGTTAACCTCTACAAAAAAGCAGAAGTTTCAAGGGAGGAAAACATGCCATAACTGTGGGAATGTGTATTATTTATCTTTATTTACATTCACATTTGCATGTATCCTATTTCTGTAAATACACAAACATCTGTGATCATTATGGAGGACTTAGTGAGGATTAGGTAAAAAAAAGTATAATCAATTAATTTATTAATTGATGATAATTGGATTGAACTATGCTTTTCGAAAATCCTCCATTTTAGAAAAAACTGATTTTTTCATTGTAGAACCTTATCAGTTTTCAGTTGATGTACAACATTCCTCAATGAAGCATTTATCTAAAAAGATAGTCTAAAGTCACTCGTGACTTTTGTACTTTAAATATACTCTAATGATATATGAGTTAATGAAAACTCTTCTTCAGCCATTGAATTCCTGTGATAAGCAACTTGTACCATATTAGGCCTTGTTATTTCATTGATATAGATGGAGAATTAAGTAATTACATTTTTTATAGTACTCGGACTGGAATATGTTCCAATAACCAAACTTCTCAAAGTACACGGAACTTCTATTGCACTTCAAAAAGATAATGTAATTTGTTATTTCATAGGGATAGAAGTTATTTATCTTCTTAGGATTACTTCTTCCTCTCTGTTATTTAATTTTTGAGTATTTACTTTATACAAGTGCTTCCTGAATATCTTTGGTCTTTTTCTTATACCATGTCTGTAAATTATTTATTAGGTACCCGAAAATGTTGATGTAACTCAGAAAATGCATAATGGTTGAACTTATAATATTAAATACATCTATTCATATAGTGAGGCATATATATATACATATACATATATATCAATCCTGAAGAACTGTCAAGATTAATTTGCTATTATCTCCCTTTATAAAAAAATCTCTTCTTTCTAATTCCGATTTATCTCTTCATTACTAGTCATTGAGCAGTTTTCTCATGCCTTGTCATGATAAAGGAGTTTCATGCCACATAGTGAATAATGATGGTTAATGTGGTTAAGTTATATGACATGCGGAGCAATCAGTGAGATTTTAGAGTTGCAGTCCTGGCCTCTCCTGCCTCCCCTATTCATTCCCCCCAGCACCTAAATTATGTTAATGTGGTTAAGTTATATGACATGCGGAGCAATCAGTGAGATTTTAGAGTTGCAGTCCTGGCCTCTCCTGCCTCCCCTATTTATTCCCCCCAGCACCTAAATTATGAACTGAGTTTTCATATCAGAGTTTATAACAGAGACTGTTGAAGAAACATGACTGCCAAGTCAAATAGGTACCTAAAGTGCGGGTGTTTGTGAGATGGGTAGGGACTCTTCTTTTTATTTTAAATCTGTGGCTGTGATTCAAGTTGTTGGTTTGCTTTTTGGTTTCTTACTCCCTCAGTCCTTTCATGTATAAATGAGTTGATTAAACTCCATTTCATCATGAAACCTTTTTCATAAGGTTCTCTAAGGAAAATAAATTCATTTTGACATCCCTAAACTTAAATCCATTTGATACTTGCAGAAAATACTTGATGCATAAAATGTATTGTTCCTATAACCCATGGGGTATACATTATAGGTGAGCCATTGATGAAAAAATATCCGGTGAATTAATCTTGGAAAATACACCAAAAATACCTTGAAAATATTAAAACATAATTATAAATCCTTAAATGTATTATTTTATCATAAACAAAATTCTTGAAATTAAATTATATTTATTTTAATTTCTTAGCGGAGTGATTGCTGCTCTTCTATGGAGAGATTAAAGAGTTGAAAGCAATAGATCTGGGAACACTGGAAATCTGTTAAAGGGCTTGAAAATGCTGCCTCAGTGAATTTTAAAACTCATTAGGCTCTTCAGATATGCATAAAACAATTTTTCTTTGCCATGCAAGCTGAGAAAATTTCTTCAAAGGTAGTTAAATAGAGTACCCTTCATATTCTAATCCTGTGATTGCTCAACAGTCTTGCAGATCTTTGGGGCAGTTTTGGGTTCATTCATATGTCTTCCCCTAACATGTATCGTCGTGGACTGCTCTATTTCACTTTGGCTTCTTTTATGTGAAGTAACCAGTCATACCAAACTTCAGATTGTTGAATTTGAATGTTATAGTCTCTTTAATTGATGGTTTTTTATTAAGTTAATGGATAACTTAAACCACCTTTAATTTTTTTCTCTTACAAAGTGAAGTGTAGGTAAAATCCAAGTTGAAGGGTTTATTTCTTTGGAACCACAGAACATCTTGAGTGTTTGGGAAGGGTGTTAGGCTTCTTTTTCTCATCTCTAGAGTTGTGTGTTTATTCAAGGATATGGCATACAGTAGAAAACCTTTTTGGTGCCTGAGCCTCACCCTATCTTAAGGCTAATAAAAATTGGTTTTGTTTTGAAGTATTTGATGGTCATGGTAATTAATGAGCATGTCCTATATGCATGTTGAATTTTATGACTTACTTATTGAGAACTTGTTTATCAAGCATAATGATTGATTGCCATAACATATGTATATTGATTTATACATTGTTGCTGTTTATTTTTTTAAACTCTGTGATGTATTATCTGCAGAGTCTGTGGCAAATTGTTTATTCTGTCTATCTATTGGGTTATCAATACTGAATTTTTTCTATCACCAGTAGATAAGAACTCTGTGTATGTATGCTCTGAATGGTTTGTGTGGATGAAAAAGGCATTTCTCTGTTGGAAAAATTTTTCATTTTCAATAGTGATAATATTTGTGCTGATATGCTATAAGATTGAAGTCAAGCACCCCTTATTAATAACTTCCAAAAGAGTGGAAGAGATTGGGAGTGTTTATGTGTAGGCCACTCGACAATGATTTAATCGGGTTGCTACCTGCACAGAATAGTGGAAAATCTTGATGCATTAAGAAATGAAATATTTTCCCTAAGAAGTCTGGAAAGACAGAGAAATTAGCATAAATACTTTCAAATCATGATATCTTTGAATAAATTACTTGAAAAAATACAACATGTGATGATTAAAAATGGTAGGTAGTTAAAAAGCTTTGTTACCGTAAATGTGCATTTAAAATATACTTTTATAACTGCTAAGCATGACTTCATGGGAGAGGCAGTAGCCTAATAATTATAGCATTTGAATGTCACAGTTACTCTCTGAGTAATAAGTAGCCCTATCTGTAATTTTTCATTGGGAAAAATTGAAATATGTTCCTGTGAAAGTCCCTTAAATTGAATTCAGAACTGTAGTAACCATAATTTCACTTTTGAAACAACGATATAGAGCATAACCTCTGATACAGCTTTACTATGAATGCAATGTACTTAATTTCCATTATAATATGTTGCGCCTATCAATGGAATAGGTTTTTGATTTTTAAAATGTACATTTGTATATGATATTTATAATATAATGAAAAAGAGTATTTGGAGTCAGCACATGGGTAACCACTAATTAAATTTTCAAATTATCATTTAAAGCTAAGAAGGAAAGTTTTCGATGCCCATTCACTAGTTCATTGCTGATAGTTTTTAAATAAGAGAATGTCTCTTCTTGAAATTTGTAATATTCCTGCCCAGGTTTAAAAGAATTGCCTAATTTTAAACTTGGTATAGCAGTAAAATGAAACCTCGATTTAATTGGGCCTGTTGGGTGCTGCATCATTTTGGGTGCCTATGGTTAATCTAGATTAATACCTGTTAAAGTTATTAACTTTGCACATAAGTTAAGTGCATTCCTTTCTATCTTGATTATAGTCCTTAAAAAAAACATGAATATGAGACGCAAATCAATCAGATACTTCTGATATGTAATAGTAAAAGATCTAGAATTGTTAGGGGAAGTATAGGCATTGGTATAAAAGTGCTAAGGTCTAAGTAGTATGTGCCAGTAAATTAGTCTTGAACATGCTCAATTATTGAAATAATTAAAATATGTTCTCATCAAATCTACACAGTTCTATTCAGGTAAAAGACTAATGTTGTTGGTGATGGAAGGTCTAGATGTCTGCCTATACAATCATTCTCATTAGATCATTTCAACTATGCATGTGTCAACCCCAATCAAAGTGTTTTTATTTTACAGTATCTTATTAGCCACTTCATTTTTTGTTGAGGTTTTGGAAAGAAATGTTTCTCTTGACTTCTGTATTGTTCATTGATACAATTATTCTCAGTGGTAGAAATGCAAAAAAATAATTTACTTGCACACATTTTTACCCGAGAGATTCATGTCTATTTAATTCTTATCAAGTGATAACAGCTCTTGTGAACAAATTACCAAAGGCAGGAGACCATTTATACAAGCATTTCATGAGCATTCCTGCATTAAAATTTTCAGATAAAAAGAATGAATGAATGCTCTTTCAATCCAAGAACTTGTGAAATTAATCTATGTAGAAGGAGCATAGTTGATGTCATTAATTAGATATGATTGCTCCTATTCGTAATTATATGTCAAGGCAATTTTGTAGCATTGGAGAGCTGTAGATAATTGATTTGTAAAGATTTTTTGCCATTTTGTTTGACCTGAGTTCATTTTTGTGACCTTTGGATATAGCATGCACTTAAGAAAAGCAGTAGTAATTAATTTCACTTGTTTCAACGATTAATGTGATTGCTTCCTCCATTGTGTAAATGGTTACATTGTATGTGAGTATGCTGCACATGTATTTGAATCAGATTCTTGAAATGCGACAACACATGGGGGCAGCGTGAGAGGAAGCAGGAGGGAGGCACCAAGGGGGAGTGCACTGGATCCCTTGTTTGTTCATGGTGACACATGCCCTAGTTGCCACCCTCCTTGGAATTTTTCAGTTGGTGTGTCTGAAGGGGCTTGGGTACTTGACTTCTTAAACACTTTTCATTGTTTAATCTTCTGTGGGCGTTAATAATCTTTCTCCCAACAACCCTACAACAAGAAAACTTCTGCATACGCCTAGAATTAGGTCGATCCCCATCACATGGATATGAGAATGGAGAGGAGTATGACAAAATGCTGATGACTTTGCATGGGAACGGTGCTGGAAAGTCTTCTGCAAACTGGATTAAAGATACATCATTTCATGATTGATTTTGATGGAATACGATCTCTCTGTAGGACAATGTGTTGGTCATGCTAACATAAATATTGAGCGCAGAAAAGATAAAATCTTAACCAATCAAAGAAACAGTGGTATTGAAAGTAAAGCTATGGGATACATTCCAGTATTTCATTCATTACTTGGAGCTATAAAAATTCATGTCCAATCATGCATGTACTTCAGGAGCATATTCATGAGTAAGGGGTAATTCTCCACATCTTCTGTAACCCGGCAAAGTTAATTGTTTATATAGGTGGGTGTGTGGATTGGTATTTAAAACTGGAGGTTATCCGCACATACTCATAGTGATGAGTTCTTTGCTGTGGCTGCTACAAATATTCATAGCTTTATATTGTTATTTCGATTGTGCTAGTCCATATATATTCATAAATATAAATTCACCTTCCGGGTTCAATACAGTATCAAAATTGGTCGGAGTCAGTTTGTATTTGTGTGGAATAGCAGAGTGTTTTTCTTTCCTATGCATCATGAAGTAGTTCCACAAAGCTTTGCTATCCAACGTTGTATATTTCAATTATATCATGCCATGCATAATTAAAATACACTTTTGATTTAAGTCATCAGAATATATGGTTAGAATGAGATTTTAACCTCAGATGGATACTTCCATTTTCATAATATTTATGGATAGTTACAAGTTTTGCCAAAAATTTCAAATTGGGTATTGCTGTGGAATATTGGTCTCACCTGATAATATCAGACTAGCCTTCATTTTACCTAAATGCATGGTTTTTATTTTAGACCACTACTACTTTCTCAATTATATTATCTTGATTTAATTTCCAATAGTTAACAGCATCACAAAACAAAATGTTGAAATGATGTTATCTCACACCTTTCCAAGCATTCTAACGCCTTTCAATATGTCCTAAATTCACTTTCTCTGCCTTCTCTGATTTCCCACGGTTGCTTTCTCTCTTCACCCACCCTATTTAAAATTTTATTATTTGTCTTCCGTTCTTCAACTTATTTTATCCGGTCTCTGCCACACCCATATCTTAAAATTCTCCAATCTACTTTCATCCTCTTGCCTCAAAGACCAGGTCATATGTATATAATATATAAATAAATATATATATATATATATATATATATATATATATATATATATATATATATATATATATATATATATATATATATGTCCATAATCACTTCACCAGGTTAGTAGTTGCAGATCTTTTCTTTAAATCATTACTCAGTTTACCCATCACCAATTTTCTTCTTGCAGTTGCTTCATTCATGAACATTAATGAAAAATACATTAACTGTCCTAATTCAATATAATCTCATTACTTTTGTTTTCTTGTATTAATCCGCATCCCATAACTCTTGCAATTATTCTTGTAAATCACTGAATAGTAGCTGCAATCCTTGACTTTCTGACTGTTGATTGATGATCTGCAGATTTCTCAATTATCTTACTTCTCACTTTCATTTCCAGCTCAAGCCCTTCCCATGTCACCCCTAACATATATTCAGCATGTTTGTATGTTGAAAAGTGCGGGTAATAACAGGCAACCTTCTCTCACACTCCCCTGCATATGGTACTCTACTGTCTCTCCCGATTCTCTCTCTGCTTTCCTTACTTTTGCCACCTGATACATGTACAAGTTTGAAATAAATCTCCTATTCTTCCAGTCCACTCCCATATCCTGCAACAATTTAACTGCCCAATCTAAGCAGTCGAATGCATTATCAAAATCTATGAAACGCACAAAGATATATTGATGATCTTCAATGTTCCTTTCTCCTAATGCTCTTTCTCACTTTAGAAGGAAATCATGAAGTGGCGAAAGATTGGCCTCATGCGTTGGAAAAATTAAAAATGAAGTTTCTAAAATTAGTGGGAGGAATTGAAGTACTTTTGCTCTCATTGAAATTAACTAATAAGTTTTCAATTTAAAGTTTCAATTTAGTTTAAAAATTTATCAATTTATTTCACTGGAACAAATTACATTCATTATATATTGAATAAGTTTCACCACTTCATATGAACCTCACTTCTTAAACCAGAACTCAAAAAAGCTTACCTGTCAAATTGAAATACTTGTCATGAGTTGTTGAATTTGTTGGTGGCCAACTAATTTATTTTCCTATGTGAATTTTAATATTTCAACTGCAGTATGAACAAATTGTATGTATGGTTATAAACCTTATTAAAAATTCCTATCAGAAGTTTACTCCATTCGTCTAAATTCATCCCTCAATTCTTTTTCTTACATTTTCTATAATGCCACTGAGTGCATTGACAATCAAGTTCAGCAATAAACAAAATTAAAATTATTTTAATTTTAGATTCTTAGATTTTTGTTTATTATTTTTTATTTATTCTTATTTTTGGTTATTCTTATTAGTCTCTTTACACTTTAGATACTAGTTTTATTGATAATTTAACAACTTTGCTGATAGGCAATACATTGTCTTCCATCATTTCACTTACCGTAATAACATTAGCCTCAGTCACTTAAGTGTGCTTTGCCTCCACTTAAGATTTTACAACTGAAGGTTGGTCCCTATTAAGCAAGAAATGTGGCTATTTCTACAGCAAAATGAGTAGATTTTATATTGTCCTCCCTATTTTGAATCTACATCTCTAAGGTAATTAAGAATTCTACTTGCATAGATTAGTAAAGTGTTCATTGTAGTTTTAATACATTATATAAATTAGCATTGCCTTAGTTTTGTAGTTATATCTTCATTTCACATCCACTATTACATCTATGTTGAATGCCAAATAGAGAGATACTTTGTCTCCATTTTCTCCTCATGATTTTGTTGAGTTTTCCTTTGTGACCATTCTCTTAAATAGTATCTTCGCATTGAGCTTGCTAGCAATAATAATATTTTTGTTATTCAGAGGTAGTGTAATACCAAGCATTTAACTTCTAGATGGACATTAATTTGACAGGTTTCCACATTTTTAATCTTCACTAATCCAGTAAAGGGGTCGTGGTAGTCCAGGGGTAAAGCAACAGACCACTGATCGGAGGGCCCGGGTTCAATTCCCTGGCAGGCCTCTCTAGGCTTCTGCAGCTTCACTCAAGCTATGTGATTTTTTGGGTACCATATCTTCCTGGGAAACCATAACCGACGCTGGGAAAGGAACTGGCCCCCTTACCCTGATGTGTGAATTTTGCCCGCTGTATAAGGCTTAGTCCTGGATGAGCTCTACCATCACCTACCAAACCGACCTTCAGGTTGATTACTGTACGTGTAGTCCAATTTATTCATTTCCTCACACAGATTAATTCTTTTTTTTCTCTTTTCATTGGTCTATATCTTGATGGATAATTCATTTAAAATTAGTGAAGCAATGATTTATAGTACAATCTTATCTTTTCTCCTCAGAATTTTAATCAGTTGGCCATAGTATTGAAAACAAACTTTTTGGTGGTCTTTTATACTTTCATTTTTGTTCAATTCTATACATGTTGATTAGAGAAGTAGAAGCTACCAAAAGAATGACTAGGTTCAATAGGAGACCTCACTTGATCTGATGGAAGCTTACACTAAAATGGAAAACTAAACTGGGAACATAAAAGGCTTTAATTTAACATTAAAATGTGACTGTTGACCCTGATAGTGACTATTAATTCCATCACCATAATTATTATTTATTATATTTGGGCATGTATTGAAGTTACATGCATAATGCTTGATCATAATTGAAAATGAAATAAAATTTCAGTGAACAAACATCTTTATTATGGGTATAAAGTTTAATGATTTCTGTCTTTAAATTTCTTAGACATAGATGTTTTACATACTGCTGACTTTTAACTTAATGTGTGCTCTGGCCTGAAATTACTAATAAGACCCTCTTGAGTATGCATGGACAAAGTTGCTGCATTGCTCAAGCTTGATCAATCTTTACCCGATAAATAGCCACCACCTAAACTTAAGGTATACTTCAAATTTTACATATTTTTACTTTTCAAAGGAAGACTTATGGATATCTTATGGCTTACAGGTACTTATACGTATCATGAATTCTTAATTTTGTCAGCAAGTTAATTTTCATCCATGATGCCATTTTTGTAAGCTAAAATTTTGACGGGACTGCAGAAAAAACACTTCATATTAATGCTTGGCTGAAATTACATTCCTCCTTGTGTTTTAATTTCCTCTTTTGATCGCTATGCATATTGGCACTTGAGATAATTGAGAGTAAATATGCACAAACTAAGATGTGATCGGGTATTTGTGGGTGGAGTAATAGGGCACTATTAAAGCAATAATTGAAATATGCATGTTAAACAAAAATTCCAAAGAATAATATGGTATCATAAAATACGTGCATATGTACTTACATATTAGTGACGAGTTATTTTGATGTGAGGTCTGAAGACCCAAGTTTTGATTTTTTATAAAATATTAGTTTCACAGTTAGGCTTAACAAAGCTGGTTGTATAGATTTCTTTCAAGTATAATTTTTACAAATATTGCCAACGTCCATGATGATAATGAGAGTACACTCGACCACTTGAATTCTCAAGTGGATATCAATTCACAAACTAATAACTATTTCTTTCTAATTCATTGTGGAATATATGATGTGAGGAAATATTGAAAATTTATTCTTTCCAGGATTAATTAGATTTAGTGATGAAATAATACTCTTGAGGCAGTAGTTTTAGCGGGATAATCAGAAATTCTAACTATATGCTCCATTTGTGAATCATTTTAATCAATGGTGTATCTTCTAGGTTCAGCCTAGAAGTATATTCTTTTGAGTGAAATATATTTACTGGTAATAATATTACATGGCCTCTTGAAATCAACAGTGGATGAATGAAAAACCTCTGTTGAGAATATACATACATTGAAGAAAAACCTGATTCGGGTAATTATATATTATTCATAGACATTTCCATTGTTAAGTTGTTATATCAATATACATAGCGTGCAGGTGTTATGCTTATTGATTGTTGAGGAGTTTGACATTGTCTGGAGTGTATATTGTGTAAGATCATGTTTCATTCATGAAACAAGTAGTTTAAAATTGTTGAATGTTAGTCTGTTGACTGGAGCTCAATTTATAGGACACCAAGTTGTTATTAATGATTATTAGGGGCCTACCTCATAAAATTATTGGAGTTTGTAGTTTCCTCAGGCGCATCTAAAAAGCAAAATTACCAAGCATGGTATATAGTGATTTTTCTATTGTTATATGATATTTAAAAAATATGGATTTATTGTGTTAATTAAATTTCCAGCATAGTAAGTTGGAGCAGAATGTTTGTGAATAAGGTGTGGATTTTTCACAAACTCCTTTTCTTCTATTTTTCCGTGTTGGCATGAAATTAATATTCTGTTAATTAACATAGAAATTGTTGGCAATAAGGTGAGATGACTTTTAAGAGCCCCAACAATCACCGCAAACTTCTGTTTTAATAATATTAACTAATCATATTAAATCAGCCATATATTAATTAGATTAATGATGATAATTAGTAGTATTCGGAGAAGAAAATACATAGTATTTCTTAATCAAGTGCATAAATTCACACCTACCTAATTGTTTTTATCGGCTTTGGCATATTTTTAAGCAATGGTGTTTGACTGATGAATTGATGATTAGGAATCACCGTGATGATAAAATAAAAAAAATTACTGTGAGAAAGTTATAATAATATTTACTAATAATATACAAAAATAGTTTGTACAGTGAAGCTCTAGGCTGATATTCATTCTTCATAATTTATTATAGGATTGTGGTTGTTTCTCTTATAAGTTGGTAGCACATTAATGATTTTGGAACCATTAAAATTCATTGATGGAAAAAATGAGATCAGGATAAGAGAAATCCACATGAATATTAGAGCTCGCTCTTTATTTTCTTGCCGCCCAACTTTTTCAATGGAGTAAACATTTTCTCTCAATGTTACCAAGTAAAATCCTCTTTTAAAAAAAGGAGTGAATTATACTTCACATGGCTTGGTGTTTTCATAAGTGTAGTTATATGTTTAATTCAAGGATTCCACATCAGTATTAAATTTTCATTTAAAGCATTCAGGTGAGCGTGGTAACTCAGAATGAGTATTAGTTCAGAATCTTGCATCTTTGCTTTCTTTCATTGGTGTCATAGTTAAACTGGTGAGATAAAAACAATGCTATGCATGAAAGCAATGTGTTGAAGGACCTCAAGCATTGCACGACATGTCCATTACACTGGCTCATTTCCATTTTCTGGATGAACATTGCACCCCTTTCAAAATCACCTACGATAGTAAAACAATCCTTAGATAGTTATTTCCGTGGTCTTCAGCAATTTTTATGGATAAGTTGAAGCATTATTGTTAATAGAATTGGAACAGTTATTTAACTGGTATGCATAGATAAATGTATCTCGCAAAAACATAGGATTTTTAGTTGCTTTATAACAAGTTTCACATTGAAAATATGTTGGCATGAGTACATAATACATATGCATCAATAGGTATTTCATTTTTTCGTATTTGAACATGACTCCTTCATAGGAAAATGTATTTTTGTTCCCGTGAAGCTGTAGTGATGAGACGTGCATCATATGACGGAAACCTTGTGACAAAAATTCTTGCTTCTATTTGCCCCTGTTCACTATGGGGAACCTACCAATGGATAGTAAGTGGGAGTTGTAAGCATCCCCTTTAGATAAAAAAGCTATGCACATTGTGACAGTGCAATCTCACCCATGTTAAACAGCATAAAGCCTTCAGTCCTCATTATTATTTCAACAAACCAACTTAAATCTATGATGAATAATGATATAAACAAGACAGCATGTTAAATTTTAATGTACTTTCAGTTTATGCTGTAGTATTATCTGCTTTTCGTCATGAAAAATTTGTTCTATATCCCATATGCAAAACTGTGTTATATCACAAACCATACGAGGTAACAATGTCCTTGGGAATTAACAAAAAGGTTTCCTGTGGTAAACAGTGGAGTGAATGAATTTATTTCTCGCCAATTTGATTTCATAACTATTATCAAACCATCATTTATGCTCTTAAGTAATATTAAAATATGTTAAAACTTTATATTCAGGTAGTGCAATTTTTTAGGAATGATCATTTTACTATAACAATAAATTAAATTAGGAAATGATCAATCACTCACTTATTAAAATGTTTCTGAGGAACCAAACCCTGTTGTAAAGCGAGGTGTGCCCATATATGAAATATTGTGAAAGCCTGAAGTGTACATCGGCATCTGTCTGATCTTGCATAATAGCATTGGGTTGCACAATTCTTTGTCAGGGAATTTATTTACCTTATGTAACAAGTCCTTAAAATATATGTTTGAGAAAGATTGATTTGTTAATACTAGATAAATATGAGTTGTTTTTATACTTTGAAAAGGATGTTGTTTATCTCATAAATTGTAATCTATTGTAGAACAGGATTTTACCATACTTGTTTTAGAGATTTTCTAGAAATGGGACAAAATATTAGTGTCATTTTCCTTTGTATCCTTCTAGGAAATTCAGGGAATAAAATATGCTATAGATCTTTTGCATAAAATTTTAATGTTACTTCTGAGTTTAAATAAGATGCTGAATAGGTTACTTTCATTTTGATTCATGAACAAGATAAAAAGGTTGGGTCTTTAGTCCTCATCCTATCTTGCAAGTCATTTCTCATCCCCAAGATAGAACAATGATATGCATTTTGAAGAAGAGCTCTCTTTACTTAAAGAAAATATACTTGTCTATTTCATTATTAATAATTGATATGATTCTAAATCATTAAATAGTACCTAATATGTGCTGCTGTTACATATTGTGGATATCTTACTGTAATGCATTATCAAAATTCACTTCAAGTGGCCAACTTGAGAATTTGTTCATTATTAAAGATATTGCATACAGTCTAAACTCAACTGAGAGTTGTAGGAATTTTCCTTTTTCAGAGATGACTAAATGATGAAATAAAATATTGGCAAAGCCAAGTTACCATTTATTTTATTGTGTTAAACTCTTTTCCTGATTATATTATTTCCTGATTACATTCCTGATCATATGAATTGTGAGTTTTTTCTGCTTGAGTTGAACTAATTATTTATTGAAGAACTATAATCAAGTTTAAAATCCTTGCTTATCTTTTTCTTTTCCAAAATTGAAAATCTTAGCAAAATAATTGTACATCTAGAAATTGCAGAAACCTAAATATTTTGGCACACAGTTGACATCACCTAATGAAACCACTCAATGGCAGCTTTGTAATACCATAAAATGTGTTTTCTGTTGAACCTAAGTGATATACATCTATCAAATGTTAAACATATAAACAGGTGGCTTAGTATAGGAAGGTACACATTTACCAGCACTTGACATAATTTCATTCTTCCCTCCAAAATGTATTTTTTCTTCATAATCATAGTGAACCGCCTGTAATAAATGGGAATGGAATTAAAATTAGCAAAGGTTTATAAAACTTCTTATATATTAACTAGAAAATAAAAGTAAGTATCCAAATCCTAGAGAAGATGTCAGACAGAATTGAGTTCTTTTAATCAGTTGCAGCATTTTATTCTTCAAAATGTGACTCCTTCAACCTATTATTCCTACATCTGTATATCTATCTGATAGAAGAAGTTTGGTTTTGGTGGTTTCAAACTCTTTTGTTACTTGAACTTTTACATGTTCAACGTCTCTGTATGAGACTTTCTATTTGAAAAGGATTGTTATGCCTCCCTATTTTTATGCTTTGACACTTCAATCTGGTAACATATTCGGCATATAAAATAATAAGTTATATTTTGCTAAATCTCAGACTAGGGACTGAAATTCAATTGTATATATAAAATGATGGTGATGAATCATGGTACTTCATTCCCTGGATGATCCTAACTAAAATGGATTAGTTATAAAATTATACTTTAGAATAACAAAGTGTTGTTGGGAAAAGTGTTCAGTTTAACATACTCAATTATCATGTGCACTGTCCTTCATTCTAGACAATGCCTGAAGAGTATTCCATATTCTATCAGTCATCTGTCAATGGAAATTTAAGTTCATTTCTGGGAAGTCATGCATTTATACTAAAACATCCCTTTCACTGCCAGCACTAGTGAAGGTGTGCATTAAAATTTATTGTGATTCATTATATAGATCAACTGTATATTAGTAAATGTTATGAGAGCAATATGTGGTCCATTGTAAAAATTGGTGAATTGAAAATGGAACTCTGTGAATAATTTGTTTACCATGTAAACAAATACAAGTTTTGAGTATTTTTCCTATGAATCTAAATGGGTGGCTATTTAAAAATGCTGTGACAAATTTTTGATTTAATGCTTGTTAAAAATAACTTTGCATACATCACATTTACATCAAATAAATATTGTGCAGTACAAAGAGTGCATGGAGTATGAACATTTATTAATGAAGATTGTAATAGATTTCAAAAATTTATTTTCACTTGAGTATATGGTTGTGAAGATGTTTAATGAATAATTGTCATTCTTTTTCCAATTTGCTTACTTCAAAAATGTTTGCTAGTACATACATATATCATTGTATGGATCACCTATGTTATTTCACACTTTGTTTAATTGTTTATTAAGTTCCTGTGTTAACATTCCATGTTAAAGTACTTTGCCTTTGTATTTATTGTATCATTTACAACTTATGCACTGAATATTCTAAATAATCATTTAGCTGATATATAGTCTTGTTAATATAATATCAAGAGTATCATAGTGTTAAACTTAATGAGCCCTTCTTCACCTTTGAGAAAACCATGACTAATCTTTAAAAGGACAGTCATTATGGTCCATGAGAATTGTTTTGAAAGTATTTCATCTACTGAAAAACTACATTACTTGTTGAGTAGGTTGAATAAAAAAATGTACATTTCCAGTTGCAATATGTAAGACATATGTATAAATTGAAATTGTAAAGTTCACCTTAATGTAGTACCTACTTCATAAATTATTTGTTGCTCATTATGTTCATCAAATATTTTTGAGGACATCCTTTGTGAATAATATTAAAGTTAAGGTGAATTGTTTTCAAAAAAATTATTATTATCTGTTTTTATTGTATGCAATTTTAATTTTCACTATAATGACCTTCCCAATAACGACAAAAGAATTTTAGATAGGTAAGTGTTCATCATCTACATCGACACATGGGCGTGTTTTTCCTTGCAGGCAGAATTGGTGCCCCTGTGGAGCAAGTTTCTGTTCCTCAAAGATCAGGTTTAAGCATAGATAGAATGATATTATTAATGGCTGTTTCAACCGGAGGCAGATATGTATTGGTCTGAGATAGCTTTGGAGGTGAGTGACATTAGTATGTGCTCCTGATATGAGAAAGTGGATATTTTCCTGTTGAAAGCTCTGGCACAAAAGTGAGCTTACCTGCTCTTGACACAAAATGTGACGATTCTGAATGCCAGAATTAGACAAAAATTATAGCCAAGATATTTAGCAATAGCTTGGTGTAATACACATTTGTTTGTCCTCAAGTTAATGTCCATTCATCAATTTATGTCAAATTGAAATCACATTGCATTTCATTCTGTACTTAATTTCCTTTTACACCTTTTTCCCCATGTTTATGTCAGTAAGTGAATACTTCACCAGGCAGCATCTATAAATGATTTCTTAGGACAATAGTTTTCAAATTCTTTGCTTAAAATTTTCAGGGGCTACACAAAGATGATCAGCATTGGCTTTTCTATGTTGGAAAACATTGCACTTGGATGATGCCTGTAAAGTGCAGATTTAGGTATTTGATAAACACTGCCTACAGTAAAATATGCAGAGGTACTAAATACTTTTTTTAAAAGGTATAGCTGTGCAACGTATGCTCAGTTAGCATATGGGTGCTACCTTAAGGGTACTAGCCTGTATGATGAAGGATTGAAAATTACTTGAACCATCTTTAAAAACATTGTAATATGAAGCTAAGTCTGTAAATGCTTTTCTAATAAATAAATGGAAGTTGATTCCAGTCAAAAGAAATACTAGCTGGTAAGGCTTCAGGATCACGGCGGTTAGTGGCAGTTCACTTTTAATCCTAACAGAAGGAATGGCTTTGTGCATTGTTCAGAAATTTCCACATGGTCTTTCAAGATCTAATTTAAAGTGTACCTTCCTTAAGGTGTGAGATATGTTCAATTAAACAGCAGAGGAATGGGGTTGGACATAAAGGAAATTTGGTTCTACCAAAGGATGTTGAAAATTAAATGAAAGGGCAAAGAAGGCCTTTCAAAAATGAATAACTGATCGTAGTACTTTTCCACTTGATAATCAAGTGGAAAAGTGCTATGATCAGTTATTCATTGTTCGACTTCCACCACATCACACCTGAAGCTACTCAATTTGTCCTTAAGGCCTTTAAAGATTTCATGAAGAGAACAGTCTTCGGGGAAAACATTGAGGAGGAGACAGCTGATTGGGTTCATCTGTGGATGCTATTCCGTTCATCAAAAGTTTTGGATCCTGACTTAGTCACAAAAGTCAGATCTCTTTCGGACATTAGATGCAAATTGACAATTCCAATGTACTAAAAATTGCAAAGAGGTTTTGGGAAACATTCCATTGGCTCAATCATTTAATTTTCACTAAAGGGGACAAGGGTAGGGAAGGAAGAGATCCAGTATTCTGTGAAAATAAAGAATCACTAGATCAACTTATCTTTAGTTCTAAACTGAAATGAGCCAAATAATACCCAAAAGCTCTGGGATTTCAGTGTGTAATCAATGGGACACAAAGGCACCAACTGTAGCCCTAAGTAAAAATGAATTTGCATTAAAAATGAGCTCAGTTTGATCTTTAATGGTGAAATAGTCAGTGGATTAAGGAATTTTATGAACAGCAAAGTATTTGAAGTTTATTGTGATACTTCTTACACTCTTCTCAGGTTTTTAATTTAATAATAATACTTTATTCATTTTGAAAAATGATACAACCATATTAATTGTCGTCAATATAAATATTATTATTAGGTAATCTACCGGTTAAGGTAGGTTTTTGGATGGACAAAGCTACCAAATAAAACATTTTGTGACTCCTAACAAAACAGAAAATCCAGGATCCTACTCTGTATCAGGTCCCTCTTCATCTCTGAGTACTTTCTGCCTCCCTTCATCCCGTCCAACATCCCTATCCTGTTTTTTCCCTTTCCTCGTTTGCCTAACATTCTCCCCTCTATTACAGTCTTCAACATCCCACTGCCGGTCAATACCCCCTTCATCCACTTTTCCTGCCTCCATAAGATTTCTCCCAACAACCCCCTCTCTTCGCCCACCATACCTAGCACCTCCTCATTTGTTTTCTTCTCTGTCCATCTCACCTTCTCCATTCTTCTCCACACCCACATTTCAAAAGCCTCCAGTCTATGTCTATCTTCCTGCTTCAATGACCACATTCCTGCGCCGTACATAGCTACGCTCCATATCAAAGTTTTTATGAGTCTTTTCTTAATATCCTTACTCAACGTCCCTCTCATCAACTCCCTCCTCCTTGTAAAAGCCTCTTCGCCTAGTGCAATTCTTCTCCTTACGTCCCTGCTACTTGGACCGTGTTGGTCCCAAACACTTCCGAGATACGTAAACTGTTCTACCTGCTCTAGTTTTTGCCCTCCTATTTTAATGTTAAGCTTGGCCTTTTTCTTTCTAGAAAATCGCTAAACCTTTGTTTTATTAATATTGATTCTCATCCCATACCTGTCGCACTGAATTTCCAATTCACTCAGCAATGCTTGCAGCCCCTTGGCTGGCTGACAAACTAAAGCTTGGTCATCAGCAAACCTAACTGATTTTACGAATTCCCCGCCCACTTTCATTCCTACCTCCAGTTCTTCCCATGCCTCTTTAATCATTTCCATACTGCATACAGGTTGAACAGCAACGGTGATAATGGGCAACCCTGCCTTACACCTCTTCCTAACACTGCCCATCCGGTCTCCCCATTCCCCACTCGCACTAGAGCAGTCTGAGACATGTACAGGTTGTGGATTAGCCTCCTTTCCCTCCAATCTATTCCTATTTTCTTCAATATACTCATTAGTTTTTCCCAATTCACTCTATCAAATGCTTTTTTGAAATCTACTAAACAGGCAAATACCTCCTGGTTGTGTTCTATATTCCTCTCGATTAATAATCTCATTACTGCAATGGCGTCACGCGTACCTCTCCCCTTCCTAAACCCAAACTGATCATCCCCTAAGTAATCATTTGCCCCACTCTCTATCCTTTCGTTTATTATCCGGAGAACAACTTTAGCTGCGTGGGATATCAAACTTATTGTCCTGTAGTCCTCACATGATGTAGCCTTTACCTTTTTTGGAATAGGAACTAAAACTGATCTCACAAAGTCTTCCGGCCAGATTCCTTCCTCATAGATACTGCGAATGAGCCCATAAAGCCTCTTCCTCCCACATTTTCCTAAACATTTTAATAGTTCAGCAGAAATGCTATCTACCCCCACGGCCTTATTTAGTTTCATCTCCCTTAATGCCCTTTCTATCTCATCGTCGATTATGCCTGGACCTAAGCTATCTTCCTCTACGTCTTGTTCCTTTTCTAACTCTAACTTTATTGGTCTAAGTTCTTTACTATACAGTTCTTCCATATACATATATATATATATTTATATATATATTTATATATATATATATATATCGATTGTACGGAAAAACTCACACGAGCGGCACAATAATGGGCTGACACAATATAGCACAAATAGAATAGAATAGCAACATTTAAAAGGACACTCACACGGATAATTGTTCGAGCTTTCGGCCCTCTCAGAGGCCTTCTTCAAGTCTCTCTTGAAGAAGGCCTCTGAGAGGGCCGAAAGCTTGAACAATTATCCGTATGAGTGTCCTTTTAAATGTTGCTATTCTATTCTATTTGTGCTATATTGTGTCAGCCCATTATATATATATATATGTATATATATATATATATATATATATATATATATATATATATATGTATGTATGTATATATATATATATAATTTAATATATAAACATAAGCTCTTAAATGTGATGAAGATTCTCACAAAAGAATTCATTCAATGAGTAAATTGGGTAAGCAAGTAACCACATATATACCCTATTCTTGAAACTCTAGGTACAGTCTGATTTCAACTGAGTAGGCAGATAGTTATACAGTCGTATGCTCATGTCATGAAATGTTTTGTAAGTTGATGACAATCTACAATAAGTAGTATTTAGATTTGATTTACCTCTTTTGGAGTAGTTATGGATGTTAGATCTTAATTGGTAAGTTTTTAGATTAACTTTCACTAGAGCCTTAAAGATATATAAACTAAATACAGTCATGATTCCATATCTAATAAAAAAGGTTTGCAGGAATCATGGGAAGGCAATGTCCTGAGATCCGTTTCCTCGAGTCGTTGGGTACTTTATTTTTCTCTCAATAATGTCGAGGTGTTCGCCTTTGCCGCAGCATTCTCTATGTTGTAAAGAAAACACCCCAGTTCTGCAATGATCTGGATTTTTGGATGTCTCAGAAAATGTGTGCAGCTCCATAACTGCGAAAGTTAGATATAAGGTGTTGGCTCTGCGCTACAGGAGATTCAGATTTGTTAATCATTAGAATTAAAAAGCCTTTGAAAAGTGATATCCAAAGCTATTTCATGGATGTCTACGGTGAAAAAATGTGTTATATTAACATTTAAAGGAGCCAGGATATTAATAGAATTAATCTAGTTAAAAGGAAGATAAAACACGCAAAGACCACGTCTACTAACATGTGTGTTCTGCAGACAAAACTATATTGGGATTTAACTAGATAATCGGCATACTTTCGCCATAAACGAGTCATTAACTAGAACATTCAATTTCGCGCTCTGATTTTGTGCCCTATGTATGCATTTTATAACGAGTACGGTTCCGAAGATTGTGGTGATCTGATTGGAGAATACAGAAATCCGTACCCCATAGCTATTGGCGGCTTGATATACGGAAATAAACTTCCGGTAGCCGGGAACGGAACTAGCGGAATAGGCTGCTGTAGCCAGCTGGTTGCACCAAGTTTTTTGTGACACCGACTGTCATGTTGCTAGTTTAGAGATTTTATGATAAAAAATGCCAGTCATCTACTAGAGTAAGTGGTTTTCTTCAATGGCAATTGAAAGTCTGCCGTCGAGGCTTAATAATTAGTGCCATTAAGTTCCCTTTGCTCTATCATTTTAAAATGTCAGTGGATGTGCAAAAGTTAAATGATGATTTGTGGGACGTTATTCTGCCACAAGTGAAAAATTCAGCTGTATTCATAGACGACAATGCTGCAGAATGTTTACATTGGAACGGTGGAGTGATGAAGCTCATCAATGCAGGAGCTGTTGCCGTAAAAGAATTTTCTCCTTTGGAGGTAATTTCAATCGTCCTATTAAATTACTTTGTGATCGTGTACTGAGCGGCTGTATGTTACTAAGTTGCGGTAATTGCTGTAATGTGTGGCAAGAGTTACTACATAGAATATTTGATTATCTGAGAGATAGGTAAGACCGGTACTTGACGCCCCTGAAGTTTCTTTAAGTGAACACTAGTTTGATTGTTTAGCTTCGGTATGTTTTTCACCACGCATTTTAGTGAACAAAGTTTTAATCGGCGGCCGCACGAGCGATGTCTGATCAGCAACAAAGCTGGAGCCATGATCCAGTCAGGCATTATTACATTGAAGTTACTTTTTTATCGCCTAGTGAAGCATTTTTGGATCCCATACTTGGCAAAACATCTTGTTATTCAACACCAGCTCTGTGGGGCCCGATACGGAGAAATATATATAGTTTGTCGACTATGGAACTGTCATGTGTCGAAACCATAGTCGGTAGTAATACTAGGGAAAACTATTGTGGCTAAGTAACAGTTCATTTTTCATGGAATGCTCCGAAAATAATTCCCTGTAATGATTATTTGCCAAATAATCGATAAATATGTAAAAAAATATCACATACCGACATTGATGTTTGAGGTTAGTCTTATCTTGGGCTGTTTAGCCGCGTGGCAGATGCATTTATGGTTGACCCCCATGTCTGTCTGTCCTGAGCCAGTTTCTTGGTTTCTTCATACTTTCTTCCAATCGTAACCATGTCCAACATCGTATATCTCTGTATCCCTCGCCCTCTCTTCTTATGTACCATTCCCTCTAACAGTCTTCAGAAAGTCTTCTAATTCCTCATAAAATGTACTAACCACTTCATCGTTCTTTTCTTGATTTTCTCTGCCAATTGCCCCTCTTCCCGCATTCTTCATAGCACCTCTATCTTCAGATCTAATACCGACCATAGCCTTCCTTTAAATCCATATTTTAAAGACCTTTATTCTTTTTACTTCCTATTTCCACTAATTTCATGCCAATTTCTCTTGTTTACTTCCTTTTCATGTCCTTTTCTACCTTATGCTTAACTCTGTTATTGCTAATTATGGTCAGAATTGATATTTACTTCTGGACGACTTTTTACTATTTTCATACTATTTCTGTACCTGTGTTGTATTAGAATAAAATCAATTTGGTGCCTCAATTCCTTTATTTGTGATACCCATGGATATCTCCTCCTTTAATGGGTCTCAAACAAGGTGTTACTCACTACCAGATATTTTTCTTTAAAAAAGTCAAATTGTCCTTGTCCTTTGTCCTTCCTTTTTCCTTGTTCAAATTTTCCCAGTGTGGTATTTTCCTGTTGCTTTCAGCCCGGGCAGAAAGATCCCCTGCTTAATTAAACTGTCCATTCTGATCAGACTTCGTTTTATGGCTGCTCATTATGAGGCAGACCATGCATTCTGGGTTACTGTTAGCTTTACTCCTCACCTTTGACCTTACCATCAAGTGTGGCTCCTACAGGGAGCTTTTGTTGGTATTATGATATGATGTTAACATAATTCATGTAAATAATCCAAGAAAATTAGGTATTACTTCCAGAAAATACCAGAGTAATTTAAAAATTCTCTGTCAATGCATAGATACACCACCTTCTAGCAGTAGTTTTTGGTTGGTCTTTTACATTTTATATTTCTCTGCAATTTTCTATATTGGCAGGTGCTAGGTCTGTAGAACAACTAGGTGAATAAATTATTATTATATAGTTTTGCCCATCACATAGGTTGAACTTCCAATCACTTAAAGAGTTACACTCTTTAAGTGATTGAATTGAACTTAGTGGCTGCTTCAGTTTTACCGCATGGAACTTCTCATAATGGTCATTCTTCCTGGAAAGACTGATTGAAAAGATCTCTCCCTGAGGATGTTCTTGAATTGTGCAATAATAAAACTAAATTTCTCTGATGATCATCCTATTTCACTTAAAAACCTGTACAGGTATAATATTCTATTCTGTAAAGACTCACCTAAACCGGAAGGTGTTTGATAGCCCTTCCCAAACCATCATGCCCTAATTTTTCATGAGTTGTGGTATAATTCATAATGTGCTTGCCCCACTCTACATCTACTCCAAAGTCATTTCTGTGCTAACACAGATTAACAAAGTTCTTTTTTTTATACTGCCCTGAAGATATACCTGAAAATAAATCTTTCCTACAGTCAATAAAACTTCACTCATCAGGAACAAAGTCAGTTTTCTCTTGTATCAGTAAACAGTTATAATATTGTGTGTTAAGCACTCATAAATGAAAACAGAACTTTTGTACAAGGTATCCCCTAAGTTATTAGAATGGACTGTGAAAGGATGAACTGTTGCTAGATCATTAGTATAGTAAACCTCAAAGGATCTTGATCAATTTATGGAGGGTTTTTCATTGTAATCAAGTGTTCACAAAAATAGACATGTTCATCCTTGATTTGCCTTATCAAAACTACACTTGTCAACCAATAACTGCCATTACTTGCCCTCTCAACAATATTTGCCTCGAAATGGTTGACCAACTGCTCTTTTAAATCATTTTTTAAAATTATGTCACTCAAAGTGTTTCCTGTTATTTAAGTCGTGATATTTACATTTTTATGAACTTATGCTAAAACATTATTTCAAGAAACACATAAGGGGGATCGAGATGGTGCAGGGGCTAACATACTGGCTTCCCACCCTGAGGGCCTGGGTTCAAATCCCGGCAGTGTTGAATATTTTTCAGAGGTATCTCGATCCCTTCTTGAGGTGCTTTGTGGAGGGCACTTTGAGTGAGTATGCCATCCGTCGGATGGGATGTTAAGCTGCGGACCCCTTGCCGCCTTTCGTAAAGAGTAGGCTACTGCCGACGCCAGTTTTCTCTCCACCCTTCATCCTTTCCTGTCCATCCCCTATGGTGCAAATGACCTCAGCAGTCGGTCGCCTCCCCTAAATACTACTACTACTACCAAGAAACACATAATTATGCAATGTTCTCGCTGAATTCTACTTCGCTTCATAGCTGATGAATGTGAAAAGTGTGATGTGGTGTATGTAGGATTTCAAATGCTATTAATTTTTTTTGAGTGTCTCATGTGAAACTTCTTTTAAAGTCTGGATTGCCCAATCAAACAAAAGCTGTCTTCCTCACTTGCTCGCCTCTTGTGGGTAGAGCCCGGACCACAATGGATGCTGTGATAAAAGCAAGCAATTTTTCGTCATGTGTTGCTGTAACTGGAGGAGGAAAAAAAGTTCATGCAATGGCTTATTCACTCTTAGATGAAGGTAATTCAGCACCCCTGCCGCAGGACCCGTTTTATACTATAGAAGCGGAAATGAGAGATTTGATGATGGCAGAGAATAGAGACCCGGAAAAGGTAAAAGAGCTTACCCTACTTCTAACATTATGATTGTCTGTTGGCCACATTATTCCAGATTATCATATCCAGTTGTGGAATTTGTAATTCCTCACAGATGACGATTTGTGCATTTGTTCTTTTATTGCAGTTTAAAAGAAATAAACAATTATATTTTGCATCATTCAGGTGGTGGAGGCCAAGGTTATATTTTTGCCATTGTTTGCCATAAATTTTGGAGGAGAGAAGAATCATATACTTTTGACACCTCCATTTGTGGGTTTGTTTCCAACTTTCCAGTTTGAGAGTTCTAAATCATATAAATCTGGCAAGCCTCACCCAGGGAAGAAAGTGAGTATTCAAAGCAATTTGGTTCTAGTTTTTGATATATAATGTATTCTTATTCAATGTGGTAGAAATGTTAATTTCATACAAAATGAATCATTCGGGAATTTTCATACCTGAATGCCTGCAACCAATATTGAGAAATGTCATTGTATTTTAATTTCATTTGTTGTAGTTTTTCATTAATTTTCCCTTAAAAATTAGAGGTGTTACATACATTAAGATCATATATGCTTTAGATGAAATACAGAAATAGGCAGAGGCAGTTAAGGCATTTTATAAATGCCACTCTTTAAAAATCATGAACATAATTTAATTACATCTAAAATACACAATTTTTTACTGTGTAAACTTTATGTAGTCCTTTCCAGAGTAGCCGAAGGGCTAAAAAATGAAACCTACTCATGTATATTTCTGGTGATATACCTGTAGAGTAAGAAGAGCCTGGACTTAGCTAGAAACTATTTGTATTAAGTATTGCGCTACTCCATAAACAGCAATCATGGAAATAAAAAATTGATGTCACAGGTCATCATCTGACTTAAGAAACAATCCTATGTAGATCAAGAACCATGTTGATTCATACAGGTCGGGGAAGTAGCGCTACAACAGTTTTATGGAATGCTAGAGCTAGTAAGGAAATAAATGTTTATATACCAGATTGGATTGTGTAATTTGTTTAGCTTAGCCTTTAAAATAATTTTGTAGCTTTATTTAGTGCTGAATATTTAAATTTTGCAATTAAAAAATACATGAAACTCAGTTATTGGAAAATGCCACAGGCTATGCCAATACATTTAGATAAATGTACTGGATATAAATCTGGTATTTCCCTACCCCCATAATGTCAATATATATCCACAATTCTACTCCTGCACAATACATGATCAAAGATATGATACACAGGAAAAATAAGGTGATAGAATTATGCATTGGTATAAAATATTACCTTAAGATTTATTTCTTATTAGTTTTAATGTTTCCTTGGGTTAACCTCCAGAAAATCAATTGCAGTAAAATCCATGTAAGATGCTATTTAGCATACCTTTAGACTCATAGTCAAACTATAATTATGATAGTGCTTAAGTTAAGGAGTGATATAATTTTTTAAACTTGCATATTAACATTGAGTAGTTTGTTAACTTTTAAAAATTATAATGCAACAATTTCAAAGGGTAGAAATCATTCACCGGTATCCCTCGATGTCCTACCAAGTGCTTTAGCCAGTTAATCTACCAAGGCGTCCTCCTACACTTTGAAATCTTGGTGAAGGCCAATGATTTTTACGCTCTGAAATTGTTGCACAATGTGTATTGGGTGGATTAATCTGTTAAAAGTTATAATTGCAGCATCTGCTGTTGTTTTTCTTAGGATTCTTAAAATAATTAAATTTTAAAATAAACATTAGACAAGTATCAAATAAAAAATCAACTTTTAGTTTAGCTAAGTTTAACTAAATTCCATAAAAATTACTTCATATTTAAACCTTGGCTTGATGGAAAGGAAAATAAAGCAGAACATTTCAACTAAGCTCTAGTTATTGGCTTTACTTTGCATTACGTTTTTGGTTTTGCTGGCTCACAAGGAAACGTTCCCAATTCTAGGGATTGACTTCAGTAAACCTTCACACAGTCATTCACAAAAACAAAAAAGTTTGATATGCCACCATATCAAACTTGTTTTTCCAAAGTTGTTCATGAGGTGTCCCCGATGCTTGTGACCACATTCATAAAGCCTTCAGACA
Organism: Hetaerina americana; assembly: GCF_022747635.1. Taxonomy (NCBI): domain Eukaryota; kingdom Metazoa; phylum Arthropoda; class Insecta; order Odonata; family Calopterygidae; genus Hetaerina; species Hetaerina americana. The sequence goes on along the minus strand of NW_027286069.1, from coordinate 10,317,262 downwards.
TATACTATTGAACAAGCAAATACGCTGATCTAGGTCTTTTGTTATCTGATGAAGTCAGATAAGTGACAAGAACAGAATGCGGCCTGAGAGAAAAATGGGAAAGGAGCCAACAAGTGGTAGTTGTGGAACAAAGCCAGTGATGCTATGGACGGTGTATTAGTGCAATAAAGTACACTACAAGTAAAAATTAATGCATGGAATTTTTTAACAAATATTCACATGCGTTGAAAAACATGTGTTTGGTCTAATGAATTTGTATGTGAAAATACAGGTACCTATGCATGCTGTTTGCTATGCATTAAAAGTTGAATCTAATAAGATTTTGATATGTCTCTATCCTTTCATGCCAATAACCTTTTATATGATTGCTCAATAATTGATGAACTAAATTACTGTAATGGGACTTCAGAATAATAGCACAGAAGATAAAGCTGTTGTCAGTGTTTTTCAATGTTTCGTTTCTTTCCTTGTGCTCTCTTGGAAATTTTTCTGGGTATGTACTATGTATGAGACTTTCAATATATGAATCAACCCTTTTCTTTACGCGTAAATTTAGTAGAAATCTACTTTAGCAGTATGCCTAAAAATTACCAGTCCAATGTATAGGAATGTTTAATTTTTGGAAAAGTAATGGTGATTATTATTTGTCTTTAAAACCTTTGCGTAAATAGTTGATAGATAAAATGAAAGATAGCAGTTATAGTTTAAAGGTTTCATTAAGTTTAATAGATCAATACAACACATCAAGCGAACATATTGGCCCACCATCATTTTATGCTAGCGCAACAATGGTGTATTAGCATTGAGCAGACTATTTTATTGATACTTTCCCATCTTACCCTCTTATTTGTGTGAATTCCACTAAACCTGCCATTATCGCTCCTTGAATGCCCTGTGAGTTATTCTCCAAGAGCTCATTCTTTTTTGTAATGTTTTGCACCTAATTTGTTACTTCTTCCCTATCTTTTCAGGCCTTTTGTAGGAAACACAGCATTGATCTGTATCCATTTCTCCACAATCTTCACTTTTTCTAAAGCTGCAAATGTTTTCTTTAATTTTCTCTCTCATATTTGTCTCGAATTTCTATAAAACTGTGCTTTGTTGGGGTATATTGTGATGTGATGATGACTAAATTGAAGGTTCAGGATTTTTGCTATGAATGCATCTCCTCTTTCAGAAATTTTCCTTTGGCCTACTATCCCTTTCACTGTTTCATTTCTGTATAATCATCGTTGGTTGAATTCCATCAACTTAAATAAAAGAGCTGTAATCATTTCAATTATTTTTTGGTGCATAAACTTAGTATTCAAGCCAAATAGTGGAGGGATTATTTTGTTTTTCCATAATATTTGTTTCTTTTTAGTAGCAGTATAAACTTGAAAGATCATATTCCATAAAAACATGCACCCCTTATTTTTGCCAAGCTGACACTTGAGTATCATTTCACCTTCTTTAAATTAGCTTTATGCCAGCCACCATGGTCACTATTCTCAACTGTGGGCTTGCCAGTGTTGCTTATTTCTATGGTTGTTATTAACATTACAATTATGAAATATAGTACAGTTGATGATAATAGGATATGCCCAATCATGCAAAGTTTCTCAAAATGTAATAATTGACATTATCAACTCAAACCCATGGGATATAGAAGTAATTGTGGTAGAAATTTCCTTCTCTTTCATTAGTAACTCTTAGATAGCTGTCTTTTAACCCCCTGATCAAGTTGCCATGGGTGCTTCCATTGCCTCTAGATTGGCATCCCTGCTCGGGGAAACTGGGTGAGGGGAATTGTCTCAATGTGTACATTGCTGCCGCTGCTAATTATTCCAAGTTCCTAAGTCTTCCATTGCTCATTGATTTTACTGTGCTAGTTATATATTTATATTGGCATTTTGTCTTCTGGTCGTTATTTTTTGTTCTTAGCATGGTTTTGTACTTGTTAATCATTTTCTTCAAGTAACTGTTAGATCAAGTGAATAATGAAGGTTTAAATTTAACTAATTATGTAAACATTTTTACCAGTGCTTTTATTCAATCATCACGGCATATTTAAAAAATTCTACATGCTCATTGCATGTATAATTATACACTTGCTTATCATTTCATTTAGCTCCATTTGCAGATGAAAAATGACTATTGTCATTCAATAAAATTTATGATAATGTTCTATTGAGTGTTTTATTTCCATCTTCCTTAGGTGCTCTTATTATCTCGCCATGTGCCAATTTTTTGTCATTCTCTATTATGAGAATGACTATGCATATGAAGCTGATGCCATAAGGAATCAAACTGTGTCAGCTAGATGAGTAAATTTCTGTCCAAATGAAAAGTGTACTCTTGGAGTGCACTAAAATATGGGAGTGGCTTTAAGGACATCTCTTTTTTGAGCCTGTCATTGTTTTGACCGAATTGTAAGAAGTGTTATAGTTTTACTGGATCCATTGATACAAATGCAGTGAGTTTTACATATTTAAGGAGAACTGAGTGTAAAGGTCAAGGGACTAAAAAATATAATGCATGCTAATCAACAGAATAATATCTGTATGCTCTTGAATTGAATTGGTGATTCATATTTTAGGAACCACATAAGAAGCAGCCTCATGCCATTTTGGATGATGTATCACTGACAAAAGATATTCGCCTCTCCCTTGTTCACCTTGCTGATTCCCTCCATTGTTTGCTCAACAAAATAAGTGGAAGGACAGAAGTTTATTCTCTTGGACACTTTAGCAACTTAATTGCTGGAGAAATATCTAGAAGAAAGGTAAGTGCTGTTCGTACATATCATAACTAGATAGCATAGTATATAAGGTATTTTTATTGTTGTTTTGTGCTTTGTTGCTTGTGATAAAGGAAAGCATTCATTGTTGTGCCATGTTTATATTGCAATAGTTGAGGTTTTTTCCACATCTTACTGTATTTTATATCCAATATTGATATTGTAGAACTCTCAGAATAATTGGTAACTGATGCATTATCATTGAAATGGAAAGAGAGAGAATTAAGCATTTTAAACTGTCCAAATCTGAGAAGAAAAAGAAACCAATGTATCTGTGTCGAAAAAGAAATGTAATTCAGTATTTAATTAAAGGAAGTGATAATAATGTCCATGTTTTCATTAGTATAACTTCAGGGGCATTATGATGGTGATGTTATCAATTGAACTCTTAAACCATTATTGATTTTTAAAAATACATTCTCTTGCCCATACCTGTAGATTATATTTGTTGAACCATTATTACGTATTTAAAAAATTTGGATGTACAGGAAATATTACAGAAAATTTAACCGTTTTTAATGAAAATAACAATACTTGTAACCATAATAAATTTGATTAAATCCCATTCCTTTTTAATTCAACCAATGATAATTGACTCATTTCTTATGAAACATTGCATGTGAATATTCTCCACCTTTCTTAGTTCAAAACAGGTTATACGTGGGAAATTTTGTGCCCCCAAGATATAGGAAAATGTATATTCGGCAGACAAAGAAACTTCATTTTAGGAAATTTTTCTAAAAGCCGTAGTAGTAGTATTCTTAGTGGAGAGATTGAAGAGGGGATCACTTGAAAGTGTGAATAGTGAGCTTTTGATTAGTTTACTTAGTTGTATGTTATACATGGTTGAATGCCTTCTTTTATTTTCAAATAAGTGTGATAATTGTCATTTTTTGTCGATTTAGGCATAAAATGCACTTAGGCCTTTGAGTGACAGGTCAATTTTGTGCATTTAAATGTGATGTATGTTTTTGTGCATGGTATTATGTGCCATTCCATTAAAATTCTTTGCCTTGAACCCTTTTACTTCTCCCTCTCTACCAAATCCCCTCTCCCCCCTTCACCTCTTTAGTTCAGTGTGAAACAAGCCCTCCCAAGCATTGAAGTGGACTCAAATCTATGGATAGATTGTACATTTAACAGGATTTTTTCATTTGTTTGGTAGTTATTAGCCGAAATATTTATTTGGTAACTGAGGAAATAAATTTTAATTGGGTATTTTATCAAAAAAAATTTTGCATTGCATATATTTTAATTTAATGGATAAATAAAATTTCTTTTTCAAATCTTCAGGCTGAATCCTGGTCTAATTTAACTGTTCAAAGTGGGGACGTTTCATTGGATGCATCATTAATTTTGGTTGATCGGACACTTGATCTTGCCACACCGTGTTCACATGGTTCTTCGGCTCTCTTGGACCGCATAATGGCTGCCCTCCCACATCTTCCGGGCCACACCACTGATGTTGCTGTGGATATGACTGCACTACGGCATCCAAAAAAGTAAGATATCTCATCTTTTTGAAGTAAGCAGTGCATGAAGAGAAGTCATTAACTCATTGACTGTAATATCAGTGTGATTCATTTTGGTGTTAACATCATTGAAACTGAAAAGTAACATTAAAATTTTACTGCTTACATTTTTGGTAACTTTTTAGGTTTCTTGGTTTTCACGGGCATTAAGGGTTATATTTAAACTAAATGCAAGCAAATCCTGCAGGGAGTACCTCAATGTCACAAAATCATGACCATTCCCTGCATCTATATGTATAATGTGATTTTGTATGCCTGCACCAAAACCCTTTCACTGGTCAGAAATATGTTCACAAGTATGACACCAGGTGTAAGGATAATCTTCATAATGGCCATTGCAGAGTAGCAGTACTACAAAAAACCGCAGAAGTTTCAGGAAGGCTGCTGTTTAATCGACCTCCTGAAGAGTAAAAATGAATACTCCCCAAGAAAATAAATTCAAAAAAATGTTGAAAAATTTCTTTTTTAAATAATGTGTTTCATAGCGTCCGAGAGTACATAGAAAGAGCCAATGTAGGGAATTCTGTTTTTAAAATCTTTAATACTCATATATTTCATGTACATTATTAGTCCTTTGAATTTGTATGTATGTTAATGCACCTATAAATGTAATTGAATCTTAACAAAGCCCATACAATTATGTATTGTTCTATGGCAAATAAATCTATCTATCACAGAAAATATAAAAAAAAACAATATTTGTATTAATTTTCATGGCAATGTTCAACACGGGAAACACAACCCTTACTTTTACATGGTGATCAAAGCGGAAATGAATGATACCTATGAATATTTATCAAAAATATTAAATTATATGAGTATGTAGTTGTATAGTAATCTTCCAGCGGCACAGAAAATTTTACTTTTTCCAGTGATTTTTAGTGGCCCTGTGACCTCAATCTCTCACTCAGGCATAGTTTTTCATCAGATTTCCCAGGTACAGAGCAGTAGCATACACTGCAGTATGTATCTTGAGTGTATAACCTGCAGGCTAGAAGGTGTACAACTACTTACCATACTAATTCAGCCAGCTCATTACCCTCTCTAGATTGGTTGTGGCAGGCCAAAAAGCTGCATGCATGTTCCTTGGCTGATTATAGACATTGATTTTTATTTTACTTTTACAATAGTTTGTTTCCTTAATTTGAAATCTGTAATTAGCTTAGTCGTAGGTAGGTTGTGTAATGAGGCTTATTTTTTATAGGTCTGGTGTGAATGTTGTGGGATACCCTTTGGGGTGCCTTGCAACTGTTTCTGTTCCTGGAGAAAAGACTGGTGGTCAGGGAGAACTCCTGGATTTGTTAGCTAGTGGTAGGCGACAAAAAGAGATTATTTTAGGTCTTCACAGGCAAATAGTGTCAGCTGCCATTAGTTCAAAAGTCCGATCTACTCCCCCAAAAGCAGAGAGGATCACACCAAAGGTTATCGAAGCATTAATTGAAGAATTTGCTGGTCATCCAAATGCAGTGCAAAGTTATGGTACACTACTACAGGTGATTATGTCTTGATTCATTTGGAAAGATACTTATACTGTTAAATAGTATTTATAAGTAAAATTGCTTGTTCATTTGATAGTGTCTCTTAAATAGCCTTTGCTCTAATTTACTCAATTAGTTCTTTAATAGAATCACAACTGCTAGATAGTGGTTACCACATCATAACACATGAAAGGTTTTTTGTTTAAATTTATTGCAATTGAATTCTATTTTCTAGTGAAACAGAGAAGACATTCACCGCTAACAAAGCGAAGACCATTAGTGGTGTGCATTCCAATAAAACAGGAGATGCACTGTTCACTAACTACTAGTGGTGTGCAAAGCAGGATTTTTCCATTAAACCAAGTCATAGATAAAATATTAAGTAATTCTCAATCAAAAAATAATTAAAACAATGAATCAACCAATTATTTTCATTGAAGCACCTACTTATTGACCTAATAAGATGATTCATGATATTCAGATAAGAGCAGATATTCATGGAATAAATACCTGGTATTTTAAAATACCACACTTCAATATGTATCTCACTGAAACCTATGTTAAATGAAAAATACATGCATCTTGTCACTGATTGATATCACACAATAATTCATCTAAGTTTTCAGTTTGTAATGGCATCATGTGCTCAATTCTGCTAGCCTACATAATTGCCTATTGTAATCTATTGAATCAAGGTGTTTCTGCTAGTCAGATTTTCACGTAATAATACCCTAAATAATAAATTCATAAGTGTAATGACTGTTATAACTCCTAGTTAAATCAACAAAATTTAAATGGAAATTCTTAAGATTGAAAAATTGATTCTTGTGTTTATGAATGTATTAGTACCTTTAGATTACAATGAGGCAATTGGTAAAGATACTTCTTTTAGCCAAAGCGAGGCAATTATTTTTGCTGGTGAGAGAGGAGATTGTTGCAGTATTACTCTAATGATAAAAAGTTGTGTATAAAGGTTGTGCTTGGGAGACATGAGATTTAGGCAGTTAGGTATGAGCAAAATTTACATTGGAAGTGTGGAATTTATATTACATATGCTTTCCAATTTGGGGACATGGTAGTCCAGTGGGTAGAGCATTGGACATTTTACTAGAGGGCCTGGGTATGATTCTGGATGGCACCTCTGAGCACCCTAAGTTTAACCGAAGCTGAGTGCTTATTTGATACCAGATTTTCCTGGGAAACCACATGGGTCACAGGGAAAGGAACTGTCCCCTCTGTCCTGTTATTGTGTGAATTACTCATGGTATTGGACTTAGTACTAGGTGAGCCCTGCATTCACCTGTATAACCAAACTTGAGGTTTATAACTTTGATTTGGTTGTTGCCAAAGTCTTTATATTATTTAAACAAGTCCAAAATTTGAGTGAATGTGGAGAATTTTGCTGGTGGAAGAGATGCAAGTGAAAACTATTATAATTGAAATTCCTTATCACTACAATGCAACAATTTCAGAGGGTAAAAATCGTTCGCCTTGACAGGGATTCAAACCCAGATCCCTTGATGTCCGGCCTAGTGCTTTAGCCACTTAAGCTGCTGAGGCATCCTCTTGCACTCCAAACTTTTGGGGGCTTTAAAGGAGCAAGAAAACACCCCTTATCACTTGTTAATGTTATGAATATAGACCAATACTTTATATTATTAATTGATATTTATCTACTTTTTTCTTATTGGGTTTTCTGAAGGTTCATGGAACCAAGACCCAACTGTGGGATACATTCATTTAAGGTGTTCTAGCTATTAAACTTCAAATCTAAATGTCAGAAGAGTCCAGAAATGTCAAAGTGTAAAAATCATTTGTATTGACCAGGATCCTGGTCAAGGGGAATCATTTTTGCAATTTGAAATTTCTGCATTTTAATGCATATTAGCTGTTGATTCCATTAAAAGTTATTGTCACAGCATCTCCCACAGTTCTTTGTATTTAAGTTAAGTTTCAGACAGTTCCTGGTGAATATTTACTTCTTAGTTGTACAAGAACTTATTTTGCCTTTATCCCAAGTTATTTTCTGCGCGTCTACATAACTTCTGCCAGCCTTCTTTCTGTTGAAAATTCTTCTTTTCTCCACCTGGACGACAGGACACTCTCCATTCTATCATGGCCTTCTGAATACTACTACTTCTTAATATTACCTCCATCCACTTTTTCTCCCCTTTTCAGATTTCCCCAACAGCCACTTCCTCTCTTCACCCGCCCTTTTTGAAATATTAGCTGTTGTCTTCCTCTCCATCCAACTTATTTTCTGCATTCATCTTCACTATTACATTATGGTTATATTGCAATGCACTTTTTCACCTTTTATTTCTCAAAAGTAATCCATACCCTATCAAGTTCATCGCCATTGTCTCTACCTAATTGAAAAATTATGTATGTGACAACAGTGCCACTGGTAGTGATTTGAGTGTGTAATAGCATGGTACACAACATTGTTACACGACAATACAAAATTTCTGTCTGTGGTAAAACTCAAATATACAGCCTTGTGATTGCTGCTGAGGATGTTAAGAACTGAATTAATCATGCCAGAGACATGTTTCACTGTATTAATGTGCCATAGGTGTAGGAGAAAAAATTAGTAAATGTAAAATAGAAGAGTAATGATGTGAGGGAACTAACATTAAATAACAAAGAATGGAGGGCTGCCGTGAACCAATCATCAGATTGAAATACTGATGCTGAAGGGTAAGGAAACAGCAATTCCACATTGTAATTTATTATTATAATGTGCTTTGCCTCAAAACAATGATTGTGTTGTATCGGTAAAGTGTCTTTTGTAATTGCTGTGCTTCCTTGCCATAATATTTCACGGGCCACTTTTGGTAAATGTCCATGTTGTCAGTATCTATAATTTGTTTGGGTTCACTTTTTCAGCATAGTCTTTGTGTGTCCCAGGCCTTGGCACATCCTATATCTCAGATGTTTGACTATATGTCTGGTGCAGAGAAGGTTCTTCTACAAAATCTATCATTAGAAGATGGAAAATCACCATCTGCTGTTGAAAAAACAAAGGAAATCCTTAATCAGGTTTGTATACCTTTTCAATACATTGTAAATGTTGCTCTTTCTGTAATTATTCAATTATCCAATTATTAAACTAAAAAAACTAGTTTCTTGTATATTTTAATTAATATAAATGAATCTTTTAGAAATTGCCCAAGATTTTCCCTAATTATATTTACTTATAAATTTCCACATACTTTACAGTTTGGCCTTTGTTTATTTTTTCAAGATTCTTGAAGAATGTTTTGATGTTTTGGCTCTATCACTCTAAATCACCATAGCAAAAATTTTGTAATCAAGTGAGCAAATTCAAATTAAAAATGTAATCGAATACAATTTTAGAAATTAGAGTGGATAGAATATTTTGAAAGTGTAAAAAATGTATTAAGCACTTTAAGATAAATCAATTTTTTGCAGTTATAGCTTATAGTTCTAGTTTTCTACCTCATACCAAGCAAATTTTGTTTTGAGTTTCATAACTTGAGCAGAAGTAGAAGAAATTGAAATCCATTTGGACTAGGCAGTTACTAATTTGAATGCCCTATCAATATTTTCCAAACTTTGCCAGTCGTGGTGCATCACAAAATCTCTGGGAAAGCATGGAGTATTGTATGTTTAAAATGAAAAACGTGTATCATTCAGTAATCTTTTGTTGTACAATCACCAACCTTCAGTAAGTTGGAATTTCTTGGGAATAGAAAGATGCTTCGAGTTTTAGAAATTTTTATTTGTTGGGGCACATGTACTTGTTTCAGGTCATTACAATTAATGATTTAGTTGATATCTAGTATGAGCATTAGTAAAATATTCATTGCAATGAGTTTTGTGGTAGGGTAGCCCAAAAAAATAATAACTGCTTTTGATTTGATGAAGATTTGTGTATAGCTCCGGTCGTAATTACTGAATGTTTAGTAAATTATGCATGAATAAATGGATAATAAAATTAACTGAAAATATAATCTAAATATTACAAGACTTAAAATGTTAAAAAATTGACTGTAACTTCACCCAGCTGCAGCCTCTATTAGGGCAATATGAAAAGTTCTCAGCCTTGTACGGAAATGGTATTAGTATCAATGAAAATTTGCTTTTTAAGTGCACACGTGCTTTGGCTTTTTCTGGTATTTGTGATGCCAGATATTATTAAGTAAGGTTCCACTGTATATGTTTCTATTATACCTGGTTTTTTGGTTGATTGACTTATGTTTATTGTGACTGTGGGGTGCTCACATTGAGCCTTCTGTTGATGTCTCAATGATTATGGCTGGTATTTTCTTGAAGTTGAGGAGAGAGGGTTTATTGCATCTATTCCTTTAATTAAAGTTTTGGAAATAGAAATTACTTCAAATTGTGAAGGCTGCATGTTTGTGGTTTTCACTGCGTATGTTACTTTCTTCCAACAACAGTTTCGCCAAGATAACAGCTGGCATCTTCAAGTTGAAATGGCAATGAGATAATGGCCATGTTAGTAATACTTAATGTTACTGACCAACACAAAGAGCAAAGAATGTTGAGTGGATGAGCATTTTTGGACTGCTATCAAAAAAATGGAGATGACTACCTTGCACCAACGGTTAAAACCGCAGGTGGCAAACTTCTATGCTGAGGGTTTAAAGAAGCTGGGGCAACATTATAAATAGTCCTGATGGAAGTGAACTGTAATCACTTGTAAAATCGAATCAGGTGGCCGTAGATTTTTATATGGAGTCTTATTACAAAACTTGTGGGTGGTATTAAATACTGTAAATAACTCCCTAGGGTTTAACCGCTTTATTATTTGGAAATTTTCTCCGGTGTAACATCATGGAATTTACACAACATATTGAAACAAAATAAGTAACTTTGTCATTCACACACACTTTATTTAATACACAACCTAGATTTCAACGTTGGATGTCATCATCAGGTGGTCCTCACAGAAGCCAACTTTGTATGCATACCTTTAAAGTTTGGGAGGGGAGGTGGTCACAGTGGGAGAGGAAGGGAGGGTAGAGGGGGAAAAGTTTCAAAATGTAGATGGAGGGAAAGGGAAGCACCTTATCGAACGTGACCACAAAAGTGACTTTGAGACTGGAATTCTCCATTTTGAAAATAAAGGCCATAGACTCAATGAATTGGAGCAATTAGAAATTTTAAAATGTGTCTGTTACAAGGATGAACTTGCTACTGTAATTTTGTATCCCCCGCTAATGCCCTTTTCACATCCAGTGCTCCCAGAAAGGGGTTATCCCCCTCCCAAACAAATTCCTCATTAACAGCCAGCGATTGATACCGGAAGCTATACTTCCCTTTCCTTCCCATCTATATTTTAACCTTTTTACCCCTCCAACCTCCTTTTCCTCCCACTCGGACCATCCCCCCTCCCCTGCCCTGAAGGTATATGTGCAGAGTTGGCTTCTGTGAGGACCAGCTCATGATGACATCCAACATTGAAATCGAGGTCGTGTTATAAGTAAAGTGTGTATGGAATTAAATAGTTACTTATTTCATTTCAATATGCTGTATTATATGTGAATAGTTTTGCATTTTTCCTAAATAATTTATGCAGGTCTGTACTGTCAATGTGTTGCGAGTGGAAGACATGGCACCTTGACCATTACACCATTTCACCCCTTAGGTGGAGATGATGATATGCAGTCGCCATGACCGAGGTTTTACCATGAATGCACTTTTGGCACTCCTAGTGCATTTGTTTGCTCTACCGCTGGCGACTGTGGATTATAGCTCCTTGAAGAATTCTGTTCAAACAGCCTTAGAAGAAGATTTTAATGAAGAAGAACTCGGTGGAGAATTTTCTGTTAATGGTTAGTGCTATTGATGTTTTCAGTGTGTGGATGAAAACTTTTGGTGAATTAGAAACTTCATTATAATACTTATTCCAGTCATGCTCATTTTATCACAGAGAGACTAAGAGCTGAATGATGTGATAGTAGTGGTGTACAGCAGTAGATAATGATGATAAAATATGAGCACAATTAGCAACAGAAAAATATTTGTAACTCTGAACACTTTAATTATTCAATCTTACTCAGTGAAGCAAACATTTTTTTCTGAAAACTGAAATCGTTAAATTGATAGAGTGAATGAATATCTTCAATCATACAAGGTGTCTGTAAAGTAATGAAATTATTTTTTTCCCTGTACTCATATTGGTCCCAGTATGCTTTTACTGGTTGGGGTAGGTGGGAGGACTCGAGGCTTCTCAGTGCTGCTTAGTTCAGTCCAATGCAAGCTCATGATCACTGCCTCCATGAACCTGGTAGTGCATGTGTCACAATATGCGTTGGAGTTAACCCTGGAACAATGGAATATATTCAAGATGTGTGAAACTCAATAAAATTCTTGCTAACAACTACAAAATGATTCAGCAAGTCTATCATCAGGGACTCTGCTTTGTCATATTCTCAAATACTGATATGATTGAAGTTATATGTAATTGCATTACTTTCCAGACACACCTTGTAGGAATAGATTTATGAAGCACATTGTTGAAAGAATGCATTTCTAAAAAGATGTGTAATTATTACAAAAAAACTCTTATTTTGTTGTGTTAGCATGATGTTCCATCGTTGTCAGTAGCATATCAATCATTTAGACAACTCAGACTTTAATTGTCAAGTCAATGAAGATCTCCATTGTTGTTATAGCTGAGTTTTCCATCAGTGAGAGAGTAATTGAGATATCCATTGTAAGGGCTGTTGCTGTAATAATCTCTTCAGTATGTCCAATGAGGTTGATCCTAAAACTATTTGAAGTTGATAATGTGTTTAACATACTTTGTGACTTCTTAAAAACTAAGCTAAGGAAAACCAGTCCTTGGAGCTGTCCTAGTGGCTCTTGTGGATTTGGTTTGTATCTTGGACCAAAACCATTCAAAAGCAGTGATTGATTGTTGGTGTGGGAAAGGGGGGGCTTTGACCAGGACCCCTGACACTTCGACCCCATAGTCCATTGTGCCAACTCATATTTAACTTGCCTGATACACTCAGAAGGGAACAAGATTACCACGGTAAAGGTATGGAGGTCACCCATCCTCCCTGCTTCCAGGCCCAATATTGACTAACTTGGGTGATTAAACCGGAACCAGTGTGCCAATGTGGCCAGGCCCTTGCCCATAACATTCTGGAGCAACTCCTTGCTTTGATCCCCTGAGAGTTCTTTATTCCACTTCAAGGACTGAACTCAGATCTGTAGGGTTTGGAATAAGTTCTACACCAGCTATTGATTCTCTGTGAAGGACTAAGCTCCATTGATTGAATCCACTTCGATCTGGTCCAAGTAAAACAGTTAAGTTATGCAACCATCCCTGGTATAAGCCATTGACTTAGTGAGGTGAAATCCCCAGCATGGCATTAATATAAAAATTTTTTGCATTTTACCAAAGCATAAAATATGTGAGGCATAATTGTTTACATATATACACTATATATTTCCAAAATTGTTTACTAGTCTAAACTTAGTGAAAACCACAATGGGGAATATCCTATGAGGCATGAAATTTTCAAGCAAGAGTGCAGCTATAACATAGTTAATTGTATCATGTGAAATAAGATGCTTCGCATTATTGAGTGAGTATATTGAGATGAGAACCCATGATAAAGCCACTGGCTGTAATAATAATTAAAGTTGTACTCTTGAGTCAAACACCATTGTCAAACCCATGGAGTGCTCCTATAAATGAATATTTGTTATTCACCCTCTTCATGTGCCCCGCAACCCACGCAATCACATCTAGTTGGATTTAATATACAATTGATTGTTTGAACAATTATAAGCTCACGTTGGTGTAAATGTTATATCTTTGTATTTTTTAGGTGGCATGAGTAACTTGTTTTCTCTAGTCTACCATTACTGGTCGATTCTCCGCCTAGGTGAATTGTAAAGGTTCTTGTATCAGCTCTACAAATTTGTTGGTTCAGGAATTCCATTAATACTATTCACCAGAATTTTATGATTGATCAAATGTATCCTTTTCTCTCTCCAAGTTGGGAAAGCTATGGCCTCACTTTAGGAACTTCCCCTGATTCATGTGTTACCTTTTTTACCACCATGAGATCAATTTATTCTCTATTACCTATGATATTAAGAATAAGCATGGTCCATAGGATTTTCAATGCTTGCATTTATGTAACTTATTGCAAATGTAACTTATATTACCTTCTTCTTAATCATTTCAACTTCTCATTACCTCTTAATTGTTCCACTAGCTGACAATCTATTGTAATATTTCTTTCCTGTATTGATTTATCAAACTGATCTCTTTATAAGTCACCATTTCCATCACAAAATGATGCCTTTATGTTAATCCTTGAAGTTATATATTATTTTTAATCTTGCCATGTTTTCCATTGACAAATAATATTGAATAGCAAATCTATTCCTCATATATCGCTCTAGGCCAGGGTTGGGCAACTCAGGGCATGGTTACTGATACATTTTCCATTTTTGTTTGTTTCAGATGCCTCAGTGGATGTTTCTCACATTTTTAGAGTTCTCGAATATGTATCAAAAGCCAGGGAAAACCTGAGGAAGTACAGGTAAACACTCAGGTTATTACTTCATTAAAACGGCAAGGCCTGTTATTTTTAGGATAACATTGAGCCCATGGATAACCCTTCAAACCTGGATATATCTGAGTAAAACTTATGTTTGTTCTAAAAATTCACAGAAAATCTTTCGCTCTTCATGCATGTGCATGTTAGAGTTTCAAAGGATTGGTACTGCAACTTATCCATCATTAAATATAGTGGAATTCACGAGAGGTGCATCCATTGACTAGGTTACACACAGACTAGAACATAATCCTAAAAATGATGAGGTCTCAACATTATTCTCTGTACCTTTTTCATTTAAATGTTGAGAGATAAGAACCATTAAATAATTGATGGTAACATGACTTGGATCTATTCATGTCTTTGCACCTCTGGCATGTAAAGTGAAGGAATACTCTTGAAATCATCTTCTCTTTCAGTTTATTCTCAATTGAAAATTATTTTAGAACACTCAGTTCATGCATGGTGGAATAGATTTGTCATCTGCCCTATTAAGTAGAGTGAGATGGCACCAGTGATGGGTTTTTTATGGTGACCAAATTCATTAGGGTAAAAAACACTAGAAATCTGCATCTGAATGGCATTATTCTTGAAATATATGATAAATGGTTAACAGAATAAAATTGGATTCTCTGCCTGCATTAATTACACCATGCTCCTATTGCATGTGTTCACTTATCATGCTCACTCATGATGCACACCCTGCTTTTAAGCATTGGAATTGGGAGAATAAGTAGAAAGGCTTCAAAATTTACCCAAATGAAAGAAATTAAAATGAATTTTTGTTGACGTAATTTAAAAAATCTGTAGTTACAAACAATTTTCTTGAAAGTGCTAAAGTTTTGGTGCGTATCCAGTCTCAACTATTTCAATTGATACTGCAAATCCCAATTGTTGTCAAACCGAGTGAGTTGGGGGCATAATTCCCTCCTGACTAACTCGTTTTCCTTCATGAATCTTTGATTTTACATTATTTCACTCTCCAGTATGTTTGGAATTTTAATTTTGTTAATGCAAAATGTGTTTCTGTGGACATAATATTTTGTGGATAGCTCATAATACGAGAGCCTTCTAACTCATGCTATTTCAAAAATCTCGTTACCCCCTGTAGCGATGCTATATGTTATGGGATGTCTCATTGGTGCAAATATTCACAATATGAATTCTGCATTTTGATGCCTACAAAATTTGCCATCTCTGGAAGAAAGTAACCGTTTCTTGCTCAATTATGGGTACTCAACTGGAAATCCTGTTGGCGATGTAAACCACTTCCTCTAAATTTTCAACTTGCGGCTCTCTATTTTATGCTCTTTGAAAATTCAAAAAACGAATTGTAAATCGTGCCCTGTATCCTTGACTGTATGCACCCATCATACTCTGTCGCGGCGTGAGGGGTGGTATATCTATGTTAGGAGCAAGCGAAATTGTTTTCTTGAGCGTCATTAACCTAGGAATTTTCAGTGATAATAAACCTTTATATTGCTAACTTATGCGAGCGGTACTAGCGAGGAATGTGGGAAGTATTTTTAGTCAAATGTATCGTCTTAGAAAAAACATTATTCTGAAGTTATTGTTTTAGATATCGATAGAAGGGTTTTTTAATTGAATTTAATTAATTGAGTATAAATGAATCACTTAATAATAATACTATTGTTTTGTATCTTTTGAAAAATTTATGTATTTTTTTCTAAGTTATAAATTTGAAAAATATATTTTCCCCATATTATTTTTACTTTTCAACAATAGTAAAATAGTTTTTAAACATTTTATGGAAAAACTGCTATTGTTGCTTTGAAGGAATGACGAAAAAGAAATATGGAAAAAAGAATAAATACGAGTATATAAGGAAAAGCTAGCGAATGGTGTAACTTTTTGTCAGCCTCTGCATAGTCTTACTTAGTCTGATCGTACAGTTTACCTGTATGTAATATTAGGGCTTTTTCATTATCGTTGGGCTGTTCATTTAGCCCATAAAGTGAACCAAACAAATGCCGTGCACACCTTTTTTACCCTGTAAGCACTTATGGGACATTTTTTACTTCTGACCATGTTTTTCGCTACAAACAATGCAATTTTCTGTATAATAGCAATGAATCCTATTGAGATTCTGCCGCTGGAATAATGAGATGAATTCTCCACTGCCTCAGTTAAGCGTGAGGATAATGTCTCATTTGCAGCTAGGAACTGTGTATAATACCTATTGGTTTCATGTAAACAGATTCCATGGCACCGGGGTGAAAATAAAGTGAAGAAGCTATGGGACCTGCAGTCAGTGATGGTGGTGGATACTTGAGACCCAGTATTTCTGCGTAACTAAAGGCATTAGCACTCCAATTGTCATAGCCTTCAGAGATTTCGTTGAACTCCGGGGGCGGAATTATATCAGTCTAATCATTTACTGTATCATCATTTTCTCTTTGCTCTATAACTCATGGCTTTTTCCTCTGCATCAAAATGTCAGAGTCATCTAAATCCAAATTCTTATGTCTCTCCAAAGTTTGCTCTCACCATAAATTATGAGTGTATAAGTTTGTCAGCAGCACCACATGTGAGATGTAACTAAAAGCGCTACATATATAAGACGCAGGGTGATTTTGGAGTGAATAAAGGGTCTCTAATGGGCTGGGAAATATGATAAACAAAGATTTGTTGCTTTAATTGAATATGAAAATGAAACCATGTGATAGATACATCTGAAACTCAAACAGCAGTCTAGTGAGAGATGAGGCTTACAATAAGCAAACCTTTTCCTACACATCAAGTGCCATCTCCTGGATTTTCCAAGGAGTTATTGAAGGATAGAATTAAGAAAGTCAAGGAAATTCATGCCATAATATTCATTAATTTTCGAGTATTCCTTTTGAATAATTGATGAAAAATGCCCTCAATTTCAAATTACTAATTACTCTTTAGTCTGATATTTTTGGGAATGTGGTGCATCTTTTATGTATGTCAGTAAATGTACCTAGAGTGGAAGGCACTAGGAACTGGAAGGTGGTAGCACCATTAATTGCAATGCCCTAAGGAATTATAATAGGGATAATTTTACCAACAGCACTACCAACTCTCTCTCTCTCTCTTTACCTTCCCTTTTTATTCACTGTTGATCCTAACTGCAGGATGCAGATGATCCAATCTTTGAACTGAATCTGAATATTAACTTGGCGTGAAACTCATGTATTCCTTGAACTTCCTCTCAGGACACTGTACAGTCAAGAGTACTCACAGCGGACAGTGACACTTCGACCTTTCCTGGCCCAGCTAATGGTGGATGTACTGAATCCCTCACTTACTCCTGTGCCTGATCTTGTGTGCATGACTACTGGAGTTGGGCATTCTGCTGGCATTACTGGTCTCCTGCGTTCCAGCTTTGGGTGAGGATTCATTATCTTTTGTGATTGCTATCTGTAGCCATGGAATTTTGCTGACAAGCCGACATTATTCTATTAAATTTACTTAGAATGATAAATAGGAAATGTATAATGCTGCTATGGTGGTAAAGCACATTATTAGAATGGTAATCTGAGAGGAAATGTATTTGAAAAATAGCTCCAATTAATACAAAATCCATTCCATGATTGAAATTTTGATTATTTTTTTTAAATATTCATTTGCCGAATTAATTCAATGGTGGACTCCTTGGCTAGATAATCAAATGGCTGGTAAATCCAAAAACACAAAATGTGACTGGAGGTATTAAAATTGAATAAAAATGTATTTTCAGCCTTTTCTCTAAGGAAAGGAGCACTAATGCAAGAAATAGTTTTAAATATTTAATTCATGTTTTCACACAAATTTTGCATGAATTACAAAACTAAAGCACATCTGCCATGTGTAAGCTATGATTCATTATGAATTAGAATGCAAATTTCCTGTGAGACATCCATTATGTGTTTAAGCTAATCTGCCAACTTATAAAATGAAAAAACTCCTGAACTCCTCTCGTTCTATCAAAATATTTCCTCAGATCTTGTTTTACAGTGCCTCAGGAATGGTGTACAGTACGTTTGCTTATTTCTGACTCCACTCCCTTCCAGGGTAGGCAATGTCCAAAAAAGCCTTGATTCAGGCTGTGAAGGAAAATTACCTTCTCTCACTCCCTGCCTTTTTTTTAAGGCTCAGAAACTTTCACTCTACCATTTCATCAGGCATCATATTTAATTCTTCCGACCAGACAGTTTCAGTTGCTGGTTGACACAATTGCTAGCCCCAGTTAATGTTCTAGCCTGCCAACTCTTAGGTCGTGGGTTTAATTCCTGGCTTGTTGGGCTTTCTTCCAGTTAGGGCAGGGATGTTTGTACTTCTCTTCAATAAAATGTATAAGGATTAGGTGGTAGAAGGGACTATGAAGTCTCAATGTCACCCCAATAAATTCTGTAAATAAATGAATTTGGTAATAACTTTCTTTGCATTCAACAATCATTTCTTTCAAACTTTCCAATCATTATTCAAAATTCCATTTTCAATATATTATTCTAAACTAACTAATTCAAATTCTGCATTTATCCAGATGTGCAATCAGACTGCCTTCCTTAACATTTATGTCTGCCGCTTTTTAATGGTTATTCTGTATTACTTCTTCACTCCTTTAATTCTACCACAGAGGATCAACTGATGTAAAACAAATATCCTTTACTTATAATGATTGGCCTTGTTTTCAGAATCTGATTCAGGCTGTGAAGGAAAATTTCCTTCACTCTCTG
Organism: Hetaerina americana; assembly: GCF_022747635.1. Lineage (NCBI taxonomy): Eukaryota > Metazoa > Arthropoda > Insecta > Odonata > Calopterygidae > Hetaerina > Hetaerina americana. The sequence goes on along the minus strand of NW_027286069.1, from coordinate 10,298,200 downwards.
CCTTTTTTTTTTGATCTGGTAACGATTGAGTAGTTATTATTATTAGGTAATCTACCGGTTAAGGTAGGTTTTTGGATGGACACAGCTATTTAATAAAACATTTTGTGACTCCTAACAAAACACAAAATCCAGCATCCTACTCTATATCAGGTCCCTCTTCATCTCCAAGTACTTAGCAACTATCCACGGGAAACCACCTCAATTATCATTCCCAAGATAAATATGATGGTCACTATTGAGTAGTTATGTGGATGGAATTCAAGAATTTCTAGATTTTGGTATGTTTGAACTGCTCGAAATAAAATGGTACCTAAGAAATCTGCCTGGTTTTTTATAAGCTGCCATGCTGTGACACAACGTGTAAAACATTATCACTGTATTGCTAGGAATGGAAGCTCATGGAGATTTGAAGACACGAGTGCTAGATTTAATTTACTGCAAAAACATCAGATATTTCATTAATATGTATGGGAAATAATGCAAGTCACACGATATATTGTCAGGTTGCACATTTGTGATGAAATTAGAGCAGATATGTCTGACGATCCATGTTTCCATTCACAATCAATGGTCATAAGACCAAGAGAGAGAAGCAGTATAAAATTAATACTAATCTTCCCTTTGTGTTTGCCTTCCTCTCCATTTTGATGACCCTGATGATAAAATCCCTTGCCACATACCCTTTCCTCATGTTATTGTGCATATGCAAATGGTTTTTATAAATAAAATGACTAATATGCATTCATTATTATGAAATATATGACATAAGTGTTCATTAATAACTGTTATGATAAACTAATGATAATTTATTTGACATTTTCTTAATGAGAATAGTAAATTTTAATGTAATGTATAAACATATTGGTTTTTCAGACATTTAATGAGTGCTGCATGGCCAAATCCACCTGGGGAAGCAAAATTGGTGATAGTGTTTGTAATTGGCGGCATTACTGGTGAGGAGGTGAGATTGATAAGAGAGACTTTGTGGTCTGTTAAAGACAAGACTGCTTTGGCTGCAGCACCCAAGACTGTGATTGTTGGGGGAACACAAATTCTTTCTCCTGATGACGTTGTCAAGTCATTGCTAGCAGCAAACTGGCAATGAAATGTTTACAAGAAATTTATATTTTTGTGGTATGAAACACAAATTAATCTATAAAATGTTTTTAGGGAATTAAGTAGGTGGCAGTATGAATTTAAAAACATAATGGAATGTAAAAAAATACTTATCCTCATGTACAGTTTTCCAAGATTTAAAAATGCACATTTTATGATACATTTGTAAATTAATTGTTTTTATTTATTTTCATGAAATTGAAATTGTTTTGCTTTTATGAAAGATTTTATGACAGCCAGTACATATGTAATATTCATGTTAATGAGAAGAACTTCTGGATTTATTCTAAATGAAATATTTATTAATTAAGGGTTTCTCTTATTGATTTAACAGTTTTACCCAGGTTTAGTTAGCCCTGTTTAACAGTTATTAAAATGAAGAAGTGATTCACCTCAATATTATTACATTTTATTTTTTGACCGGAGGCAATTATCCTTCTGATTTATAATCAGATATAGATAGTCCAAACCCTCTCTGGTTTTTAAAAGCAGCACTATGGAAAAAACTAAAAACAATTGGAAACATTGGCCTTCTAGCCAGTGTGCACAGTTGTTTCAATCACTTCTGCCTCTGAACTGTTGTACAGAAGTGGGGAAATGAGTTTTTCAATGAGTAAGCCTTATAAACAAAAATGCAAGGATAAATGATCCAATTATTTACCATATACATCTATTTATGTGCCATGCACATCCATGTAAGATATGCACCCCACTTTTAAGCCATGAAATGAAGGGAAAAATCTGAAATACTTGTAATTTGGTAGAAGTATAACTTCTTATGGAATTAATAGCAATCATTTTAACATCTGAGGCAGCAAATATTCAAATGTTCTCGCAAATATCTTATGTATTGGCATAAAAAATGATCAATGATGAGTGGAATCAATGTTCCAGTCCAGCCAATTTCAACTCAACTATTTTAATTGACTCTGTATTACCAAATTTTTGTCTATTACTAATGTACATGGCTATTTTAGGTCAATGATGGAATAACTGACATTTTCCCTTTATCCTTTTATACCCTGATTAGTGGAGACAAATTCTACCCTATTTTTCATCCAGTTTCTTCATTAAGATTCTGGTGCATTGAATTTTCATAAGGCAGCCAAGACTTGTATCTGTAGCATTACTGATCACTTTACTTTTCTTTTGCCGTAAAATCGTGCAATGTCTCGCACCTATTCATTTCATAAACCTAGGGAGATATACATAAATGACTACAGTGCAAAGTTGATATGTTAATATATCCATAGTAAAGCATGTGAGCAGGAAGTAAACATGGCATATTAGTGAATGGGCATTAGCACTAACTGTTGTCTGATAACTTTGAACAGCTAGCAAACCAAGCACTGCTCTCTCTGCACTCATGCTGTTCTTCATGGCCTGGCTAGAATAGAAGAGGTAGACTGATCAATGACAAAATTTGAAGAAGGGTGGAGAGATAAGGAAGAAAGGGACTTGGACTTTTATAAGATGCACCTCCTCTTTTTTGGCGGTGATGTGTAAGCAAAAACATGTGCCTAGCTCGCAGATTTTTAACAGGGTTCTGAGACAAATCCAAATTTAGTTTCACTCCAGAGCGAATATAATTTCAAAGCCTGTACTTCCACTCCAAGAGTGGAACTACTTATTTCAACTTGTGAAATATGTTTTGATTCTGTAGATAAACCATGTCAGTGTTAATGTATTAATGCCAGAGCTAAAAGGAATTAAATTCTAATGTCACTCTCTATGGGAGAGTAGTACAGATTTCAAGGTTTCAAGAAAAAGTTATAGAATAAAAAAGGAATTTATTCACATTCAGGCCTGGCTATTTAGTTGTGTGTATGCAAATCACATCTTACATTATTTAACCATTTGAAATTGTACTTGTTTTGATTAACATTGGGTTCAGTTCTGTGTTACGGCTTCACTTTCCATGAAAAATTGAAGACAGCCATTTTTAATACTCACGAGAGATGAGTGAAAAATTTATTAATTTTGAGAGCAAATTAGTTATATGTACCAAAACAAATGAAATAGAATTAAAATGAACTTTAACTATGGAAGTATGAATACTAAGGGAAGGATCAACCAACCCCAGCCATACTCTTAATAATGAGAGTACTACTCTCACTATTAAGAGTACGGCTGGGGTTGATCCTACCCCTAAAATTAAATAGATATAAATACCATACTATTCATTAATTAATTTTTGTTCAGCAAACACTTTTCAAGATGAGTATTAACAATAATTTTATTTTCAATAATAGGCTAATTTTAAACATTTGCAAATGTGTTTAATTCTGTGAAGAAATGAACGTGAAAACATTTGCAACCGAGGCTGCTTTGAAAAGTCTGTGAAAACAAGGAAGCTTATTTATTTTTCTGGAATAACCATATTCAAAATAGTTTTCTTTTGGGCTTATACATTTCATTCAATGCCGCTCCAGTTTGTTGATCTCTGTCAAAAGATTCCAACTCTGCAAAATAGGCATTTGTTTCCTCAATCATTTTCTCATTTGAATAAAACCTCCTTGCCTGCCATTTGTTCATATTGAAGAACAGAAGTTAGAGAGAGCCAAATTTGGAGAATAGAATAGATGGGGAACTAGTTAGAATCATAATTCCATCAATTTTTGACCAAAACAGCAAAATAGTGAAATAGTGAGTAGTTGTGATGGAGAAGAGATTTTTTATGTGAGCTGATCAGGGTTGTTATTCTTGTCCTTCAATTTTCAAATATTTTATTACAATACATAGCGTGCACATATAATAATTGACCAGTTGCCATATTTGTAGTCAATGAAGATTTTTTTTGTGGATCATGAAAAACAGTCACCATAACCTTCCCAGCTAAAGGAACTGTCTTTGCTTTCTTTGATGCAAACTCTCAGCTGGCTACCAATTGCTTGGAATATTCCTTTGTTTCAATCCTGCAGATTTTGCTTAAACAGATGCAAACTGGCCTTGGAACTTGTCCCATAATTTTGTTTTTGGTCAACTGTTAGAAGTTGTGGTACCCTTCATGCAGAGAGCTGTATTTTGTCCAAATGTGGATTCATAATGTTATTTACCCATCATTTGAAATGCCTTTAGCATTAGCTATCTCAGGCACCTTCACTCTTGTATCATCTTTCACCAATTCTAGAAATTTATCAGTGATTTCAGGAATAGTGACTTCAAGAGGGCATCCAGAAAGTTCAACATTCCTTGCGCTCATATAGTCATTATGAAAATTTTAGACCACTTATAAACCATTCTAATTAAAGGTACAGTTTAACTGTGTTGATCCAGTTTCTATTTATAGTCTCCTGCAGTGATTTTTCTTTCATAAAATAATGCTTGAGCAACATGACGTTCTCTTTCCATTATTTGGAAATCACTCAATTCAAATGAATGCTAAACAGAGATGAGATGGATTTGACTGACACTTAGCATCATTTCCTTCAAGTATTGCTACTAATTGAAAATAACTTCAATATTAACCAGTGGTGCCATGTGTCTGACTTAGCAGTCTTTTCAAACTATGTACCTTCATATTCATAGTGAGGCAATTGATATATGCTTTTACATAATGTCAATCAAAACATATAATGAATTAGCAAAAGAATTCACATAATAGAGTCTTAGTATTCTTTCATCTCACAGTAGCTCATTTTAGAGGTCAACTCTGTAATTCAATTTAAATTGGGAATGCAAGAGAAAATTATTAGTTTGGTTTGAAATTTAGATAAGAAAGATGGGACACGTTTCAGGCAAAGTTGTTGCCTAAGTATATGACCTATATCTTTAAGCATATATTATTATATGCCAGAGAGAGCATACTTACTGCCACAAAATGGAGTTTACGTGAGGTAGGAGTTGGTGATAAAAACCTATTTATGAACGGGAAAGAATCTCTTTCTGTGCAATATCATCTATTTGTTGTTCTAGTCGTTATTTAACCACACCTGATATTTATTACTCTGTAAACTTTTATTTGGGAATGAAGTTGTTATTATGCAAATTATTATTCAAACAGTTGTTTCAATATTTTAGGTAAAATTAAGAAGTAAGAATACAAAAGACTATGCAAAAAATATAAACTATTTAATGACACTATCCAGCTGGATGTCCAGTCTGCTATCCAAAAACATATCCCAAAATCAATGGATAAAGAAGAACATATTTAATTACAATACTAAGCAATATAATCTTGGAAAAAGTAAGAAAATACAAAAATTATCTTAGTTACCTGTAATAATATACTTGAAAGTATATACTACAATTATTATAAGTAATCAAAATATATCCAACAGTCACCCACCATAATTATTGGCATGACACAATCGTGAAAAGATAAAGTATGCCAATTTATGGGTCCGAGTAATTGGAAATATATAAGAAGCTGCACCTTGAAATAAAATGGCTGCGGCCTTTAGTAGCAGAATGCCATTATCCAGAGAAACTAAACTGAATAAAAAGGGGATTGAGATGGTGCCATGGCGAACGTACAGGCTTCCTACCGAGAGGTCCTGGGTTTGAATTCCAGAGGCGGCAGATAAGTTTCAGTGGCATCCCGATCCCTACTTGAGGTGCTTCATAGAGAGCACTATGAGTGAGTACGAAATCTGTCAGAAGGGACCCCTTGGTGCCTTTTGACAAGAGTATGCTAATGCTGACGCTGGGTTTCTCTCCACCCTTCATCCTTTCCAATCCATCCCCAATGGTGCAAATGACCTAAGCGGTTGGTTGCCTTCCCTAGAAAAAAAAAGAATAACAATGTTACAGATGCTATGATAGTGATACATTACTTTGCATGATTTCAGTACTGTAAATATATATTGCTGAAGTTGAAAAATCTTGTGCTTCCAGAAGTATCTGTTGAGTGAAATCCTCTTGCGACTTCCGCTGAGTTAGTCTCTCCATGGCTGCCGACGTTTCGAAAACCGACTCGGTCATTGTCCCTGAGGATGATGATGGAGTTGGTTATCGAAACATCGGAAGCCATGGTATCACCGACACTGTGGAATACCTGTGGGGATTTCACTCAATGCTGTTGATGTGTTCCCAATAATCCTGCAATGAATTTTACCATTATATGCATCAGTGGTAGTACTTCCGATACAAGAATCAGGGAAAATTTAATGATAGGATAATCCTATATCTTCCTTGATATCCTCATGATAACCAATGAAAATTGAAATTTCATGCGGTGAAACTACCTCATAACAAACCTAAATTAATGGTAACGTTGGACGGCTGGATATTCACAATTCGGTATTTCTAAAAGTATTAGGAGATCATCATCTATATCCAAAGATTTAGGCTCAGGTTTGGAAAGAATGAGGATTTTCCTGCTTGAGTGTTTCAAATTTGTTGCAGCCTACTATCGCATTATCGATAGTAGATATAGGTCGAAGTCGCTGCAAGCGGAACAATCGAAAAGCCGCCGCTACCGCGAGTACCATTTTTGAATGTATTAGGTTGAACCGTGTTAACAGTGTTGTAATGTCATGTGCTCTTTTTTCCTTAATGCTTAATGGAGTGTTACTTCTTAAATAAACAAACAGCCTACATTTTTATTAAGGAGGAAAGCAGCGATCCATTGCGTTAGAATGAACTATGAATGTAAAGCGGAGACTGGCATACAACTTTTGGCGCGTTCTGGTTCACGCCCCAAAATTAAAGGAATTGACGATGGATTATTCTTTCGAGACTCGTCAAGTTGTCCTGATAACGGAGATACTTTGGAAATCAGTGGTGATGGCTCAGTTGGTAAAACACTTTTCATTACTCAGTTAATTGCTCAGTGCATATTGCCCAAAATGGTGAAAACAGAAGTTGATATTCATGTCGGTGGAATTGGTGCAAGTGCTATTTTGATCAATACTGATCATCATTTTCAAATATCAAAATTGGTGCAAATCTTAGAACAACGATTGAAAACTTGTTTCTCTGATCGTGGTATGGATTCCAGCGATGTTAAAATATCGCATGCAATTGAGAAACACCTGGAAAACTCCCTAAAGAAGCTGTTAACCTTAAATTGCTATGATAGTGCCCAACTCTATGCCACTTTTCATTCTTTGGAAAAGCATTTGATTGATAATCGTTCAGTTGCCCTTTTAGTTTTAGATAGTGCATCTTCATTCTATTGGCAGGATGTTTGTGGAAATAATGCCATGAGTAAGAGAATGGATAATTATTTGAAGTCTGTTGTATCAACGCTACAAAAATGTGTCAAAGGAAATGATGTTCTCACGATTTATACTCGTCCGAGGTATTTTCACTCCAAGGTGAGTTCATAACATTTTTTCTGTTTTTTTTTATGCGTGGAGGTTGGATGCTAGCGCACATAAGAGTGATATATTTATTTACGTAGTTAAATGAAATGTTCTAGTGAAAGTTAATAATGTATGGCTTTGAAAATTTTATCATGTAATATTTATTTGTTAGTCAGTAAGGTATTCTCGTTATCGTCCTCTGAAGTAACTAATTTATCCTCATTTGTCGTTTTCGATTTTCTTGTTGCTTTCAGCATCCTGGAAATTTGAAAAATAGTAGTTCTAGTTCAGAGGGGCTGTGTAAATATAGTATTCAACTCGCTCGCCTTGAAAATGAAGACGAGAGGATATTTTCCCATGGTGACATTATGTCACCTGTACAATACAAGGCTTATGTGAACACTCCAGCAACGTCCTATGAATGTAGATATTTCATTTCACCTGAGGGAGTAATGCATCCTGTAAGAGGTGGCAACTGACTTTGTTTTACTAACTCTTCTGTTCAAGAGATCTGTGATTGTCAATAATGTTGAAAGGGATGTAAACTCAAGAGGGCAGATAGAATGGTGTCTTGGTAGAGACCTTTTGAGCAACAGGTCTTAATGGTTGAAGAATATTCCTTTTGTGTCTTTCCTATTGCTGCTGTTTTCGACCCACAATAATGAATTCCCTTTCTATAATTTGAGATAAATATATGTACGTTAAATGAAGTTGAGCCAGAAACCATCGAATACATTAAATATATGTACCTTTCCCCAGGTGTTTTCATTATTAAATTATTTAAAATTTCTGTTTATCTGTCATTCAAATAGGGGCAATCTGATCTCCTAATTTTCTCCTTGGTAGTTTGGATGAAAATGCTGTGTGAATTGTGAAAACTGAATTCCTTTTTCGTTTTGAATATTGATACAGACATCAAATGGTACAATTCTCTAATGTTTTCATGGCTTGCATTTTTTGTGATGTTTGCATAAATTTCTGATGATTTTATTTATTTGGTTCTCTTGGTCAGCATCAGGATTACCGGTGTGTGTAAAATTGGCCATCAGAAATATACTAAATAATTACCTATTGTTAAATTCCAAAGAAACTACGGGAGATGCCGCAACCGTAACTTTTAACGGAGTCATCCGCTAATTTGCATTTCAATGCTAAGAGTATGCTTCAGTTTTTAATAATGGGGAATAATAATATATCATGGTGTCTCTTTCATCACCGTTATCTTTTCTTGTATTCTGTAATGAGGTTGAATAACTGGATTCCATGGTGTTAATTTACATTGAATGGCACAAATGAAATGTGGATTTTCATTTTGGAATTTTGCTACTTTGAACCTATCCCTATGAGATTTTGCTCAGAGGATGCTTTGGATTAAGCAAGTCTAAGTGACATTCTAGCATGATATAACTAATTTTGCATTGGACTGAAACACTAAAGTCTAATATTGAAAACTATAAAATTGAAGATTGTACCTTTTGTACATATATGGGTATTTTGTATAATTTTTCAATATTAAAATCACGGAGACTTTTGAAAGCACATTAAATTTGTTGCATGTGATTTATGTGACATGTACTTAATAAAAAAATTGTCACTTCTCCATTAATTTTTATGGCATAAATGAAATATTAGTTAAACAATACATATAAGTTAATCATTACTGTTTTTTTGTCATTTTTGTATTTGTAATAGCTATTAATGCTAGAAAAGGAGGCTCTTATGAAAAATTGAATGGAATACATGTTGTTGATGTGGCAAAGGTGCTCTGGTGCAATGTATATTGTTGATGGATGGATGTGTATTGTTTTACTTAAACTGATTCCTCTGAAAAATATATTTTATGGCAATTATCCATATTCTCTGCACAATTCTTGGAGCTAGAAGCATTATAAATTATAGAAAATATGGACAATGCTTGTCCTTTGGTCATGGAATGCAATTGTCTTTGTCAAAAATGGGATGTGGTCTTTCGGCCCACTATGCATATATTTACTTGCAAGCATATAAATACCCGCAGATGGCTTTTAAACGAAAAAGAAAGTCTAAGCCATATTGGTTAAATAAAAACTTTGAAAAACAAGTGGCTGGGGTGCAACTACGAAAATGTTAGCTTCTGAAGAATAAATTTATTCCTTATTCTTCCAGAAGACTTTAGAAAAAATTTAGAATCATTAGAGCACTAATGCATGTTGCAGTGGGATGTAACACAAAGGTCAACCGTTATTCACATAATTTTGCGAGGCTGAAGTCTATTTTTGATACTGAATTCTACAAGTATGCATTGGTGCAACTTAAGAAAAAAAGGACGATGCCCGAATGCTTATTTATATCAGGGTGCATTATATACCATTCAGCATTTATTTATAATACTACTAAATAACTAGCCGGAATACATAAATTTCAATATTTTGTTAATGTCCATAGCAGCAAAATATCCAGACTTGAGGAAACCATGCAATAGTTCGTTTTACATTTCTTTTGTTAGCATAGAAATAAAAGTAAGACAATTACATTTCTTTGGAGTAAAATTCTATGCTAAGATACAGCATATTGATTGATTGATGTTTATTGGTTCCTAAAGGACATGTATGGAATGCATCTCATTGATTGCAAATATTTCAGACAGACGCAATTACAAATGCAATTGCAGTGTGAATACAAATGATAGTCGCAAATAAAAAAGAAAACAATAAACAGGAGCAGTAACAGCATACATAAGAATAAAATTATTTATCAGCAGAGAGAAAAATGAATTCAGCCACAGTACAGAATTGATGTTTGCACAGTTACTTATGAAGTTTAGATTTAATTGAAAACAACTTTTCTATTCCTCTTAGTTTTTAGGTCATGTTTTCAAAAATTTGACAACAACATAACAAGGGTTCATTGGTCCACCTGCTGGAATGAAGACATGTGAGCAATTGACTATAAATGTAAAGTTAGGCAAATTTCTATAGCCAATGGTAAGACACTCCATAAACGTAATGCATTATCATTCTAACTTCGAAGGTCCCTCTATTCATTTTTTAGCTTTTCCATGTATTCCTTTAATATATTTCACCCAGGGGAGGTCATGAATGAGGGTAACACTGAAGTATTTAATTGAGTTGACATAGAGGTGGCTTTCCATTTCAGTATTTCAGATGCTGTGTGTTGAGAGGGGAACTGCTCTTATTCCATAAATTCATCACTGCACTATTTTACTTTTAATACTAATTGCTAAGGTTGTGCCAAGTGTTGCATTATGGTTATCAGCTTAAGCTATTTTATCCTCAGGATTTTGTATATCTTTTAAATTTGTAATGGATTGTAGATCACTGCATCTTCGGCAAATGAACATTTTATAATCGACCTTGGAGTTATTGTCATTAATATAAAGGAGAAATAAAAGGTCTGTTAACACTTCCATGGTGAACACCTGAAGTGACTTCTACTGCATTAGAGCTAAATCTATGGCTACTCTTTGTAACTGACGATTCAAAAAGTCTTCAATCCAGCTTAGTTTATTTTCTGTATTCCATATGCTTCTAGCTTTGTGAGTATTTAACTATGAGTCACTTTGTCGAAAGCTTTTTCCAAATTTATAAAATCCATGTCTGCTGAAACATTGCTCTCTCCCAAACATAAGAAATCGTAAAATAAAGTGCAAGCTGTGTCTCATAGGATTTAGCCTTTTGATTCTGGTTTTATGGTGCGTCACATCAATGACTCTTGAGGTGCCTCAGCATTGAACTAACAACGATATTTCATGACCTTGATGATATGGATGCAAGGGAAATAGGTCTGTAATTGCTGTTCCTCCTTGACCCCATTTTTACATATAGGTGTTAAATTAGCCATTTTCCAATCACTGAGACCTTTGCGATCTACAAGTGATTTCTTGAATATGACTTCTACATATGTTGAAAATTCTGATGCTAGTTTCTTTAATGATTCTCATCTAAATTTTCTTTTTTTTTTATCTTTTCTACTTGAATTTGCTTAACACTCTGAAATTCTTCTTCACATTCGTCCTTGATATCTTTTAATTATAAGGGATCTCATTCCTTCTGTTGCTAGAGATTGTAGATCTGGAGAGGTTAAGCTCAAGGGGGAAAATGTACATTCAATTACCAGCTGAGGTAAAAATGTTTTGTGAGGCTAGGGATATGGAAATGAAACCACAAATTAGCAAAATAACAGTGTAAAAGTTTATTTTTGTTCAAAAGGCATTTTTCATAAACTTTAACAGTTCATATTTTTACCATCACAAACTTTGTCTTTCTCCTAAAAAAGGATGCAAGTGTATAACAGCTTCAAAATTACCCTAGATGTGATTTTCAAGATTATGTCCCTTGACTTGGAATAAAAACATGTGCACAATGACAATGATCCTGTTACCGAAAAAACAGTTTAAAGATAAAAAAAATACTTCACACATAACATATAAAATGAGTATACCTGCTTATTCCATCATTTGTTATGGCACTGTTGCACACCTGTAAAAATAAACATCTCAATCGTGTACATAACCTCTCAACAAAACAATAATAAAAGTGCACAAACACAATACATTTAAAACACACCAAAAGTGAAAATAAGCTCTCACTATTACCCATTTGTCTTCATATGAGCATGTATCTCCAATCCCTTAAAAATATATATTTGTATATATCACATGGGTCCTTGATGCATGGGCAACAAATTTCAACTCACTTTCTTAATTTTCACATAGCAAAAATGAGATGGTGCAAAATTCTTTGCTTATTTTAAACATTATTCACAATAAAACATTTTTGGTCTTTTGACCTACTATTTATATACAGCAACAAGAACAAATGACAAACGGGTATATCAAATATTATATTGGTTAGGAGCACCTTCTGGAGAATATCACAATGGGGTGGCCGTCGGTGATGTAATGGCAGAGCAGGTTGGCCAATCTGCTCCATTTTAACATGGAAAATTACAAAATGGGAAACAACAAAACCCTTTCAATGGGCCATGTCCAGAGGAAACAACATCAAGATGGTATGATTGCGCTAGGAACCAGGCACATCACAGATAGCTTGTTTTTGGGCCAAGACCAGCAGCAACACTGCACAAGATCTCCAATGCTTGGGTCACCACCTGAGGAACAGAATGAAAGTGCAGTTACACCCAAATTAGTCTTAACCCATAACAACTTGGAATGGAATATGAATAGCTCCAAGAGGTAGAAAACAGAGCTTTTGTTTCAGAATAATGATGTTGTAAAACATCAAGCCTCAGCATTTATTTTTAGAAAATCTATACACTAAACCAACTTTTATCCAGAATATCCATAATGTGGGTAATTGTGCAGCCATCTGTACCAATTGTTGAACAAATACCTCCTCTACCTCTTTTATCTAATGGTCTTACGTGATCTTAATCACATGAATGGAATTGGTGCTCTCAACTTCTATTGCATCTTCCGACTTAATATGATTGTATAAAAATAATGCCTATCATTTTAAGTTGACTTTGTGAGGAAGACTATGCTGAAGAAGAAGCTTGATTAGATAACCTCAATATTAAAGTGAAATATACGTGACTATTCTACTCATTAGTAACAAATTCAAAATAATACATGTGAGTAACATAATATATTTATTAGTCTCTATTTTGATAACCCCTCACTTTATTTTCTTGAAAGATGCTAATGCAAATACGTATGACAGAAACAAGTTTTTTAAGAAAACAATGTCAGACACGGCAACGTGGCCTGGCCTTGGGGACTATAATTCGTATGCTAAATTTGCTTTGGATGGTTATTCCTACATAAAGGGATAAGTTAATTCAAAACAGGTACATATGGAAATACAAGCTTCATAACCAGTTGAATGAGTTCACCGGAAGCAAAGAAATTTAGTCTGCTGGGAAAATTCACAGCTCGCTCTAAAACCCAGGACTCCTGATCCTTACACAACTGGCTAGTAACAGAGAAGTGGAACTGGGGAGACATGTAGCCACCACTGTCTGAGAGGTCCCATATTCCTTTTGCTCACCCTACCTTGCTCGCCGAACGCTCTCTCCCATCTATCAACATCCCGCTGCTAATCAATTTCTCTGCCTCCTTTGAATTTCTCCCAGCATGCTTGCGCCTGGAGCTTCCTCATTCATTTTCCTTTCGGTCCATTTCATCTTTCCCAGCTTTATCCACACCCACATTTTTTTTATTGACCAAGTTTCCAAACAGTACATACGAATGCACCTTATGTAAGTTTTAAAAAGTCTTTTCTTAACATCCTTACACAACATCCCTGCAATCATTTCCCTTCTCCTTGGGAAAGCTTCTTGCTTAATGCAATTTTTCTTATGTTCCTGCTACTTTGACCAATTTGGTGCAGAACATTTTTGAGATAGGTATTCCTTCCACTTGCTTTTGTTTATTAACTTCTATTATTCTTCTTCTATTTGACTCAGCCTTACTCTTTCTAAAATACCTCATAACCTTAGTTTAATGTACATTGATTCTCATCCTGTACTTATCACCCTGATTAACTACTGTGCCCATCAATGTTTGTAACCTGTTGACTGACTGGCTAACTAAAGCTTGATCATCCGCGAGCCTGATTTTATGAATTCCCCACTCGCTTCCATTCCCATCTTCAGTTCTTTCCACAACACTTTTTCCATTTCTTTCATGTATACATACATTGAAAAGCATATGTGATAATGGGCATCTGCATCTTACTCCTCCTAACACTGCCCATTCCACTATCCATCTCTTGGACTCACCTCAACAGGTTACAGACAGTTCACCATTGAATAAGTCAAATATGTCATTAATTCAAGAACATACTATAAAAATGAGTTTTCATGTGGAGAACTAGTAAGGAGTTTACACATTTTGAACATATACTCTGTTTAAATTCCTTTTTATGCTTATGCCTGGATTAGATACATTTTTCTACAACTTGCAACAGAAGTGGAAAGTAATGGCATTGATTGTCACACAAACGTGCGTGTTAACTATCCAGAAATGTTCAAAAAGATTATATAATGGTCCCCTCACTTTTGGGAGGTTACCTACATTTCATATCATAAAGTGAATTTTAGGAATTATAATGCCATTGATCATATGAATGATCTGCAAATCATTGCATACCTGAATGAGATATACATTTGTTCTTGTCATATACAAGATCTTAGGTGATTATTTCTAGAATATATTGATATAGGAAGAGTTTTTAATTGTAATATTGTTTAATAACTTTGTAATCATATCACAGACACACTTGCAATTTCTTATTCAATAATTTTTAGGAAGTATTTTAACAAACACTGTCAAATGGGTGTGTCCTGTATACGTTAAGAAAACAAATATGCATGTAGAACAAAAGAATGAGAATCTTGACAAGCAGGAATGAAAGGCATACTTTGAACTGTCTTCTTACCTGTTCATTCGACCTGAGGTGAAGTGTACACCACGAATTTCAGACTTAGGATCAGGGTAGAGGGAACTCCATTTGGTGGAAGTACAGGATTTCAGGAGTTTAATACCCTTGCATTGAGCATCAACATCAGCAGATAAGGAAACTTTAAAACCAGCTGCCAGACATGATTCATGTATTGAATAGAACCTGGATAAAAAAATGAGAATTTTATTATCTTGAAAATACTGAAATGAATTTTGTCATTGCCATCACAGAGCTAGATTAGTGACACTTCTTTCAAGAAGAAAATGGACTGAATTGGGAGAGTTCCAGGGCCAAAACTAGAACTGCAATGTCCCAGCAATATTAATCATCAGAAGGGAGAAGGCTCACTTTGATGTCAATGAGTCAATCCAACCATGAAGGTCATGCCCAAATCGACGGGAGTTGACTATGGAACGCCGAAGTCTGGCCCCACCACCTTCTTTTTCTGACTCGCCAGGTGCAGTCCAAGAAGCAAATCGTTCGAAGTCAGCAGGAAATGCTTCATAGCCCTGTCCTGGGCCATTATGTAGAAACCTGAATGAAAGATCCAATCACAAAATTAGATGCTTCTTGCTTCCAGCTAAGTGAACCATACCTACTCTGCACAATGCAATTTGAAGCAGCACTGGTGCATTCTGATTAAACAAATGGAATTGGAGTTGATATATTTGACTAACTTTTAATCAATTTAAAATATTTTTACAGATAGTGATGTAGTTTAATTTGACCAATGGCAGTCACTTTCAGGATTGCCCGACTGGATGTATGATCGGAAAATGAGGAATTGGAAAGCTTTTTGAATAAATGACAGGCGGCAAATCAAGCATCAATAATTGCACGATTTCTAGGAGAGAGCAAAGCTTCCTTATTTGTCAATTTCAAAGTAAATCAGTTGAAATTCTAGCACATCAAATCAGGCTGAAAAAGATTCATTAATTAAAAATTGAAGACAGTGAAACTTCTTTTAACAGTGAAATTGAATTTGAGAAAATTATCTGCTAGATGGGTGACAACTCTTGACGCAGGATCACAAATGCATTAGAATGAAAATTTCCAAACATTGTTTGACCCATTTTAGGAGCAACCAACAAGATTTTCTGCACTGGTTTATGACCACAGAAGAAACTTGGGCCCACAATTACACCCCAGAGACAAAACAGCACTAAAAACAGTGGAAACATGTTGATTCACCACCACCAAAGAAAGCAAAAGCAATATGGTTGGCCAGAAAGGATACGCTTCAGCTTTCTGGGATGCGAAAAGTATTTGGCTGACAGACTATGCTAACCTCTTGGCCCAACTACTGATAATGATACACAAAAAAAGGCCAGGTTTGACAAGGAAGCCCATAAAAGTAGGTCATTTATTTCTACTCGATTCTGAGAAAAATTTTCAAATTACCCTTGTGTAATACTTTAATACTTTAGCATGTAATACAAATCATTAACTTTCTTCATGCAATGGGAACATACTTCCTTAAGGTGGTTAATGGGGATATATGGGCAAGTACACTTTGAACTGATTTTTTTATTTAAGTAGTAGTAGTAGTTTTAAGGGGAGGCGACCGACAGCTAAGGTCATTTGCGCCATAGGGGATGGACAGGAAAGGATGAAGGGTGGAGAGAAACCCGGCGTCGGCATTAGCCTGCTCTTTACGAAAGGCGCCAAGGGGTCCGCAGTTTAACGTCCCATCCGACGGACGGCGTACTCACTCAAAGTGCCCTCCACAAAGCACCTCAAGTAGGGATCGAGATACCTCTGAAAAATATTCAACACCGCCGGGATTTGAACCCGCGCCCTCAGGGTGGGAAGCCAGTACGTTAGCCCCCGCACCATCTCGATCCCCCTTTTTTATTTAAATCAAAACATATCTATAATAGGTAACAGATTCATTTTAAATAAGTATACACACACAATTATGTGTGAAATTTACCCAGCCTGTTGTTGTGAAACTCCAACGCCAGATACAAATTGTAAAGGGGTGATCAGAAATTTCAGCATGGCTGTAGGTTCAGATGCACCATCCTCTATCATAAGCACTCTCCATATACCTGGACGAATTGGCTGGCGTAATGAAGGTTTCACCACTCCCATCTGGAAGAAAATGATTGATATTCTATAGAAAGTGCAAACACTAATGTAATTAAAATTCTACCAGATATAATTTAGAATTGTGAAAAATTAAAATTTGCAAGCTCCCCCGATTTTTATTTAAAACAATTGATTTTGTTGGACAGCTTACTTTTACATCATCCTCATGATGATGCCAACTAATTCCAAGATACTGCGGGAGATGCCGTAACAGTCACTTTAAATGGAGTCATCCACTAATACGCATTTCAATACAACAATTTCAGAGTGTAAAAAGCTTTGCCTTGACTGGGATTCAAACCCGGATCCCTCGAAGTCTGGCTGAGTGCTTTAGCCAGTTAAGCTATCAAGGCATCCTCTTAAACTCTGAAATTTCAGAGTTTAGGAGTAACAAAGTTTTGTTTTTCACAATTCATCATGAAGTTCCATTAAGTTGAGTCAAATACCATCTAATTGAAAAGTTTTAGAAGTTATTGTTTAGTTGTTAAGAGACATTTTTGCATTGGTAAACCTGATCCATTACACGACTCCTACTCTTAAGCAGTGATTTACTAATTTATCAGTAACTAGAATTAAAGTTCCATGTTCTTCATGATTTTTGTATTTTTCCTATCTCCTAACAATAATATTACAAAAGCAATGAATCATGTTCAGGGTATACATATGGGGATTGAGATGGTGTGGGGGCTAACGTACTGGCTTCCCACCCTGAGGGCCCGTGTTCAAATCCTGGCGGTGTTGAATATTTTTCACCTCTATGCAATGAATAAACTACCATTAATGAACACAAGAAAACTTGGGCCCCTTGAAATTTGATAATGGGAGGCTTTAATGTATAACAATAAATTTTGCTGTAAATAAAATACATATAAATATTCATTTTTACTGGAAACATTTGGTCCTCCACTTGTAGAAACCTGACTTTTGCTTTTGAGGACAATTGACAAACGTGCATATCAGGTTAATGAATACGAATTTCTAATGAGCATTTTTGAAAAATAAATGATCATACCAGAGAAAAATTAGGAAAATCTCATGATCTGAAGGAGCAAAATGTTTTTATACAACATTTTCAACAAAATTTCTTTATATATCTATAAAATATATTGTATTACCATTGATGCTATAAAATAATTTAAATAGTAAATTATTTAATTCAAATAGAATTATTTTTCAAGAGCATTCTTATATATTCCACTTTCATCACAAATTAACGGGCTGGGTACAATGATAACACATTGCAGGAAATCAAGGGAAAGTCATCGGTCATCGTTACTGTTTGCATACACAAACTTAAGTAAAACAACTAGCACACCATTAGAGAAAATGTCATACCATTCCAGCAAGGGAGCCAGAAGATGCAGCTGGTGAGGAGTATGACGAAGATGGGGGAGAAGAGGATGGGGAGTGGGCGGCTGGTGTATTGCTGAGACCACCCTCTTCCAGCGACACTTGAGAGAGTTCGGCCAACTGACCAGCAGAATCAAACCATGCAAATGTCACATTGTGATGTTGGACAGGTCGGCCGGGTTTTGTGGTTTTGCCAACTAATTGGTAAGCCAATGCAGGTTCTGAAAAAGGCCCTAGTGCACCAATATGGTTTCGAGACATCTGTTCCTTTTGGTCAAAATCGGAACTTATCCATAACATCTGCAAACCCAAAAAGAATTCACATGTCATTCCTATTAGAAGCACTGGATGAGATCTTAATAATTGAAAAGTTAAGATGAACTGCCATAAATTACATAAAGCAACAAGAAGAAGAAATGGAGTAAAAACTCATTACTATAGGACTTATTGATAATACACATTTTATACTATAGGCATATAATACTCATTATATCCCATATTAAGAGGTTCACAGTTTCTAAATTGTGACAATGTGTGTGAAATTATGAAATTTGGAAACGTGTGCCAATTCTATAAAAAGCAAGATTTTAGCTAGATCAAGAAGCAGTGAATTTAATAACAAAGCAGAGGGGCATTTCCAATTGCCATCATTGGTACCACTGCAATAGCTCAATTTCAATAAATAAGTGGTGAAGGTTGCCATTCTTAAATTATAGAATTAGTACCTACCAGTGTGCCTGAAATCTGTGAACATTTTGTAGTGATTCGAATAACAGAAAGAAAATCACAGTTTTTCTACTGTGTTTCACCAAAGGGAATACTTTTACTCATTTGCCATCTAGGTTAATATTGATTAATTACGTTTAAAACCAGATCTATGCCAGGCATACATGAGGTATGACTAAATATGCAGATTCAACAAGTTTCTTTTTTTTTTGGGATGATGTTGCCTTGTAATGAAACCATGGTCATGCAAAATAATAATTCTAATGGAATATGCAAAATTAATCTTCCTCATTCACGCTAGTATGAAAGACTTCCACTAAGTAATTCCTGAAACAGTGTCTTAAATACATGATAAGTATTTAGGATACCCTAATGGCCATACTTAACTTAATCAGAATGACATGTCAATAGAACAAGTCTTGTTATAATGAGTTTTCACTGAATGAAAATTATTTTTACCTGAGGATTAAGACAATTTCCAATAAAGTTACAGGAGTATAATATTTTTCTCAATTGCTGCAGATAATGACTTTATTCCATTACATCTAGGGTGGCGAAATTTCTTCTTAGTAAGCATAAAAAAATGTCAATCATCAATAATTCACGTATACCTTAAACTTAGATGCAAGTTGATTTGGATCTCCTTTCCCATCAGCACTTGACTTGGGATAAAAGGAAACATGATGCTGTGGTACTATCCATGTTTCTATGACTACCTTAGAACCATCAGGAATGGAAGCCTCATACAATATAAGTGAACCCTAAAAATAAATAGAAAATATGGATGAAATGACTGCTGGTAATAATGTACATGAAATGGAAGCAATAATCATATTACCATACCATAATTTGGATTCAAAATACATCAAATCCAGATACATTATCTTTCACATTCATCATTATTGACCAACTTTTAACAAGGCATGTGCATTATTAACATAGTAGACTAAGAGATTTTGTATACTTCGTTTAGGTGATTTTGGAGCATTTTATAGTGTCTCATGAATTGTCATTTTTATTTATTTATTTATTTGCCTGAGGATCTGGGTACATTCATGTTCCAAGATATACGGCATGTCAAAGATCTTAACATAAAATACAATACATTGTTACATATTCAGAAACTCATCAATAGTGTAGAATAAGTGTAGCATGAAAATGTCCCTCACTTTGAATTTAAAGGTGGACATTTTTTCTATGCTCTTGATAACCAGAGGAAGGTTATTATATAATAAGAGTCCCATGTTATGGGGGGAAAAAGTAGACTTGCAAGTTCTGATGAAGTTCACATGTAGATGACTGCAGGTCCTGGTGTAATGATTGTGAATACTATTGTTAGTGGTATATAATGAGATATGGCGTTTAGCATAAACAATAGCACTTAGCATATACACACAGGGAAGAGGGAGAATACAAAGTTTTTTGAAAAGGGGGCGACATGGAGCTCTGAGGGGTGCATTGCACATTAGTCTTAGTATTCTCTTTTGGATTTTAAATACAACATGAGCACAGGGTAATGGGCCCCAAAAAAGAATACTAAAAATTACGTGGGCATAAAACTCACCATAATAGATAGACATAAGCACTTCATTATTTACAGTTTGCCTGATAGAACGTACCAAATAGCACGCTGAATAGAGTTTTCGGCGTAAACTAGAAATATGGCTATCCCAGTTTAATCTACTATCCAGGGTAACACCCAGGAAGGAGGCATTATCACTCCTTGGAATAATCACATTGTCAAAAGACACTGAAATATCTGTTAGAGGCTTATTTTTATTTACAAAGTATATTAAATTTGTTTTTTCCTTATTAATATGAAGAAAATTACGATCACACCACTCTTGCAAAAGGTGGATAGTATTGTTAGCACTTGAATTGCTGCTAGTTCAATTTTAAAATTTGCTTCTGGTGGAGTTCTGTAATATCAAGCCATTCTCCATGGAGGGAAGATTCAGGTTATAAAGTTTATACTTAATGATGTCTATGTTAGGGGAGCGTGCTAAAATTCATCACCTCATTTTGTAATGACAACAGGCACTTCAAGTTTTGGAAAATGGGGTCCACAGTTCAGCCGCTATTCCATGAACGCATTTACTTTGTTAGATCCTGGTGAGTTATTAGAATTATTTAACTCTCAATTTATAAGCTATTGCTAATATGCTCCTGATTTACACCTACAACAGATGCCCTCTATTGCTGCTGATATTTGTTGACAATAAGTAACTTAAAAGTTGTCCATCCTCAACAATCAAATCAACTTTCAGGTTGATAACAGTGGTTGGTTATCAAAAGGACTTGGGCCCAAAATTATGAATATGTAAACCTGTGGAAAATATGGATGCAATTTGAAAATCTTCAAAAGTTATTACATTACCATTAAGGCTTCATGCATCACTCAGTAGAATTGCCTTATGTTAAATATGCACAACACTCACTTGGTTCTCCAAAATGCTATCTTAATTTTGTTCAACCTGATATGTTGATGATATTGCATCACTATGACACCCAGGTCACACAAAATTATAGGTATTGCAGAAAACCAATTGAATGCTGTGATGGCTTAATTTAAGATTCCATTTTTTTGCATATGTAATATTGAGCAGCCCCTGTGGATGTGATATTTAGGCCTCATGATCCCCAATTTCATTGACATGGCACTTCATTATTATTTTACTGGCTGAGTAGCAATCCAGGATTGGAGCTGTATGTGTTAGCAATTGTTTGGTTATCTTGAGGTAAGGAACTGGAAATTTGATTAGATTTTTCTTTGAATCATTTGGGCATATTTTTTAAAAATTGAATTTATTCCTCTGAAATTATTGCTCAATCACTCCAATTTCAACGGTCATCCACTGCAAGGATTTGCTTACTATTTAACTCCAATATCAACTTTTATATTCATACTGAGGATCTTTCTTTAACAGTTAAATTTGAGTTAACTGATTTGTAGACTTCAAATGTTGCCTGAAACAAAAATATTTGAATATTTTAACTCTGTCAACTTATCCTCACCTCTCAATATGATATTTTATAGAAAATATTAATTAAAAAAGTTTTCACTAAGGTATTCCTGTTTTGTGAAAACCTGTTTGTATGATAAAAGGTGCAATAAAGCAAAATATTTATCACTGAATTAATTTAGAAAATATTTCAATCTAATAATATCTTTTAATAAAATTAAAATTAATAAAATTAATCTTTTAATAAAATTTCTAATAATAAAAGCTGAGCAGGTTTGGTAAATAGTTTATGAGATCTCATGTTATATGAACCAAATCAGATAACAGAAACATTCAGGACTGTTTGGGATGGATTCTATTCTATTTGATGAAGCCATCATCTTTCTTTTGGTACTATATGTTGTTATGGTTGCTTTGCAGACTACCCCAGTCCTGAAGGAGAAATTGTTGTCACAAAGCAACCTATGGGATTGAAACTCCAGGAAGAAGGATTTAGCCTTCATTGAGAATATTTTCCATGCAAGTTCATGAGAACTTTTAAGTGTATATATGCATATTTCCACTGAGTTCTTAAAATTTACTTTTTACAATTAGTGCAATACTTTCTTTTATAGCAGACATTAGGTTATTAAAAAGTAAACCAAATCATAATCAGTCACCAAAAAAAAAGAGGTGAGATACCACAAACACAGACAAAATAACATTACATACCTTCAGCAAGGTATAATATATTTAAGGTAAAATTTAGGCCCCTGGCCATAAATTACTAACCTGATAATTGTCATCATGATGATATGAAGTTACTTCTAAGATTTTGGTGGGTGTTAATTTACATTGACCAACTTCTAACTTCTTTGCATTTCCTGAGCTATTAGCAAATATAGTGTCGGCTCCTAAACGAGCAGCTGAATGTGCCACAGTAAGAATGGTGTCATCAGCAGCTGGGGAGAGGTCAGCATGATGGAATATGTTCTGCCAGTAACTATCAATACTCACAATATCTAGGGAAGAAAAAATTAAAGTCAATGCAATTTTGAAACATAACGAGTGATTAAGAGGGGGACCTTATCTTTATAGCCTCCTCTTTTTTGTCTTTATGTTTCACTTTTTGGTGATTTATATAAGATTTCAGGCAAGAACATAATCACAAAAAAGATGAGGTCTCCTTTTTTTCAAATAGAAATTCAACCAACATATGTTCTACTGCGATGAGTCTTCATTCATGTAATTTATTTTCTGAGACATTGCTGCTTGTCTTCATGCATGGAAAACTGAGTTCTGGGTAACATCTCTTCATGAGAGTTCTCATTTTTTTCACCAATTTTATCGCTCCCCCAAAAGCTAGGATGAAAAAGTTTTTCTTTTTGAATATTTTGTAGTTGTTCATTCCAACATAGGGATTATCTCCATAAAAATGGTGCTATATAATTGCCAGCAACCATTGCCTTAATTGAGAAGGTCCTCATATCCTACGAGAGAAGGAGAAACATTCTGATTGAAAGAGTGTATCAGAGTGAACTGTTTCTACTACTTCGGATCTGAGGGCAGAAACTTCAACACCTTTGAAACAGTATCACATTAATCAGAAGTACTAGTATGCTTAAACTTTTGAGATCAGACAAAAAGACATGATTTACACAGAACTTTAGTACAAGGGTGATTTGGAAAGTAAGGTCTCCTATTTTTTTTCATGAAAAATCAAATTTATTCTGTATATCGTACGGAAGGTTGAGCATTCAGCTATTTTTCCACATAGTCGCCCTGACGATCAATCACTTTTTGCATCCTTTTAACCAGCTTTTTAATACCAGCGTCGTACCTTTCTCCCGCCGCATCACGAAGCCAACTGATGACTGCTTCTTGCACTTTCTCGTCTGACTTGGATTTCTGTCCTCCCAAGGTGTTTTTTGAGAGTGGAAAGCATGTGGTAGTCACTAGGGGCAACATCCAGGCTGTAAGGAGGGTGGTTGATGATATCCCAGCCGAATTCATTTAGTAGGGTGGTCATTTGATGCGACACATGCATGTTGGTGTGGATGTGCATTGTCATGATGCAAACACAGTCCTTTGGTGAGATAC
This sequence comes from Hetaerina americana, assembly GCF_022747635.1. NCBI lineage: Eukaryota > Metazoa > Arthropoda > Insecta > Odonata > Calopterygidae > Hetaerina > Hetaerina americana. The sequence goes on along the minus strand of NW_027286069.1, from coordinate 10,274,203 downwards.
CTTGTTGTAAATGAGGACCTTCCACACAATATTCTGCAAGGAGAAGTAGCCACTCTCTTCACTAAGGCCTTCCTTTATCTCATGAAGGGTAATTCTCCGGTTATTTCGCACCATCTCATTAATTTGTGCCACAGTTGATTCCGGCAAAATCGGCCACCTCGACCGCTGCTCATCGTAGACGTTTTCCTGGCCATCAAAAAACTCTCTGCACCACTTCCACACATTTTTTATGTCCATACACTTCTCACCGTACACTTCCACTAAATGGCGATGAATTTATACTAGAGATGCAGTCATCAGTTGGTTTTGCGACGCGGCGGGAGCGGCAAAAAGTGATTGATCGTCAAGGCGACTGTGTAGAAAATAGCTAAATGCTCAACCTTTCCAACGATGTACGCAAAGTTGAGAATAAATTTGATTTTTCATGAAAAAAAATAGGAGACCTTACTTTTTGAATCACCCTTGTATAAACACATTCATCCATCATATGTGATTGCTGCACAACCAATGATTCTACTATTATAGTAATTCCAATAATTCAGGGATAAACATGACTTCATATGTTCAGAGTACATTCTGATCTTAATTTTTAAGCAGTCTCCCTTGGACTTAAGCATAAAAGGTGTTTTCCAACAGTTAAGCCAGCTGACTGACCCAAGCGAAATGAAATAATAATAATGTTAAATCACTGTATTGCACCAGGCAATTTCACACTAGAATACTAAATGATGAGAATATTAGGGAGCCTAGCAAAATTCAGTACCATGTAGGAAGACTTCATATATCCTTAAACAAGTATCAAATTACACAAAAATACTGACATTGCAATCATGACACTAGATATTTTTTAAAGTCGAAATAAAAATATGAGAAGATGAGCAATTAATATCTAAGGTAATTATCCACAAAATACACTTACCCGAAGGATGTGGTCCATAAAGCCATGTCTCCACTCGATCAATGATGGCTTGACTTACTATGGGCTCAAATTTCCTGGCAAAATATAGTTGCTTATCCTCAGTACCCTAGGTTAAATTTGTTGTTGAAAGTAAATTATGAGTCATACAGTACCTAATGCATTTTCAGTCATATAAAAATAATTTCAACCATGATCATCCCTTTAAATTGGTGCCTAAAGTAGAATATTAATAACAATATAGACATAAACAGTGAAACCTCCATGCAAAAAACTTCCAAAAATAGTCCCCTAAAGGTAAAAACATTCAAGGATAGAGTATGATTTTCAATTATATTGTCTTTTAACTCTCTATAATACTTCATCATGACAGCCAAAGACAATCTTAAAAGCGTTGGCAGAGAGAAAATTAAGAAAATTAAATTGTAAAATATCAAGACTAGAAAACTATTTATTAGTGGGAAGGAGGAGGGTGTATGCCATTTCTCCTTGATTGACATAATTAAAACTTTCAGGCTTCACTTCATCGAATTGTTCGACGCCCATATGAAATGAATTTGCAATTTTCCAGACTTTATTTTATGGTGCAATGCATTTTGCTGACTTTCAGCATCATCAGGTACAAGTTACACTTAGAGCTTTTGAATATAAACCAAAAGGACAGAGTAGAGGTAGAGGGGGGGGGGGGGAGTTGTTGGTGAGAGGGGTCAGGTTTTTCAGGACTTCAAAGTCTGTGGGTTTTTCGGTTGAGGGAAGGAGAGGCGATGGTGCCTTGCTTATGACTGAGCACGGGGTCTGGTCTGGAGTATGGCAGGGGTGAGGGTTACGGGCAGTTGGGTATGTAGAACTGTAGGATTTGTTTACCCTCAAGGAAAGGGGTGACTATGTAGCAGGAAGAGTGTAAAGTGGAAGCTGGGTTGGGGAATTTTTTTGAAATGAGAGTCACTGATCGAGGTTTATTCACGTAAGGGAAAAAGAAAACATAACTGAAAAACAGTGGTGCCATGGTAATGACGTAGCATTGGGTCTGGTCATGGAGTAGGGACAAATGAGTATGTTGGATTTATTTACCCTCAAGTTCAGTTTCTCAGAAAGGAGGGGGAGGGATGAGTATATAATTGCTCAATACAAAGTATTGTATTGGGGTCTGCCAAGTGCCTTTGAATCTTGATTAGCTTGAGAGCATCCATTTTTAATCGTTAAGTGAGAATATGTAGTATTTCTGGGACAAAATTGCTATTGCTGATGTGCTAGAGGAAAAGGAACTGACTTACAGCTAAAAAGGTGGACATTTCACAAGCCAAAGGCTTAAATTTCAAGTGAGATTTAACCTCAGTCAATGAAAACAATCTTAAGATTAATTAATACAGAATGGTATACATAATTTATTGATTAAACCTTATTGCAGGTATGCACATGTATGAAAAATGATCAATATCTATGGTTTATTTCTGTCCAAATCCATTACAGCACAATATTTCTTGCTTGAATGCCTTATTTACATTGTATTGCTTAGGTTGTTGTCACATCTTACTCTGCATAATGTAAAGATTACACTTTATCAGAAGTGTGTACACAAATAGCAAACCATACATGAATAGGGCTCATAAATGGTTTGCTATTTAGCATTATACGAGGGTCATCCGGAAAGTAGTACCCGTTCGTGAAATAAAGACACAAAAGTAAATATTAACAAACATAAAAAATTTTATTTGAAAGAGGATACTTTAAACTACTTCTCAACATAATCTCCAAGCAAATTAAGGCATTTGTCATAACGTGTGACAAGTTTCTGTATTCCTGCTGCATAGTCCTTCGCCGCCAGCTCATTGAGATACGCGAGGGACCCATCTTGCACAAATTTTTGCATAATGCAGATGGTGTTTAACAATTTCATGAACAATTGTTCGAGAAACATTGGGAAAATGCTCACAGATGTCATCAATTGTGACGCGCCGATCGTTCCTCACGAATTCGTCAACTGAGCTCACCAGTTGGTCTGTAATGACAGACGGTCTCTCCGAACGCTCATCGTCGTGTGTGTTCCCCCTCCCCATGTTGAAGTTGCGACACCACCGCCGAACAGACGACTCGTCCATTACATTGTCTCCATACACCTCCTTTAATTGGCGATGAATATCACATGGGCGAACGTTTCTTGCATTGAGGAATTTAATCACTGCCCTCACTTCACAACTGGCGGCGTTCTCAATTTTTTTAAACATTGTAAACAATCACAGAAACAACACAGGCAATGCTAGCGTCACGCAACTTGGCTCAGAGAAGGCAGACAAGCCACTGAAGCTATCTGACCTCGTCCAGCGGCTCCTCGCGTCGTCAGCACTTCATGCGGCACGAACGGGTACTACTTTCCGGATGACCCTCGTACTTGTACCTTACATCAGAGTCAACCGTCATTGCATAATGAGATAAATTGTGCAATAGGGCATTACAATAGATAGTCAGTGGGGAAGAGTCATGGAATCACAATCTGTACTTCAAAATGTGATTAGCAAGTCAATGGTCATTATGTTCAAATGCATCTAAATTTCTGTGTCACATGAGTGAGCAGTCCACAATTGTGTTAGGTAGTGACTTTTAACAACACAGTTATACTTTAAATGAGTGAAATTAAAAATGATTTATTCTATTAGAGATCATTTAAAGGAAGAAGATATTTTTAAAATTAAATTTTAATTCAGCATATTGGTGAGCAGTGAACATCATCACTCTCACTTGAAGACTTCCTCTGCCAAACTACTATCACTAATATAATTAAGTCAGAGTTTCGAGCTTACTTTAGAGAAAAGAAAAATAATACCACCTTTTCAGAATACATGAACACCGGACAATAGTACTCTTGTGGATTATCGGTAAGAAAATCAGGTGAGAGGTGGTTGAGGGTAGCCTAAAACACAATTCTGGATGAAATTAGTAGTATGATACAGGGTAGTGAAATGACCATGTAATATATTGAGTATATTTAATGCAGAATTTTTGCAACTGAAATTTTCTACAGCACTTCTTTTAGGTTCGGCAAATGAAGAAGAGGTAGAAATAGGACAGAACAAAGGGGGTAGGTGGAATTGAAGGACAGTTTATTGTAGTGTTGGATGCCAGGTTATGTTTTATTAGGAAAGGCAAGGTATTGGCGTACCATTGCATTAGCTGTGCTCACCCAAAATCTGCCTTTACAAGTAGAATACCAATAATAACTTACTGTAGGTAAAAACAAATATCTAATAAATATTTATGATTATCACTTGCATAAAAATAAAAATATGGTAACTTAGCAAGTATATAGGCTGTCACTTTGCACTGAATAACATTAAAAAATAATAAATTTCTTTTAATAATACAATAATATTTAGTCAGTAACCAAAAACTAAGTATTTCTTCGGGATCAAAATACTGTTATGAACACTTGTATACGTACTGATATTGTACAATAATTTGATTTCACATTTATTCAATGTGTACAAGACTCGCAGATACCAATATTTTAACTAGATTTATTAGAGAATTTTAGTGAAAGAGGGATGGAAGTTTCACTTTTTCAGTATTTGAAGATATTAAAGCCAAAGATAACTAGCATGGAGACAAAAATTATATGAAGGCAAAATGCTTTCACCAGTGGCATAAATCCTTGAAAGAAATGATTTTCTAATTTGATAGCTAGCTAAAATTTTACTGGGACTGCTGGGAGGTAGCCTGTATGACAATACAGGGGCAAAAGACTTCCCAGAAAAACTTCAGGCTCTTACTCAGCTGAAACACACTTCAAAAGTTCCCAAACAAGACTTAAAAAGTGAAATCACATTTTAAAATTTGTGATACATAGTATTGTGATGCTATGATTTTTTCAAGCATGAATATTTAAAAAAATAAGAATGTATATAACCATCTTTAACTCTACTTTTAAAATTTTCCCCTAACTTGTAATCATATTCTATCATGCAATGGCCCCATCTTTTACAATGACCACATAATGATATAGCTGAAAATTTTTAAACTATTATTTCTTCACAATAAGTGTTAACTTCAAAATACTTTGATCCTTTTCTGTATGATCCAAGTATTTTTTGTTAAATCTAACCTGAAAAATCTGAGAATAAGTGAATCTTATACACTGGCGCATATAATGCCCCAGGAAATATGGCATGTACTCATTCATCAATAATCTTTTAATATTCAATTCACTGGAAAAAATCCTGCTATTGCGCATGAAAACTTATGGTATATATATTATATAAATCTGACATGATATTTTTTACCTGCAGCCTTGGCCAGTCATCCATTCTAAAATCATTTGGTGAACATCCACACCAATCAACAACGTGTCGGTACTGGCACCGGCAGCCCAGCCGTCTCCTCCAATTGGTAACATGAAGATTGTTGTCTACATACATACCACAGTGTTTTGAGTTTCTCAAAGCAGTGTGAAAAAATGACTGAAAAAGATCAAATATATTACTGTTGCTAAAAAATTTGGAATAAGGGAAGAAATAACTGTTAATTCACAAAATAAAAACTGCAGTAAATAAAATACTGAGATTTAAAACACTGACATATAGCAATATGCATGGAAAAACATTTGAATTGGGTGAGATTCAAGGTTAAATAAATGGTTACACTGCCCTTCAGTGAATTTGGATGCATTTCAGATTTAGTGCAAACTACAGCAGAGGCTCCATCAAAAAACCAGTTATCAACCCGAAGGTTGGTGTGATAGTTGAAGGCAGGGCTTAAGTAGGAATCTCAAGAAAAACTCCAAAATAAATGTGTTAACTATCAAATTATCTGTGTTGGTGATGATGACCTTTTTTGACGTAAATTGTTTTCTGTCGAGCCATTTCTTTTCAGTTTGGAAACTTTTTCACTGGGGACCACATTTGTTGAATACCATGGATGTTGTAATGATCTGAACTTCAATTCCACAATTTACACTATGAAACTGCACTGGTGTGCACCCGTTCACTGTCTTGAAGGAAGAGAACTTTTCTCTTCGTCAAATGAGAAAGTATTTTTCTTGATTTCTTCACCCACCTGGTGCAATAGCGATGCATAATACTCTCTAGTTATTGCTTGTCCCTTTGTAAGTATACAATATAAATGATTCTGCATGAATCCCCAAAAACCATGGCCATCACCTTATTGGCAGATTTCATCATCATGGCCTTCTTCGGAGCTGGATCACCTTTAGAAACACACTATTCGGACTGCTCCCTTGTTTAATTGACCACATGCTTGCATTGATTCTCCATTGAGAGCAAATACAGCACCTGTATCTTCATGAGATTTTTTTCTCACCTAAGTTTTCATGTAAAATTGATTACACTGTACCTTGTATTGTGCCTGTGGCCTAAATGATTTTATGTTTGATTTGTTGATGACAACCAGTTTATTTCCATCACATGAAATTATATACTTAAAATTTACATATGCTGTCTACTTCCGAATAAATAAATAAGAAAGTAGCATCATTTTAGGATTGTACAGGGTACTAACCTCTGCAGGAAGCAATGTGTGGCGGAATAATGCCTTCAAGCCATGCACAAGTGTATCACCAAGGGGGGAGTTTGGATCATCTCCTCCAGAAGCAACATATTCCACAAATGGCCGCGCCAATGCAACCCAATCAGAGCCACCATCCACAGCTATACCCTCTGGAAGCTGCCTTTCACCAGCCCTGTTAGGCATTTGGGAAAGAAAAGAAATTAAAGATACCTCAAGAAAGATTAAATTTCACATAAAAACAAGGAATCATTTTATAATACCCAAGGCCACTGGAGAGATAAACTCTATGACTTTCATTTTAGAGGTTGGGGTGCAGATTAATTGATTACTACTTGGTGTTCATTCATGGGCAGTGACCTTCTTTGATTAGGGTTACAAGATGTTCCTTAAACTGCCATCATTCCATTCAGGATGTGACACATAATTAAATTCATGTTTGTGTGTAAAATGACTTAATGAGTCATGGAATACTTCTCATTATATGACATCAGGGTTAATAACTTCTACCTTGCCTTAATAGCCATAAGACTTTCCACTTGTGAATAGTTTCAATGCTAAAAAACATGAGCATTTTTTCCTTCTCCTGCTAGACTTCAGCATTTTAAAATGAGCAGTGTTTATACATATTTTTCAGGTACGGAATGATATAAATTTCTGTTAAAGAAGCTTCAAGTGTCATTAATATGTCACGATGTAATTCAGCCAAAACAAAATCTGGGTATGAAAACTAACCCAAACATTGGTAAATGTTTAGATTAGCACCCTACAATTAATGAAAACTAGTTTCCATTGTGCCTTATTTTTTAATTGTTGAATTTCAAGAACAATCTTAGGTACGCATTAGCATATGGTATTTGCATGTAATTTGAAAATATTTAAGAGATATTAACAAATGCCAACAAAACTTATTGTAGGACAGCTTCATCCCCACTTATTTATAAAGGCAGGCTGACAAGAATTTCACAAAAATTACCAATATCTAACGACTGAATTGAATTCATTCATGCTGAAAACCAAATGAGCAGTTGTACTGTCAAGCACATGAAAGTTACTTGCCTCCACATGTGCAGATCACATTCAACAAATGTTTTATCAAGTCCTTGTTTTTGCACAAAGCGCTGTGCATCTCTTCCGTGGGACTTAACAAAACTTTTTCCTCTGTTAGCAGTCAGAAAACTTACAAGTTGAGCGTCAGTCCTGAAATTTGAGAGAGCTCCAGTAATTGCAGCATACAATAAGATTAAAAACAACTGAAACACTTAGCATAAAAACAAATTTTAACAACAATTTAAAAAAATTCTCTTCCAATATTACTCTAGAATAGATAAAACACTAGGTACCTTACTTAGAGTATGAATGAATGAAGGAAACAAGGAAAGATATATAATGCATACTTTAATACATGACAACTCACTTTACAGGGAAATCTGATTCACTGAGGTTGACAACATAGTCCCATGGCCATGGAGAGACCAATAGCTGTCTCATGGATTCTAGGAGTGTTCGCAGAAGGGAAGCACCTCCCCAAATTGTGGAGAACCGCTTGCGAGATAGGCGAATGTTACTGAAAGGATTTGGGCTTCCATATGTATTGCTTGAATTTGTGATATTTCCCCAAGGATGCTCAAGCAGTTTCATCCTCTCCAAAGGCAGCAGCTCTCGGAAGAGATAATCCTGTCTCTGCAGCAATAAAAAAGCGAGAGATAATTGCTCATTATTCATTTAATATTTCAATACTTATACATCCAAGAACATTCCCCATACTAATTATTTCTAGTTCACACAATTTTTCAAGCAGTGTTGATACAGTCGTGGATTTGCTATTTTCTCCACCCTTACCAGTCTGGGTTTAAAATTTCAATTTTTCCAGATGACAATTTTTTCCCAAGTTTACAAAAGAGAAATTTATCACTAAAATGTCCAAATACTCCGACTCATAAATAACTAACTGTACTACCAACAAAAAGCAATGACATTGATGCAGGATATTGTAACATATTCCACTTCTCAATTAGTTAAGAATAAAACGGTAATCCTACATCCATTCTACAGGATTCTGTATCAATCAATTCAGAATCAATATTATTTTCCATCTAATAATTATGATATCCAGGTTGAATGCATAATTAAAATCCAGTTGAACATAGGTTATTTATACTCATATAAAACAAAATTGTGTCTATCAATACTTTTCTTATACAAATATTACAATATTCATGCAAGTAGCACACTTTACTTCAACTTTTTAGCCATTCTATCTGGGACCAAAAGTGCAAGTTTCAGTGTGTAGAGTACGACATGCCCTCAGAATATCAGTCTGCAGATCAGACCTGTAACAAGAATACATTCTGCTGTGATGGGGGCTAAGAAGTCTTAACTGCAATAGTCATCTAAAAAAGGCATCCCACTTAATAGAACATTAAGGAGTAGGACTACTTAAGGGTGTCTTAATCATTATTACCTCACACTTTATCCATCAGGGATCCCAAGTAATTAATTCCTTTACTGTTTTCAAGAATTTTACTTCCTATTTTTCTAGTCTGAACTTTATTTTTTATATATTTTCTCATCATCCACATGCATTAGGTCCTCTTTAAGTTTTCTTAAAGGCCCAATTCTCTTTATGAGTTATAATATTCCTGCTCTAATGCTTTTGCATTTTGTATGATAAGATGTATGCCAAGCACTAACATGTTATTATGCCCAACTCTTTTAGGGTGCATAACCAATTTTTATCATGACTTTTTCCAGGGATAGATTGAAAATGAGTTGTCATGGTCTTAAAAAGTTTTTGATCTTGAAAAAGTTAATATGACCTCAACTTGCTATTAACTTCTTTCAATTTGAACTCCTTTGATATTTCTTCAATTTTTACTTATTTCGTTCTTGAGTACCACCCCCTAGTCAATCCTAGTACTTTTCTCATTATTACCAACTCCTTTAAAACATTTAAGAGTCTCTTTCTTTCAACACTAACATATGCCTCCTTGAAGTCTATGAAGAGTCGATGCATACATTTATTGTCCATTTCCATTATATCAATGCTCAATAAAAAGAGTTACGTGCTTGCTCCTGAATACCTGTATCCAAACTGGAATTCTTCACCTTCTGTTGTGACTTGTTTGGCTCAAAGTTTCCCAAAGACCTTGAATGCCGTAGTGACAAGTTCACAAACACCATAATGACTCCCAAGTTCTACTTTCCCCTCAACTCACTTCTTGCTCTTTTTGTGGATCAGCTGCGTAATTCCTCCTGCCCACTCCTCTTTGTATATGATGGAAGGGGATACCCAAGGGACCAGAGGGGAGAGTGTGTGGGAGGCACAGCTGCCAAACTACTCGCATTAACTCTAAAGAAGGCTAATTATAAAGCGTCCTCCTCATGACAACAATTGTGAATGGTTACTGACAATACCATGCCTTTGCCTAAATACTTATGCTGTCATATTTATTTTCATTGTTGCAGTTTTGTTGTTTCCTTTAATACCCATGACTCTCCCTCTAAATTATTATTATGGAGTCTTATCTTTAGGGTAGGTTCTGGATGGACACTGACTGAATGCTGATACATTTCTTAGGCCCTCCCAGCAAAACACAAAGGCACTGCAATAAAACCTCAACTCTGCATACTTCCTTCCTCCTTCCATTCCATCCAACATCCTTATTCTCTTCTTGCCTCCTTTGACATCCCATGCCATCTCTCCTACATCCTTTGGATTTCTCCCAACAATTTTCCATGTTTTACGATGCCTACACCAATGTGTACTTGGCACTCAAAGAAATTTTCAATATTTCTGAAGATGCTCTTAGTGTCATACAACATCATTAGTCACCGTAAATTGTATCCTTTCAGGTGCAGACCAAATAACTCCATGCATAGCAAGACTTACTTTCACATGAGACTAAGAATATTATTTTGGATTTGACCCACTGCCAGATATCTTATGATCATTAATAATAAAAAAATAAATGAAGAATATGTGACTGAAATATCAATTACCCAAATAGTGATATACCCCTACATATGGACTAAAAGCTTGATGTGGTGGAAGGGTTTGTGTGTTCTCACGACTCTTAGAATTCTAAGCTCCAAATTATACATCATAGTGCATGGACCAGTAGTTAGCATGATCTATACTTTTATAATTGTTTGACTAAACTATATTGTACGTAAACTATATCCAATAATTAATTTTTCATGTCTGATGTATAATCATTTAGATAGGTTTTACCAGGCATAAATAACACGGAGTTCACAAAAATCAACTAATTCCCTTTCAAAGTTACCTCTCAAAGAAATAATTTTGAGACCATGAAGATTATGAAGCAGCAGTTTTCCAAAAAAATGATTCAATTTAAAGTGATAATTCAAGACTATGGAATTTATAAATTGGATATTTCATAGCATCTATTCACCTGTCGACTTAAATCAATAAATTGTACATTTTAAAATAAATTATAGCTAGATAAAGTACATGGTAGTTCCATTGTCCCTCCTTGTTGAAGTGAATGAATTTACATCTTAATTCTGAGATAAACATGCGCGGCCATCTGAAAAGGATTTCTTAAAATTGGATTTTTTTATCTGAAAAATTTCCAAAAAAGTATATTGAAATTGGACGTAGCATATGCTAATTTCTTCTATCTAACCCTTTTTATTTTTATTTATTAAAAAAATAGAAGCTCTCACTCCCTACCATCCTGCCGTGATGTGTCTCCAAACAAATGAATTTTCAGATTCATATATTATTATAGCAGTAGGATTAGAGTGAAGGATTATTTTTACAGAAAAAGAAAATGGACACCAGGTCATTTCATTTTTGGATAAGATAAAAATAAAACAAAGTCCAAGAAAGAGCAGTCATTTGGCAGTACTGTTAAGTTAAACAAAGAAACTCACTGCATCAACATGAATGAAGAAGAAATGTCGAGTATGGAATAGAGCCTTGAGCAGCCGACGAACTTGTCTTAGGGCCCTGCCGTTTAGGGTGAGAAGGAATGCAATGCGCACAGGGGCTTCCTCTCCTGTCTTTCCTATGGTATGCGGTGCAGTCACACCATCAGGGAGGTGAGGAGGAGTGGGCACTGGTGCTTCCCGTGGTGTTTGCGGCACAAATTCTGAAACAGATTAAAATTTTTAAGGCATGCTAGAACAATAATAGATCAATAATAGAATCAAAGATTGAGAGCTGACAAGTTATCAATAATGAGAATTCATGGAGTAACTCAGAGGAACAATATGAGCAGATTTGCAATTACTTGATCTGTATTGCTTCTTATTGCTCATTTCAAATGCCCATTTGAGCTATGCAGTCAAGGTGCATTTTATTATTAAAATATTAATAAATGTGCAATTGTTTGTAACATTAAGTGTGTTAAGTATATACATGCTCAGTGAACTCACGATGGGAAAATACAAATAGGGCTTCATCAATATTAAGAAATATAGTATCTGGTGAAATACACTAAATTAAAGGATCCTTGTCTTATCATTTGCTCAAATGTGCATTTTGGGGTTTTACTGAAATACTTAATTATGTCTGAGGTATGCACCACATATTTGTCAAGTCAAAGGAAGGATCTTAACCTGGGAACTTAAAGGAAATGGTACACACCTTTGTCCATGAAGATCTTAATCATTATGACCAATAACAACATTATACTACACTATTATACGCATTCAAGAAAATCTTGTCTAGTGGTTTTCTAAAGAAACGTACCAATAACTCCTCAAATGGTTACAAAAATGAATTTATAACACAAATTTCATTTTTTAACAATTTTGGCTTTATAATGATTACATCCTTTGAAATTGATTAACTGGTCTCTAAAATTTAACCCCGAAACAATCACATAACTCACTTGCAATGCCAGTCTGATATACATTGATAGTAAAGAATCCACCACATGCCAGTTTAGGATCAGCAGGGCATTTCATGTTGCATGATGAATCAGGCAGGCGAGCTGGCGAAGGAGGCTCATCACTGCCACAAAAGCACTCACTCCTGGAAATGATGTCAAGTAAATACATTTCAAGGGAAGTTTTTCACAAGGAGGAGAACTCGTCAATGGCCATTTATACAGGGGGAAGAATGCTATAACATGATCCTAAATAGTTGTCAACATGACTATAAATCTTTGCACCATGTGTATGTAAATTATAAACAGTAAAGCCCCTCCAAATATGACCCCTGGCTGGTCCCAAAAAAAGAGAGAATGCGGAAGAGAAATGTAAATCAAAATTATTTTATTATCAATGTAATTAAAAGGTTTGGTAAATATTTCAAACGTCAAACCCCCTGATTTCAAGGGTAACAAAATACAATTTGATAAGTGGCCCATAAATTTTTATTTAAAAGGGGAAACATATCATTTAGCTTTGGGAAAATTACTTTCCCTTGACTACCGGTGTGAGTCTTTTAGTTGAATGATAGAAGATGACTCGCTAAGAAAATCTTTACAGAAGTTTTAAAAGTTTTACAGAGCATTCTAAACTATATAACATATTTGGTTAAGTTAAATGTACATAATCATTAGTTTCAAAGAACAGGAGTTCCTACCAACTCAACCCTGTGTGTTCAGGGTATTTTTATAGAGGACCTTTAAAATCTATAATTAATAACAGCTAAGATAAGTTAATTGTTAAGAATGGGAGATGATGAGATTTCAAGCAAACAAAGATAAATGCATTTCCAGGGGTGAATTTACACTTCATAGCAATACAGCAATGGGCTCCTTTTTAAATACAGTCTCCATAAAGACATTTATAGTTCCTCTTTAAGTATCCAATGTCATCCTCTCTGTGCTATGCAGCTACAAAGAATACCCACCTTCCAAATTTACAATCTCAGCCAATTGACAATGTTACACGAGCTTACTATTCCAAAATTATACTGTCTATATCTACCCCAGTAAATTATTTATATTATTATTCCAACTAATTTATGAGGAATTTTAATAGAACAGCTCTCAGAAACATCTTTCTGCTCACTTACATAGAAGTAGTTAATGCAGATATTTAACATTTTAGAATGAGTTTATCATACTGTGCTCCTTTATTTCATATGGGTTGCAACTTTATTTCAGAGGGAAACTGAAAGTTTTATCTTTTACATATCAATATAAATATAAAGAATTAATATCATCCAGCATATATGACATAGACATTGGTATCAGACAGAAAGAATAACAGTAAAATCCCTAATCAGAATGTACATTTTCCTATTATTAACACAATTTTTTGGATCTGATCATATTTTCCTATTATGTAAACCAATGTAAGTATATGCTGTATGTACAATATTTCAATTAAAACTTTCATCTTGTCTCCTATTTACGTCTTTCTGCTGGATTTTACAAATATTTTCACTTTGATAAATATTTCGCATATTACAAATATTTCACATGTCCATGGCATTAAGAATACTTGCAACTTTGTTTTATCATCATCTTAATTAATCTTGAATATTATCCTTAAAAACCAATTAAAATTTGCTTTCTTGAATTTTAAGCCAATTGCCTTGAATATTCTTTTCTTGGAAGAATTTTAAAGTTGGACTCGTACCACGCAGTATCACGTTGGTACAGTGCCATAGTTCAAAATCCCATATTCTGTGAAATAAGTGTAGTGGACTTGCTACGCTATATAAAAATGTACTCACAGAAAACACACGCAGAAAAAGATATTTGCCATGGAGGATTTGGTAGAGGAATGAATAATAGTGTATGCTCCATTTAGGTTTTCCCTTTTTGACTGAGTAGTAGTAGTAGTTTTTAGGGGAGGCGACCGACAGCTAAGGTCATTTGTGCCATAGGGGATGGACAGGAAAGGATGAAGGGTGGAGAGAAACCCGGCGTCGGCATTAGCCTACTCTTTACAAAAGGTGCCAAGGGGTCTGCAGTTTAACGTCCCATTCGACGGATGGCGTACTCACTGACGTACTCAAGTTCCCTCCACAAAGCACCTCAAGTAGGGATCGAGGTACCTCTGAAAAATATTCAACACTGCCGGGATTTGAACCCGCGCCCTCAGGGTGGGAAGCCAGTACGTTAGCCCCCGCACCATCTTGATCCCCCCTTTTCGACTGATTCTTAATATTAAGTAAGAGTGGCATATTTTCTTCTCCCAAAATTTGCTCTTTCCCACCAAATACTTTTTTCAAGGATCCCCAGAAAGTTGTTAATAAGGGGTTTTACTCTAGTTAATGTGACAGTAGAAAAGAAAATTTCTGGGTACAAATGGTACCAAAAGGAATCCATTCAATTGAACCTATCAAATAAACAGCATGAATTGTTATAAATGAAAAATCATTTGGCAAAATTCAAGTTAACATTTTTCAAATTCACATGACACCGACAAAACCTAATGAACTATTTAGTTCCATCTTTTCTCTCACACAACCATTCTAAACAAGGGCATCTAAACATATCACTCACAGTTACATATTACATATTTGATTACTTATTATCTTGAGCCAATTCTTTTTCAAACAGGAAATAGGTTCTTTTTAAAGTCTAAAACCTGCCACAACCACAATTTGACACTGTAGATGCAGGGTGATTTGAGCTATTGTTCAGGAGGAAAAATATTATATTCGGGAAATTATGACCAATATAATTTTAGATTCCGTAACATATACTTTCAGCACACTTACGAGTACTGGACTCCAGCGTATGGGAAGCCAGACTGAAGGCACAAATTGATGCAATGGGCTGGAGAGTTTGTGGCTTTGAGATTAGCATAGTAGCCAGATAATAAGCGAAATGTCTTTTCATCTTGGAAACAGCCCAGGGAACGTCCACCCTCAAGGCCTGAAAATAGATTTTTATTATATAAACATATATACATAAAGTACTTATCTTTGAATTCCTTATTAATTGAAACCTGCAATCAAGTGTTTAAAATACTTCAGAGGGAATCCATTTCTTTGTTTGGAGCAAGTACTGGGCACATACATCATATTATTAATTACCTGGAGCAGGACAAAGATGCGGTAATTTTGTAGGATATAATGTGCCTGCATGACTTCGGCATGCAACATCAGCAAGAAGCTTTTTACAGCTTTGAGTACGGGCACGATGAATGGCAGAAACTGCTTCACGCCCCACTATTTCACATTCAGGAGTAAAATCTAACTCTTCCAGACGCAGTGTAACCACTAATCCTGTCCCAGTTCTGAAAAATAATTATATGGACAACATGAGATTAAGGGGGTAACAACTAAGTCACTAATTATTTAACATCATGCGTGCCGAGTTGACACAAAAAAACAAATTTCTTGTCCCATACAATGTGAGATTAGGGGAGATCATGTTCTTACGGATGAGGGGCTAATATTATCACAGAATTAAAACTTGAAAAATTAATTGACAAAAATTTTTATTTTACTCTATAGGCTCTTGACTGAAAGGAACCCTAATTGCAGCCTAAATAATCCATTACAAAGTTCTCCACTTCATGACACAGAAAAATTTGAGTCTTATAAGTGGACAGTAACAATGCAGGAAGCAGGAGACACTATTTCCGTAAAGAAGAGGTTTAAGGGATTGGGATATATGTAAGTCTCAAATAATATAGCATCTTAAATGGTACCCCATTGAACTAACTTAAGCATATATAATTAAATAACATAGTTGCTAGATTATTAATCAAGCAGCAAATAAGCTATAAGATTTTATAAGCAGCAAAAATTTCAGTGCAAAAACAATTCACCTTGATTGTGATTTGAACCTGAATTCCTCTGATTTCCAGCCAAGTGCTGTAATTAGTTCAATTATCGAAGCAACCTCTAGTACAGTAAATTTCTTCAAGAAAGGGCTTTTAAGGACCAAGATATGCTGATGATTTGCTGTGACTAATAGGTGACAAAGTAATCATAGTCATGTGCAATGCACCACAGCTCATAAGGTTGAGGTCAACAGCTAAACACATGGATAACTGCTTTTGACAAAGTCAAATAAATTGTGAGAAATGCCAAATCAGTAACTTAAAAGGAACCACCTGCCAATCAGCACCCAAATGTTATAATTTCACAGAACAAAAAACATCCTTGTTAAAGCGAATGAGTTTTCCACTGGAAAATTCTCATGTTTGTGGGTACATCAGCAGGTTTCTCCAGAAAAGTGACTGTTTCAGTGTTTCCCTCAATATCCTTAAAATGTACATGCAGAAAGATGTTTCCATAAAGTAAACAATACTAAGAATCATTATCAGCACAGACAAGCTAGTTATCCACCGAAAGGTTAATGGTCCTATTCCAAAATCTTTTTCTTAAGAGATTGGTGCTAACCTCCTCTTCATATAAATCAGTAATAAATAAATAAAGCTTCGATGGACCCGAGGGTGCCCAGAGAGGCATGGCCTGAATCGACCCCGGGCCCTCTGGTCAGTAGTCCAATTCTCTACCCCTGGACTGCTGTGACCCACCTATTTGTATATTATAGTCTCAATTTAAGGTACTACATTGGCATTAACATTGTAGGATAAACACAATGAATATGGTTTTCTTACTTATTAGGTGAGGACTGAGCACGCTGTGTGGCTAGAATAGCTTGCCCTTTAACGGGAGCTATTGCATTGCCTTGCTTCATGCTGCCTTGGGGAATACCATCCTCTTCAAGCTTATCCGGAGGAACCTATAATTAAAATTATACATGTTAATATCATAATAAAATAAGAACTTTATGTTAAGAACAACATTGCGAGTATGAGCCATCGAAGGTTATGCTCATCATTCTACTAATTCAGGTGTTAAGAAATATTTCACCCACTTCCACTGAGGAACTGCTCTCTTTTCTCACGCTGTAATATTTGGTGACCATAAGTTACATAATTTTTGGAACTGGGTCTGTGTGAAGTGACTTCATAATTAGAAATTCCCTTTTCCATAAACTTGAGAGGTGAAAGAGCTATTTTCTTTTCTCAAATCTGTTTCAGCTGACAATATATAATACATACAAGGGGCAATTTTAGATTTAATTTTTTACAAATACAATCAATTATAGAACACAGGATGATCTTAAGACGATAATGGATCGTGACACACATTTTTTTCACCTGTCACTTATTCTATGCAAAATTAATTTGATGGCTTTTTTACGACACGTATAACGTGATATGCCTTCATATATCATTCCAGAAATAGAGACTTCATTAGTATTAATGATTATTTCCTCTCTAATGACTAGGCTGGTATTTAATATACTCTGGTTATAAAAAATATCTCTCCACATATCTTATCGAATGTTAGGAAGCAGTGTGCACCAGTCACCTATTTACGTACCCTAAGTAGTTTGATACCAATCTCTGATTATCAATAAATGGCCTTCCATAAGAAATTTAAACTTCATAAATAATAATAAAATTCAATAGATACATCGTGAATAAATGTTAACGAGGAAAGGGTTTGAGCTAGGAATAAAAGTGGATGGTGAGGTATTTATTTCTATCAAGTTTGCAGATAGAGGCCCCCATAGATCAATCACCAATGCCCATGTTCTGGGCTGGGAGCACATACAAAACCAAAATTACAATGAAGAAGAACAAACCTAAGGATTGAAATTGAAAATAAACAATGAATAACTGATCATGGTACTTTTCCACTTGATAAAATTTTATTTTACGACCAGTTTACGACCAGTAATTATAATATTCTGATGTATTATTTTAAATTTTTACTATAAACCTGATGATGTCTTCTATGAATAAATGAGGCACAAACTATAATGATTTGTACAATGAAGATCATGTGGATTTTCAAATTGCTTGCACCAATGTTGACAGCATAAGATAAAAGTCTGATCGGCCTCCTACTACTCTTAGGACTGTTTCACAAGTGAAAGAAAGCATTCTGATAATAAAAAGATGGTCTTTTCAAGACCTATATACCAAAGAGGCAACCTAGGGATTTCTTTTGAGATGAAAGGAAATTCGTACATTTTGATAAATATTGAGACACTAACTCCAGATGTTCATGGCCCAGAAATTATATTCACTACCTGTTGTCTATGCATGGAAATGAAGGTAATACACGATTGTGTGATGTTTTATTTACAAGAAAATCATTTGTAATCATTGAAGTAAAGTATGGCTCATCCATTTAAACATGCATCATGCTGTACTTGGAAATATACTAGGATTTTAATATTAGACAAAATTATAAATAATAACATCAAATTTACATGTGACATGTTGTCTCTTTCGATATTTTTCATAAAATATGATTTAACAAATTTTCCAGCAACAAACTATGGCTATAAATTCAATAATCAATTTTTAAAATTAGTTTCTTTATCCTATAATTATTGACTAATTATTAATTTAAACAATATTTCATACCCCATTATTTAATAATTTACCTAAAAATATACTTTTGGTTACTTAGAACCCATCACAGCAGCACATGTGTTCAGAATTATTGATACTCAGTGAAACTAGTATCCAGTCAGTAGTTTGCTTAGGATTGTGAGTTGGTTTATTTCAAGGGAATTTTTAAAAATAAATTAACTTTTGCCCAAGTCCTTAAATGTAGGTTTGGCCTGGTGTAATGTTTCGGAAATTCAGAGCCTTAATCTTTCCATATTGAATACTGAATCCAATTCCCTTTACAAAAAATGTTAATCTGACCAAATTCCAGTATTATGTTTACAAAAACAGCCACTTATATTCAGATCACAGGGATCTCATACAACTGATCTTTGCAGATCATTCACCTATATTATCGTCCCTCAATCTTTACTAAGAATCAAAGAAAATTTGTTCCCTTGCAATCCCTCCTATGTTATTTATACAAATTTAAGGTCAGCAGAACTGTGAAATGAGCTGGGAATGCATATCTAATAAAACGTCTGCTATTGTTTTAAATCGCGGCACAAATTAAATAACAAAAAATGAAATTTATATCAATGAAGGAGGGAACTTTTATACTGCCCACTTACCCAAGCTTAGTAAATAATTATATTCACTAATTTAAAAATAATATCAATTGAGTAATATTTCAAGCTCGAAGTGCAAAACAGTCTTCAAAGATCTCCGTCTAAATATGAGACTTTAGTGAATTCATAGCATAAGAAAGAAGTAATTTCTCCCATGAAACTTGAATATACTCTTAAAATATCCTTAAGCATGACTTTATAACTCAGGTTTTATTTTACAACTTCCACTATCTGAAAGCATATGAAAAACCTATTTACAGAATTCAATGCCAAACAGTGGTTTCCTCATTTCAAACGAAAATATTAAAACGTGTAATATTTTGTTACAAAATTAGCTTGATTTTCAAAATCTTACTTGATCATTTCTGGCAGAATACCTTAATTTTGCGCAGCGGTCCTCCATTATCTGGATTGCTATTTGCAGGTCCATCTTCATCATCCACAAGGTAACTTTCTTTGAATCGCCTTGCTGATACCCCACCGGCGTTATTAACAATTTCATTGAGCACCTAGGAATACAACCAAAAATGGATTAAATTAAAAACAAGCATTACTCGAAGTCACGATAGTGAAAACCTCAGCCCTCCCGAATCTGTTTCATACAGCACACATGCATAATTCTCTTATAATAATGCATGTTATGATGTGGCAGAGAATAAACCACAAACCTCTATGTTTATTTTGCCTCTCCCAGACACATCCCGGTGTTCTTGAGCTCGTTCATCATCACCCGCATCGATGGGGAAAAATTTGAACGCGAGGAAGACTTGGAAACCTAATATAATGCTACCTAATAGAAAAAATACACGATACCTACGAATCCACCTACTGTCAAGTGTCCTCGATGCAGCCATATTTAGGGCGATGTCATAGCGATTGTCAGTTTTGATACCTATATGCTTATATAGCTGTTTAAGTAATCCTATGATATTCCATTAGTTAAAGAGAAGTCAGTGAAATTAGTACTACATAAATATTTCTATCCCCTCACCACTAACCATTTCATGAGGTATTACAGCAATAAGAAAAGAAAGAATCGACTGACTGAGCGCATGCCATTTTGATCCTCAGATGTTCGTAACAATGGCGAGTGTGACAAAGGACGCGAGGGAAGAGGATTTCATCGAATATTTCTTATTTCCTGACGATGATCTGTGCAAGGAAAAATCTGAAGATGAAATCAAGACAAACTTGGAGTCATTGTTAGTTCAAGTTAGCGCGACTGTCGCTAAATATGCCCATGGTTATATATGGCACAAGGATTCTTTTAATGTCGTTCCCCGGTATTCTTTTGCGCAAACTTCAAAATATCGAGAGTACGACGATGTTGGAATATCAGGTACGAAATCGCGTGGTCATTCATATTATTTGTACCATTTCATACTGCTACATCGGATTTATTTTGTGTAGGGCTCCCAATAATTCTCTCTGGAGGTACCGTCTTTCATGTAAACTAGTTTTGTAATTCTCAGGGTCAGATAGTCTTTTTTGTGAATGAATTATTCTCAGTTCTGAAATAGCACCAAATGTTTATGAAGTGGTTTTTCCTCCGAACTATAGTAATTCGATTGGTATGAGTGATTAATGATTTTATTCCGTATCAATTTGATGAAAATTCTTTTGGCTTCAGAGCATCTACCTCCTCATTTGTATGGAGTGTCTCATTATGGAGACAACATTGAAGACGAATGGTTTATTGTTTTCCTTTTGATACAACTATCGAAGGAATTCAAAGGACTTGTAATAAGGTAATGTGCCATTTTATTCTTTTTATTTTGTTAAGAATATCTGTAATCCTCGATCAAACCTTGGTAATAGTTGTCCCTTTTTCGGTCACATTCTTTTACTGGCGGAGCTAGTTTTCATTGGGAATTATGCACTGGTATTTGTTTCAGGTAATCTATAGGAAAATACTGACTATATTGACCACATAATGATGGATCTCTCTGCCGAGCGCCGAGACATTTGGCGGGAATTTAATTCAATTGATTCAGTTCAATATATTTTTGGGAACATAATTTGCATGGGAAGCATATGTAATTAACAGAGCCGTTTAGTTTCCATTGCTTAATTGTGAGCTTTAATATTCTGGAAGGAATAGTACTTAAGTAATAATTAATTTTCTTTACCCAAGTCTTATTCTGCTTGATAATTGTGCGGTTATTCTGGAAGGATGTTAATGAATGTTTATGCATGTTCCTCTCTGTAATTACGTAAATGTTTCCTGTAAAGTACTTTTTTTCATCCTGTTAATG
Source organism: Hetaerina americana (assembly GCF_022747635.1). Classification (NCBI taxonomy): domain Eukaryota; kingdom Metazoa; phylum Arthropoda; class Insecta; order Odonata; family Calopterygidae; genus Hetaerina; species Hetaerina americana. The sequence continues at coordinate 10,252,583 of NW_027286069.1, read as the reverse complement.
TAGTACCTGAGAAGTTCTGGCTATCGACATGATACTACTTTTCTCGTTCTTATCCAAATTTTACATACCCTTGAGCTGTTAATTGTAAATGAATACTATGAGAAACTATAATGTAGAAATTTGAAAGTGTAAAATTTCAGATTTAAGTGTAAAATCAGATTTTTACGCCCTGAAATGTCTGCATTTTAATGCATACTAACGGATGACTCCGTTATAAGTTATTTTCGCGGCATCCCCTGCAATTTCTGTGAATTCGATAAAGGACACCCACCCATCGCTATAAAATACATAAGATGTGAAAATGTATGGTATATACGCTTGCTCTCCACATGACTACAAGATTAAAGTAGTTACCAAGCCTAGATTCAGCCTTATTTAATGTAATGGGTGTAAAAAAATAAATAGGTAATCGACGGGGCTCCCCATCCTCGTGAGGAAATGCTCATTTATCCATTTAAGTGGGATAGCTCTTCCTCCGTTTTACTGCAGAGGAATTTGGGGGTTAATGAAGGTGAACTAAGGCAAGATGCCCCAAGTTTGACCTTCAGACAATTTAATCAAGCCTTTTCTGAGGGTTTTAGCTGGCGAGAAGAATTCTTCGTCGTCGCTTTGTTTGAAATGAAAAAGCAAATTTGCAGCCATTTGGTCAGACGTCGTTGGGTAGTGGATGCTCACAGAAGACCAATCGGCCTAAAGTTACACATTTTTATCGTGTGAAACCAATTTAACATATCACTTACTTCAAAGAATGTGACGACTTCATTTGGAAAATATTTTCTGCGCATCTCATTTGCTGTTATTATTCCGATTCTCATGGTATCTTTAAGTGTTTGCGTCTTCGTTGCCAGTTTCCTCGTTCACCAGGGGTAATGATCGCCAACGCCGTCACAAGCTGGCATCATAGGCCTTGCGAGGCCAATTTCTTGGGGATGGAAGTCGAGGGACGAGTTTTATATATGATGGCAAGAAGCGCGCCGTTTTGGAATCGCAACACGAAAGCAAGAGGTTTCTCATAGGTTTCGTGCCCTATAAATATTCCACTCGCAAGGGGGGGTGAAGATTTCAAGTGTTGCCTTTTTCCCTACCCGACGTAGTCATCCCCCATTAGCTCGACGGGTTGTATTGCAGGCCACGCTATCCATTCACGGACACAATTCTCCGTGACCTGTTGCCGCCTGAGTTTCTGAGATGGCTTGAGCGACTACGATCCCATCTCCTACTTCGTTTCTCCCCTATTCCTTCCTCACTGTCCTACTTGCCCATCTTAAACCCAGTAAGAGCGCTGCTGGTGTAGTGGTTGATTTAGTCGCCAATCCAGTGGGGAGGGGTTGGTGAAGGCTCCCTCCCGAAGATGTCTTTCATGTTATTTATATTATTCGGTTCTAAAACTTGTTTAAATTGCCGAGAACGCATGAACAGCATGAATAAATTTCAATTTTAATGAAGCTGTTAGCTTTCAATTGGAAAATAATGCCGACTTCATTGTTTTCTCACTCCACGACCCGTTCAACGCGTGGTTGGGATATGGTAAGTTGACCCTGGATCCACACTTGTTTCTATGAGAGATTTTTGTCTTTCATTTCACAATTAATCCGAAGACAGCCACGTTGGCCTATACATTGGAATATTAAACAGTCAATTACCGCAAGGACAATCATCAACCCCAAGTACTAGGCGGAAGGAACTCCCCTTTGTGGAAATCAAACTTACGCCCTCTTAATTAGCGAGCGAGGGCGTTGACCCTTAGTTCGGCAAATGTCCATTGATTTCGAGGAATGTGATAGAAGCGTTGAATTTGGCATCTTCATTCCACTCGTTTGTGAAAATTTTCGATTATCTTGGATTTGCCGGCCTCGGTGGCGGCGATGTGACGTCCTTGCCTACTCACCCAGAGGTCGCGGGTTCGATTCCCGCCTAGGTTGATTTTCCTCCATCTTGGGTTTGGTTGTATATAATTGTCTTCAACGTAATGTCTGTAATGTAAGGGTTAGGTGGGACTATTAATCTCATCCTCGCCAAAGTGTCGATCAATAAATATATAGGATTATCAATTTGATAATTGCTTTTCTAAAATCTCTCGAAGTTCACCCGCTCCGACCTCTCTCTTCATTCTCCATAGTTCATTGCGTTTTTGTCTTCCATCACTTCCTCCTGATTAACTCTATCTTAACTATCTCCGCTTCTGTAGGGAGATACTCGAAAAAAAACCCTCTCCACCCACTCCTGGAAGTCCGTCATTTGTATTCTGTATTTACTTTTTACTGTCATCATTCTCTTGTCTAACCGCATTTAAATCGCCTCAAATCTCATTTTACTTGTTACTTCATCCCGCAGTTTCTTTTACGGCTTCAGTTGCGGGGACACCGCAGGGAGAAGGATTGGGATCGCCTCCGAAGTCCGAACTCGCGGATATCAGCGATTACCGATGACTTTGATAATTAATAAGTGGAATCATATTAATTAAATGAAGAATGCATTTTATCTTTCCACTGTCTTCCTCTACATTGTATTCTTCATTTAATTAAAATGGATTTCCACAAAGTTGAGCCGGGAACAATTGAATAAGTGCAGTCATATCTTGGTCTCGTCAGGGTGAAGAGAATCTTGTGAAATTGTGGTAGTGCCTTCAGCCTCGCCGTGATTATCCTGTTACTATTTTATATATATGTATATATACGTGTATATATAATTCATACATATAAATATAATATACATATTATATATATATGCTAAAATTATATCTAATATTATATATAGTTATATATATAGTATATAATTATATAAATAAAATATATGTGAGTCGCGGTAGTCCAGGGGGTAGATCGTTGGACTGCTGACCGGAGGCGCCCGGGTTCGATTCCCGGGCAAGGCACTCTGGGCACCAGCAGCTCTACCCAAGCTGTGATTTTTCGGGTACCAGATCTTCCTGGGAAACCATAACCGGCACAGGGAAAGAAACTGCCCCCCCTACCCTGATGTGTGAATATTCACACGCCGTCGGGTTTAGTACTGGGTGAACTCTACCATCACCTACCAAGCCGACCTTCAAGTTGATGACTGCGTTTATGGTTTACACACACACACACACATATATATATATATATGTATATATATATATATATATATATATATATATATATATATATATATATGTGTGTGTGTGTGTGTGTGTATATATTTCAACTTGAAGGTTGGCTTGGTAGGTGATGGTAGAGTTCACCCAGTACTAATATATATATATATATTTTTTTTAAGTAATCTACTGGTTAAGGTAGGTTTTTGGACTGACACAACTACCAAACAAATATTTTATTACTCCTAACAAAACACAAAATCAATCATCCTACTCTATATCAGGTCCCTCTTCATCTCTGAGTACTTCCTTCCTCCCTTCATCCCGTCCAACAACCCTATCCTGTTCCTTCCCTTTCCTCTTTTGCCCAACATTCTACCCTCTATCACAGTCTTCAACATCCCACTGCCGGTCAACACCCCCTTCATCCACTTTTCCTGCCTCCATAGGATTGCTCCCAACAAACCCCTCTCTTCGCCCACCATACCAAGTACTTCCTCATTTGTTTTCTTCTCTGTCCATTTCACCTTCTCCATTCTTCTCCACACCCACATTTCAAAAGCCTCCAATCTACGTCTATCCTCCTGCTTCAATGACCACGTTTCCGCTCCGTACATAGCTACGCTCCATATCAAAGTTTTTACGAGTCTTTTCTTAACATCCTTACTCAGAGTCCCCGTCATCAACTCCCTCCTCCTTGTGAAAGCCTCTTTGCCTAGCGCAATTCTTCTCCTTACGTCCCTACTACTTTGACCGTGTTGGTCCAAAACACTACCGAGATACGTAAACTGTTCTACCTGCTCTAGCTTTTGCCCTCCTATTTTAATGTTAAGCTTGGCCTTTTTCTTTCTAGAAAATCGCATAACCTTTGTTTTATTAATATTGATTCTCATCCCATACCTGTCGCACTGAATTTCCAATTCACTAAGCAATGCTTGCAGCCCCTTGGCTGACTGACAAACTAAAGCTTGGTCATCAGCAAACCTAACTGATTTTACGAATTCCCCGCCCACTTTCATTCCTACCTCGAGTTCTTCCCATGCCTCTTTGATCATTTCTTCTGCGTACAGGTTGAACAGCAACGGTGATAATGGGCAACCCTGCCTTACACCCCTTCCTAACACTGCCCATCCTGACTCCCCGTTTCCCACCCGCACCTGAGCAGTCTGAGACAAGTACAGGTTGCGGATTAGCCTCCTTTCCCTTCAATCTATTCCTATTTTCTGCAATATACTCTTTAGTTTTTCCCAATTCACTCTATCAAATGCTTTTTCGAAATCTACGAAACAGGCAAATACCTCCTGGTTGTGTTCTATATTCCTCTCGATTAATAATCTCATTACTGCAATGGCATCACGCGTACCTCTCCCCTTCCTAAACCCAAACTGATCATCCCCTAAGTAATCATTTGCCCTACTCTCTATCCTTTTGTTTATGATCCTGAGAACAACCTTAGCTGCGTGGGATATCAAACTAATTGTCCTATAGTCCTCACATGACGTGGCCTTTACCTTTTTCGGAATAGGAACTAAAACTGATCTCACAAAGTCTTCCGGCCAGATTCCCTCCTCATAAATACTACGGATCAGCCCATATAGCCTCTTCCTCCCACATTTTCCCAAGCATTTCAAAAGTTCCACGGGAATGTTATCTACCCCCACGGCCTTATTTAGTTTCATCTCCCTTAATGCCCTTTCTATCTCATTGTCTAGTATGCCTGGACCTAAGCTATCTTCCTCTACGTCATGTTCCTTTTCAATGTCTAACTTTGTTGGTCTAAGCTCTTTACTATACAGTTCTTCTACATATTCCTTCCATCTCTCTTGGATCTTTTCTGCGTCAACTATTACCTTACGGGCCTTATCTCTAACTGCTATCGTTGATCTCCCTTTCTTACTTCCCGATAAAGATTTAACTATGCTGTAAAGCGCACCGATTTCCCCCTTCCTCTGCAGACTTTCCATATTCTCGCACTGCGTCTTCCACCATGCTTCCTTTGCTTTATTTGTTGCCCGCCTCAATTTATTGTTCAATTCTTTGTACTTCATTTTGCCTAATTCTGTACTTATATTCTTCCATTTTCGCCGCTCATCCATTTTTGTAATCATCTCATCCGTGATCCATGGTTTACGAGTCCTTTTAGCGTTAACGGTTCCAATAGTGTCTTTTGCCGCTTTAGACAACCCTTTTTTGATACATTCCCATTTTTCTTCAATAGTACTTAGCTCTTTACCATCCTCCATGATTTTCTCTACCGCCTGTTTGTATTCCTTTCTTTTCAACCCATTTAATGCTTCTACATTCCATTTTCTAACTCGCCGCCCCTGCCTTATCTTTTTAAAACATATATATATATATATATATACACACGAGGGTCATCCGGAAAGTAGTACCCGTTCGTGAAATAAAGACACAAAAGTAAATATTAACAAACATAAAAAATTTTATTTGAAAGAGGATACTTTAAACTACTTCTCAACATAATCTCCAAGCAAATTAAGGCATTTGTCATAACGTGTGACAAGTTTCTGTATTCCTGCTGCATAGTCCTTCGCCGCCAGCTCATTGAGATACGCGAGGGACCCATCTTGCACAAATTTTTGCATAATGCAGATGGTGTTTAACAATTTCATGAACAATTGTTCGAGAAACATTGGGAAAATGCTCACAGATGTCATCAATTGTGACGCGCCGATCGTTCCTCACGAATTCGTCAACTGAGCTCACCAGTTGGTCTGTAATGACAGACGGTCTCTCCGAACGCTCATCGTCGTGTGTGTTCCCCCTCCCCATGTTGAAGTTGCGACACCACCGCCGAACAGACGACTCGTCCATTACATTGTCTCCATACACCTCCTTTAATTGGCGATGAATATCACATGGGCGAACGTTTCTTGCATTGAGGAATTTAATCACTGCCCTCACTTCACAACTGGCGGCGTTCTCAATTTTTTTAAACATTGTAAACAATCACAGAAACAACACAGGCAATGCTAGCGTCACGCAACTTGGCTCAGAGAAGGCAGACAAGCCACTGAAGCTATCTGACCTCGTCCAGCGGCTACTCGCGTCGTCAGCACTTCATGCGGCACGAACGGGTACTACTTTCCGGATGACCCTCGTGTGTATATATATATATATATATATATATATATATATATATATATATGCATATATACACGAGTATAAAGCATTTGAAATTGGTGGGGGATGGGGGATAGGAATAAGGCTGTAGGCGAAGGAAGAGATGATGGTGATGAGGTGGGGGATTACGGTTTAGGTACGAAGAATGACCCTAGGAAAAAAACAATTGAATTCTGCAAAACACAGGGGTTAATAATCACCAACACTTGGTTTGGACGCCACCAAAGGCATAGGTATTCATGAAAAATTCCAAGTAATTGAGAAAGGTCTCCGTTAGATTATATTCTGGTTAGGCGCGGAATCGTGATAAATTCGCAGTTTCCCTCGAGCGGATGCGGACTCGGATCACAAGTGAGTAATTATGATGTGCAGCGTCCGATTTAAAAAGATTGAGCCGAGCGGGCGGGTTAAGAAATGGAATGTGGAAACATTAACCGGATCGAAAAGGAAGGATTATCCGGGCTGTTGGAAATGATCATGAGTGAGAAAAGGGAGCTGGATACTAGACGGGAAAAATGGAAGGATATCAAGAAAAGGATATCGAAAACCGCAAAGTAAGTGCTTGTGCGTTCTGATGGCCCCTAAAACTGTGCCTATCGGGAGCAATGACATTCGGTCCTAGTAGGGTCACACATAGGCCGAAGGTTAGGAGTAAACGAAGGGTAGTTGGCGCAGCTGCTGATCCTTGGTGAGGCTGCTCCAAAGGCGTCTTCATCTAGTGGGGCGGTCATTGTATGATGGCGTTCACGTCCATAACAGTAGTGAGGAAAGCAACAGGAAACCGTCTCATTTAGTTATCCCTAGATTTTAAGGGTGGGCACCATAGTGAAAATGAGTCCTAGCAACTATGGGACTCGGCGCAATGGGCCGTCTGTCGGCCAGAGTGGTCAGTTGTCAGATCAAATTGCCGACGAATTTTGTATATGAGCATTAAGAATAAGCCAACGGATGATTTCAGGGGCCGCTAGCAGGGATATAGTAGAAGAGAATCGGTGGCGAGAGTTGCAGGTTCTCTTCGAGGCAAATGTCGAATGTCAAAATTATCAGCCGGTAGAAAAGTCGAGGAACCCACGCGATAAATCGTCGTTATTTCTCGTTCTAGGCATTCGGTTATCCATTGGAAGTGAAGCTTAAACTAGGGCGATAAGACTTTTTCCACGTAATTTACTTCGGCAAAAGCCCATATTATTATCTTGTGTTCGCGTATTTATTTCAAGATTAACTTCAAGCTTAAGCGTTTTTCTTCCTACATACGTGCTCGTGTGTGTGCAACTTGTATATATGAATACTGTTCCATATTGGCTCTTTTAAGACATAAAGATTTCCTATATCTATTCGCCAACAAAAAATAAATAGAAAAGGGCACTAAGGAAGAAAGGAAATTTCGTAGGCGTGACTGCATGGGACAGTTGCTAATATTAAGATGAATTGAAATTTTGTCCGTGAAACTCGACCATGTTTTAGTGCTATTAGTGAGAGATAGTTTTCTCTTCAACGGAAAGTCCAAAGCTTCCTACAGGTATGAAGAAGCGGGTTAAGACGCTTCAAATTGCCTCATGAACATGTTCATCCACTTCAAAAGGATTTCGAGTGTCTCTCAACGTAAGTCGCTCCAGAAAGTGCCTTATGCTGCCATAAATATGAAGGATAAGGGCTCATTGTCCTAATTTAAGCTCCCGTACCTTGTTTTTTTTTCCTAAAGTCCTACTCTTGACCCCCCCCCCACTTCTTGCAGGCGATACGCTTTACGGCCTCTGGGCGAAACATTCAATCCTAAGTTAAGGCCCACCACCAACTCGGAATCGATAGAGGCCATATGATTGCTCCGAGGCCCAGTGTAAGGCCGATTTACCCGTATGGCCCGGCCATACAAGTTTCGAGAAAGCCCTGCTGGAGTGATAATTTTAATCGCCAGAAATATCCGTTCATGTGGATAATGCGGTCGACTGCAAACTCGCTGGCCGCGGATACGACTCCCACCTCATGAATATTTGTTAACGTCAATGCGAGTGAAATGCCATGAGAGTTTCGGGAAAGAGAGGAAGAAACAAGGAAGCCTGTGTATAGATCAGGAATTTTAGATTTCTGCATTACGAAAAAAAGATGAAAAATCGGAATTTTCGCTCAGACATTTTACTTGACACCCTGAACTAAATATCAAAAGTCCCGGGCATGTTCCGGCGTCCCCGTTTTTCAGGACCCGAAGTCCCGTCGGGACAATGTGCATACGGGGCGAAAATGTGCACACACACTTTGAAGAATATGCTATTCATGCAATTTTAGTTCCTTTTTGACCTAAAGAGGTCTCCAAATGTAGAGAATAGATTTCTCGATTAGATAAAATGTGAGTATTCTGATTGGTCGGCGAACGTGGCGACATACTGGTATACCGCCCTAGTCATAATAGTAGTACGAACCTATGTAAATATAATGCTGAAAATTTCTCATAATTGTGCAATTAAGGGAGAAAGGCAAATATATAATTGAATAAACATAATTTTACATTCATCCCACTTAACACAATAGCAAGTTTCATTTTGTCGGATTAACCATTATGACGGTACAGCGATTTCGTCGCTAGCACGACCGGCGAGGGCCGGAGGTACTGCCACTAGAGGAAGGACCCTGCAAACCTGGGTGTATTTACTCTTGATAGTATCACTGTTCTACATTTATTTGTATGACATAATTTGTAGTGATATTATTTAACATTGAAACTATAATATAAGGAAATAGGTATCGGCTTCTTTCTTCATTTGAATTTTCTCTGCTCCGTATTATGAGGCATCTTAAGTCTGAGAAGCTGAAAAAAATCGAAATTTGAGGTATAACTAAAGAAAAGCCGGTAGATCAAAGGCGGAGGGAAAAATCTATATTATACGACTGACTCGAAGTCTGGGTAAATCACCCAGCCCTAATGGCGTTCGTTTCGAAATGTTCGTAGGAAAAAACGCTCTCGAGACAAATCCTGCGAAGTGTGTGCCAATGCGACAACCATGAATAGTTTATTTTTACTGCCGGGCAAGTACCTCATTCTGCGTCTATTTAGTTCTGTGGTTCGTGAGACTGAAATTTCACCAACCTAAGAGACATGATCGTGCCGTCATTTTCAGCCGATTTTTGCATTCGTTGGCCATTTATTCGCCATACTATATATCATTTCATCCACTTACTGGCTGACTGGTTGTCTCAAATTCCTGGGCCTTTGTATTGTAGCTAGAGACTAACTTTCCAAGGTACGTTTCTGTACATCGGTTAGCCGTGGACAAAATTCGAAAACCTCAAGAAACTGAGCTGGGTTTGAGTTCAGGAGCGATTATGGTTTTTATAGATAATTACAAGTAAATGGGAAAAACGAAAATTCTGCGTGGAGATCGATTTATTCCACTCATTATTAAAATTTGAAATATTTGCCCTATCGCCTTGTGACTTGAGCAAAAATGCATGGATAGAAAATTTCAATTTCATGTTCTGCTCATCTTTTGGCGTATCTCGGCCAAAATTTGAATACATCCATTTTAAAGGTGACATATTTGATGATTTTGTTCACATGCTACCGGCAACTCATTATTCCGTTAATAAGTGGGAAAGGGGAACTTAAAATTACTTAAAATGAATATTGTATGTTTCAGTCTCCACGAGATTTTGAATTCCTTGCTTTGAACTCAAAATAGTTTTCATATGTTAAGTGTTCAATTAAATGCGATTGATATTTCCTGGAAGTTTGTTGAATTTCACTTGAATATATTTAGAAAGAAAAAGGCTAAGCTGAACATTAAAATAGGAGGGCAAAAACTAGAGCAGGTAGAACAGTTTACGTATCTCGGAAGTGTTTGGGACCAACACGGTCCAAGTAGCAGGGACGTAAGGAGAAGAATTGCGCTAGGCGAAGAGGCTTTCACAAGGAGGAGGGAGTTTATGACAGGGACGTTGAGTAAGGATATTAAGAAAAGACTCGTAAAAACTTTGATATGGAGCGTAGCTATGTACGGTGCGGAAACGTGGTCATTTAAGCAGTAGGATAGACGTAGATTGGAGGCCTTTGAAATGTGGGTGTGGAGAAGAGTGGAGAAGGTGAAATGGACCGAGAAGAAAACAAATGAGGAAGTACTTGGTATGGTTGGCGAAGATAGGGGTTTGTTGAGAGAAATCCTATGGAGACAGGAAAAGTGGATGAAGGGGGTATTGACCGGCAGTTGGATGTTGAAGACTGTGATAGAGGGGAGAATGTTAGGCAAACGAGGAAAGGGAAGGAGCAGGATAGGGATGTTGGACGGGATGAAGGGAGGAAGGAAGTACTCAGAGATGAAGAGGGGTCTAATGTAGAGTAGGATACTGGATTTTTTGTTTTGTTTGGAATCACTAAATATTTATTTAGTAGCTGTGTCCATCCAAAAACCTACCTTAACCGGTAGATTACCTAATAATAATAATAATATTTTCGATGTATGCGGCACTCCTTCAGTACCATTTAATGTTTTTATATAATGCGTGTGTTTTCATTACAAAAAGGCGTGGTTGTGAAATAAAAGAAATTAATTTCCCAAAAGGAATGAGATATATTGATAGTATTTTGTCTCGAAGCCAAGGTATGAGACAATGATAAAATTCTTTCGTTCAATCTTAAGACCCTGATGACTATGATGCATCGAAATTGTATATCAAAAGTCCCTCATCAACTCGGCACAATCCTTTCTAATGATTTCGTCATTCCCCGGAAATGTGTCATTTTAACTGATTAACTTTTACAATTTCAGATCGGTTTTCATATAATTAGGCAGCATATTACTTCATTATACTGCAGGACTGAATAACCTTTGGGGTAATTAAAGTTAAAAGTATAGTTACCTATCGGGGGATGAATAGATCGAGCATTAAATAAAAGGGTTGATTTTATTTCTTATGCATGTAATTCTCTCTAACATATTTATTTCGTTTTATTTAATCCTACTTGCACATTGCAAGCACCCTATTAATTGTTCATGCAGTAATCTACCCGAAGGTCAATTTGGTAGGTGTCGGTAGAGTTCACCCAATACTATGCTTAACGGCGTGTGAAATTCTCACATCAGGGTAGGGGGGCACATATAATTTCCCTGTGCTGCCTATGGTTTCCCAGGTACCGGAAAAATCGCACAGCTCGGGTGACCAAATTCGTTGGTTCCACTTTTATTTCTACTGATAATATTCTATCAGAAAGCAATATTCTTCAGGAGACAGGGGTTGATCACCAACAGTGGTTTAGACAACACAAAAGGCGTAGGTAGGCACGGAAAATACCCGGGGATTGAGGAAGATATCAGGCTACATGATGGTTTAGCTCAGATATAGGAACAGCTTGATAAATTCGCAGTTTCCCGGAAGCGGTTGTGGGCTCGGATCACAATTTAGTAGTAATGAAGGGTAGCGTTCGATTCAAAAGGATAAAACAGGGAATGCAGTTAAGGAAATGGGACGTAGGAGCATTTACTGGATTGGAAAGAGAGTATCAACAGGCTATAGATAGTTATCATGAGTGATTAAAGGGAGCTGGGTATTATGCAGGAAAAATGCGAGCATATCACAAAGAGATATCAAAAGTCGCAAACGAAGCTGTAGGAACAATGCACAGGAGGAGGGCAAGGAAACCGTGGATTACGGATGAGATTATTAAGAGGATGATCAGCTGTTGTTCAGGAAGGGGAGAGGCAAGCATGATGCCATAGCAGTAATGGGGTCACTAATAGAGAGGAACATAGAATGCAATCACTATGTATTTTTCTGTCGCGTAGATTTTGAGAAAGAGTTTCGTAGTGTGGATTTGGTAGAATCAATCAATGTATTGCAGAATGCAATCACTATGTATTTTTCTGTCTCGTAGATTTTGAGAAAGAGTTTCGTAGTGTGGATTTGGTAGAATCAATCAATGTATTGCAGAAAATAGGAGTAGGTTGGAGTGATAGGAGACTAATCCACAACCTGCACACGTCTCAAAGACTGCTCAGTGCGATGGCGGATAGAGAGTCTGGATAGAATGTGTTAGGGAGAGGAGTAAGACAGGGTATCCATTATCACATGTGCTTGGCAATGTACATGTGGAGGAAATGGTAAAAGAGGCACGGGAAAAACCGGGGGTGGGAATGAAAATTGGTGGGGAATTCATAAAGTGAAGTTTACGGTTGATGAAGCTTTACATATTTTGCCGTCCAGCTGATGTTTCGCAAACGTTGCTGGGCGCGTTGGAAAGTCAGTGCGATAGGTATGGGATGAAAATACATGTAAAAAACAAAGGCATGCGGTTTTCTAGAAATAGGAAGGCTATGTTAAATATTAAATCAGGAGTTCATAAAATAGAGCCGGTGGTACCGTTTTCTTATATCGAAAGCATTCTGGACCGCAATGAACCCAGTAGTAGGGACATAGGAAGAATTACGTTAGGCAAAGAAGCTTTTGCAAGGTGGAGGGAATTGATGACAGGAACGTTGAGTAAGGAAGTTAAGGAACAACTCGCCTTAACTTTAATATGGAGCGTGACTTCGTACGGTGCGGAAAGGCCATTGAAGCAAGATGACATGCAGGCAGATTGGAGGTAATTGAAATCTGGTTGCGGAGAACGACGGGAAAGGTTAAATAGGCAGAAAGGAAAGCAAACGAGGAAGTGCTAATAGCAGTTTAGGAGGAGTGAGGATTGTTGGTAGAAATCCAAAGGAGGCGGGAAGGATGGATGCAGAGCATTTTGATTGGCAATGAGATGTTGCAGACTGATAGAGGAGAGCGTTAGGCCCGCAAGGAAGGGGAAGGAATAGGATAGGCTTGTTGGATGGATGAATGGAGGACAAAGGAATACGGAATTGAAGGACTTAAAGTAGTGTTTGAAATTAGGTTGTGTTTTTGTAAGGAGAGGCAAGGGAATACATTTTTGCGCGATTGTATAGGCTGTGCCCATCCAAAACTTACCTTAATCGGTAGAATACCTAAAATAATAATGAACCCTGAATTCGAAAGAACGAACTGATGATTTTTAAAAGTTCAACTCTTGCAGAAGAAATAGTTCGATACCATAGAATTTCGCAGTAACAGTTTACCGATAAATTATATTTTTTTAAAGTTCTCATTTAGCTCGGACATGTTCATAATTCACATTCGTCAAACATGTGGATCAGCTCCAGATTGCACTTCTATTTCTTTGATTTACAAGAAGAAACAAGCCTCCCTAATTGGTCTTTCATATTGATAATTTTCTTTTAATATTTCATTTGACATTTAATCCCCCCCCCCCCCGTGGTCGCAATATTAAAAATGTTGGAAACTTTTTTTTACTTCTGAGCTAAAATATTTGGTGATTTTTGACTAATGGTCTCGTAAAATATCTGGCCAACCTCTAAGCGTCTGCCGAACGAGCGAGCCCTTCCTCGTCAAGGTCGTAGTCGATGGGTTGGGTTTCAAGCGGCGCTTAATCAAAATATTAGCACTTTTTATTGCTGTTATAGAAAATATTTTCCTGGTTGTCGTTTTTTCTATTTGATTGGGTAACAGTTTATCTACTCCATTACTCGCGTACCGTCCTCAATTGAGCAAAATATTTTTGCGTGATAATTGGAGACATTTTTGAATGCTCTCCCATCTCTCGTATTTTTCTTCGTCCTCTTATTGTACGAGACTCGTACTTACATCTCTTACGTCCGAGTTTCTAGCAGATGTCTTATAATTGTTACATTTCCACATATTAAAAAAAATTATTCCTGAACAATGAAATGGCAATGACGCCAAAACAATGAAAGGTCTTTTTTTGTGTGGTAGTGTACCTCTCTGGAAAGAGCCACCGACCTCACAAATATCACTGCTCCCCATCTTTGGCTGATTGGTCCCTGAATTAGTTTCATGTACGAATGAATTATATACATGTATATACATCCTCTCTCATTGGGAAAATTCATTATAATTGGCGTCAAGTGTTCAAAGAAGGGATGGATCATGTACATGAAGTTTAGTTGTGAAGTGTGGATATTTTCTTTTAGTCAATGAAGTTAATGTTTTACTTACTTGGGGGTTGATATCAATAAATTGTCTTGAAAATACATTTATTTTCGGAATGAAAACTGATTTTTACGGGGTAAACTAATCCCTGTTGAATCTGCAACATTTGGAAACGTATAGTCTGGAAATCCAATCGATGCCAGTCATGTTTGGGGTGAATATTTCACGTTGTGAAATGAAGGACACAGCGGAGCGAGACATGGGTACAGTATCATGAGCATGGGCGGCAGTAACATGGGCACTCATCTTACTGTCACTTACATAATAAATGACACCAATCAGACGTTCATTTCCTTGCGTAAAAAAATACTTCATGCACAATTTATGGCGTTCATCTTCGACTGTGAGATACGGGACCAGAAATGTTATTATTAAAAATGGCTATAACCTTATATTTTTTATCGCGCACTACTGATTCTTATTTCCTTAAACTTTTCTTCAATTTACGGAAGCCGTGGTAACAGGAATTCTAAAGCGTTCATAATTATATATGTATTCTTTCAGCTATCATTGGCAGAAACTAATACACAAGTTTTCCTCTGCGTGTGACTCTCGCGATGTACCTCATGAAAGTTCACTTCTCCCTGTAGTTAGCTCTGCTACTTTAAAAGTGTTGAAGCCTCTTTTTTTTCCACGTATCGAATTCGTCGAGGAATCGTCAATTCAAATTCGACAGCGACCACAGCGGGCGAGGGTGCATGCATATTCGACGCTACTTCCGCCCACACCCATCCGACGTGGGGCCTCTTTCCTGCCTCCGCCGCACTCCATGCATCGATCCATTATTTTTCGAGTTAGTCCGTTCCCCTTCCCCTCTCGTGTTCGAGACCCCTTCTGCTTTGCAGTAGCAGGCCCACTCACTACACACGCACACACACACAAACTGATACAACTCTTTCATTCTCTTCGAGACGGCGGGAGAACAGCGGGAGAGCGAGCGATGGGAGTGTCACGAATGACTCATTCCACGAAGGAGGGCTTCATTAGTCTCCCTCCCAGCCGTCTTCATTAAGCGGTTGCGAGGGGTTAAAATCCTATCCGTTTTGTGGTGGAAGAGCCTACCGTGAACGTGTGTTACATAATGGAAAATTCCCATTTTAAATAAAATCTTGTTTCATTTCCTCAAAAAATCCTTTTTGGATGAGGAAGCCAAATGAATGCTTCTACGCGTGTTGATAAAGTTTCGTAAAAAAGTTCTCGTTTTTATGAGAACCAAACAAGCTAAGGGTTTCATATGGAACAGGAAAACTGGTTACCAATACCACGTTATTAGTACCCAAGGGTATACTTTTAAATTGTCTAAAACATTACTATTACCAAGGAAAAGTATGATAAATATTGTAAAAGTATTATTATCTCGAAACCTAATTCGTTCAATTAGTCCTCAGGAAAAAATAAGGAGCATTTAATGGGTAGATTTTTTTATTTTACAGCATAATCTCCTTCTATCTCGATACACTTTTCCCAGCGGCTCTCCAATATTTTTATGCCATCCAAAAAATAGGATTTTGGAAGGTCCTCAAAATAGGCATCTGTGTTGGCGATGACATCCTCGTTCTACGAAACTCTACAGGTGTACCCTTGCATTGTCTTGAAGGAAGAGAATTTTTTCTTTGCCAAATTTGGATGTTTTTGCTATATTTCTTCGCTCAACCGGTGTAATAATGACGCATTATACTCTCCATGTACCGTTTCTTCTTGCTGCAAGAAATCGATATACATAGATGCGTGCATCCCAAAAAACCATGGCCATCACCTTATTGGCCGATTTCGCCGTCTTTGACTTCTTCGGAGCCAGATCGCATTTAGAAACCCACTGTTACGACTGTTCCTTTGTCCCCGTAGTGTAGTGGTGTATGAATATTTCGTCCACAGTGACGTATCGACGCAGAAATTCGTAAGGATTGCAACGGAAAAGTGCCCAACCAGCCTCCGAATCGACCACACGATTGTGTTTATTCTCCACTGAGAGCAAACGCGGAACCCATCTTGCCGAGTTTTTTTTCTCACCCAATGTTTTGTGCAAAATTGAAAATACTGTAATTCGGCGATCACTCAAAACCATATCGTGGATTTTGTCAATCATTTCAGAGGAAGTCACTACCACTGGACGTCCCGAACGATATTCATCATTTTTGGATGTACCACCGCGTTCAAACTCAGTTACCCAATTGTAAACAGTCAAAAACACAGGAGCAGAGAATACGGCCGGCTTTTATCTCTTTCGGTGTTTAGTCTTTTTAATAGAAGATTTTAATCGCCATACGCTCTTTTTTTTTCATTTTTCAAATAAATAAAAGTTTGTCGCTTCAACCAACTATGAAAATGAAACCACTTGATGGAGATAACTGAAACTTGAACGGCAGGCTAATGCTATATGAAGCTTACTAAAAGCAAACCTTTTAAGATACTGCGATCCCCATCTCTTGGATTTTCTAAAAAATATTGAGCGAACCACGTATGTGCACAGTTACCGATAATTCCTCCTGGTTGTTGGATTTGTCATGGATTAGAGCTTTGGGTAGGAAAACCACGATACCAGTTCCCAAGATATTTAATTACATTTATTAAAGGCGCGTTAATCTCATCTCTAATCTCACTAAGCTTACAAAATACTGCGGTAATTATGAACGGCCGAAAGAGAGGTGCAGAAATGAGAGAAAGCGCAAGGGTATGCTCTATCGCCTTGCATATTAATAATAGTTTTAGAAAACCAAATCTGAAATAAAGAGGATGCTAAGGCAATCAAAATAAACGGAGGAGGAGCCAACTGATGGCAATGACTTAGAAAAAATATGAGACTGCCATTAGCACTTGCTCTTAGCTACTTGACCTTTGTAAGTTCAAGTGGAATATTAGCCCACGGAAAGTTAAAACATGGTAATAGAAATGAAAATGTAGTGAAAACGGACGTGAAGATGCGGAAATATAGATGGATTCAAATTATTCTGTTATTTAGGAGACGGAATCATCACAAAAGTAGTCTCATGGATGATAGAAAACAAATAGCATTACCGAAGCTGGCATTTCGGATTGGGAGGAACCGAATAACCAGTAGGCATTTTATTGTCACAACGAAAAAGAATTCACGTCAAAACCAAACATGGCCAAATAATTTACGTGGATTGTATTGACATACTTGTATGAATGCAAGACCTTGGACCCTGTGAAACTTGAACTTCTAAAGCTGCAATTCGGATTTTGGGTCAAATACCTGGAACCAGTTGGAATGCAAGAGAACTAATTATACGTTTTTAAGGACGTGGGTGAGACAAGAACAAATATTAGTCAGACAATTGGAATAAGGAAGGCAAAACTGATCCGAGAAATAACTAGGCATGATAACCTTCTAAAACCTAATTTGTTGGACATATATATCTTCGGGATGAAAGTTAGGAAAGGATGGAGCCCTATATCCAAATAGTGATCGGTACTGAACTGAATGCTGGTTTGAAAAGGTTGGCAATGGATTGAGGGAGTTGATTGGCTTGCCACGACAAGTCCTAGCCTTAAGATAATGATCTATCACTCCCAATGATCACAGGGACATGTACGGGTTAGGAGAGTGGCGTAGGCAAGAATTTAAGATGTTGATAACCATTGCTGAGTGCATTGTAAAGTTAATGTGATTATAATGGGTTGATAATCATTGTCAGCAAAACAATAGTATTGAGGTTTTTGAGAAAGGGTTCAAATAGGAGGGCAAAAGCTAGACCAGGTAGATCAGTTTACCATTCTTAGAAGTGTCTTGGACCGAGATGATCACATTAGTAGGGATATAAGAATAATATAAACGGCGATCGCGCTACGAGTTAATGTTGTAACCATTCAAGCTTTCTGTGAGTCTTATTGTTGATAAGAACCATGCTGGTAGAAGTTCAAATGGCGTACCTCTTTTTCTGTAGTCTGCAAGTTCTGGACTATCACCTGCCCTCCTGATCAAATATCCCAGAAAGGCAGCCAGAATATATTACTCAATCTCTAAGCGAAGTTTATTGAAATCAGGTGTAAAAGGAACGCAATTAGCTCGATTCTTCTGTATGGCCAAATGACAAATGAATCATCCCAGTATCTAAGCCAAAATAATGGTTGTTTCATAATAGAGTGGTTGAGTGTTTTCCGCTCAGTATTCTATGAAAAGGCTAGCCTGTATGGGCAGAAACATATCTCAAGGACGATCCCTCCATTTTCCAAAGTATCTTCCATCCTATGGAAAGTATTCATTTGGCAGGTGGGATTCCATAGGTCCCTGACATTTTTTGACAAACCCTCATCAGTGAACTTTTTCATTTGGTGCATAATTTAAACCAAAAATGTATGATGTGGCAAAAGTGAGGAGCATTCATGCAAGGTACTTGGTTAGCCTGGGACCACCAGTGGTGCTAACATTTGGTGCTAGTGGGTCAGTGAGTAACCATAGAGTAGCCTCAGCGGTATTGCCAATTTCATGCCACCCTGTAGTACATCTGACAGGATAGAGGACCCTTTGATGAATTTTCTGATCCGACTTATCAATATCCAAAGTCTGTCCGCAATTCCTTCGTTCATATGGGGTATTACCTTGCACTTATATTCATGTGTGTAAACAACACTTCGATGTTGCCCTTATCTAGTGGTTGGATAACAATTTGATCATGTTTCTGAAATCTCTTTGGCCTTGAGTCTCCATATTCATGTTCAAATCCGGCTTAGTAATTTTTGTTGGCCCCTTGATGCCAATGTACATTTAGTGCCCCCTTTCCTAACCATGCTCTTGCAACTTCGTTTGTATTCACCATGTACAAAAATTTGCATAAAAATGACAAAATTGATATTAAGGCAAAATAATATAATAAATATGCAAGATGTATATAAGAATTTATTATGTGTTAAACCAATGCTTTGAATATAAACTTAGGATGTACAAATTGACAGCAGTACAAATTGCATAAAAATAAAAGTTATTGAAAAAAGAAGAAAAACTCCATGTATACTCTTTATGACAAAAACTTCCTCTAATTCAAAGAAACTGAAGGAGGCAGTAACATCAACACATTCATTGCAATGCAACAATTTCAAAGTGAATAAATTGTTCACCTTGACCAGAATTTGATCTCAGGGACTGCCTTGTCTTCTACCTTCCCCTCTATCATAGTCTTCAGTATTCTATTGCCAGTCAAAATTCTCTGCATCCGTATTCCCTGCCTTCTTTGGATTTCAACCAAAAACAAGCTCTCCTCCACCACCATTCCGAGTACTTCTGTGTCTTCCTATCTCTTCATTTGATCTTTACCATTCTTCTCCACACCTATATCTCAGAAGCTTCCAATCTGTGTATGTCTATCATATTGTTTTAAAGAATAAATTTCCAAGCCATAAAAAACAGCCTTCCATACCAAAATCTTAACCTGTCTTTTCTTAACGTTCCTCTTGAACGTCCTTGTTATCATTGCCCTCCATATTGTGTATTTCATCTTTGCTTAGTGGAATTATTGATTATTGCATCTTTTTTTTCCGTTTTTATCATATTTCACTGTTACTGTGACCATCTTGGTCCACACCACTTCTGAGTTACTTCTACCATTGCTCCTGTTCTAGTGTTTTTCCATCTGTTATAACAATTAGCTTTCATTTCTCTTGAAAACTTATTAAATTTGTTTTGCTTATATTGATTCTCCACCCGTAACTACCACACTGATTTTCTAATGTGCTCAGCAATGGCTGTGTTGGTGGAATGAGTAAGCTTTATCATTCACAAACTTAACTGATTTTTTGAATTCTCTTTCATCTTAAATTCCTACCTCCTTTCCCACCCATGCCTCTGTAACCATTTATTCCACAGGGATGTAGAAAGTCTTACGTGATATTCTAAACCCTTCTTCCCAACCCTGGTCATCTGGAATTTCCATCCCCCACACTTGCCTCAGCAGTTTTCAAAAGTATAGGTTAAGAATAAATTGCCTATCCCTCCAATCTATTCCCATCTTCTATAGACTGCATCCCATAAAAATGATGATAGACTGGAGCATTGAGACACTATGGTAAAGATATCCCATGCAGGGAATTTAACAAAGTATGCCTATACTTTTCAAATTTTCTGTTTCAAACTCACAGTTGTTGTAATCCAAAGAAGACCGTCAATTGGAAAAAAATGTACCTCAATTGTGAACAACTCAATTTGATTGTACATTATTATTATTATAATTACCGAGCATATAAATATTATTACTGATTATAAATATTAATCTATCAAAAGCCTTCTTGAAATCTATGAAAGAAGCTAATAGATCCTGATTGTATTTTGTGTTTCTTTCTATGAGTGATCTCATTACTAATATTGTATTGCACATACCTCTCCCATTCCTGAAACCAAACTGATCATCCTCCAAATAATTATTAGCTCCCCTCTCTATTATTTTGTTGGTGATACTAATTATCAGTTTAGCTCAGTGTGTTCAAATCAGACGTAGTGTTCCATAGTCCTCACATGTAGTTGCCTTTCTCTTTTTTGGGCCGGGAACTAATAAGGATATAAAAAATCTTATGGCAAATTCCCTCCCTCATAAATAATTCAATAAAAAAATTTTTCCACCTTCTTCAACCATTAAGTAGTTTGGTAGGATTGCCATTTATCGCTATAGTATTATATGATTTAAATTCTTAAATGCCTATTCTTTCTTGCAATCATGCCTGCCTGGTCCAAAGCTATCCCCATCTATGTCATATTTTATTTCCAAATCTAAACTTGCTGGCCTGATATCCTCACCATGTCAATCCCCTAAGTATTCTTTTCACCTCTCTCAAATCTTTTCTGGTCCCATCATTAATTTTCCTGTCAAGTCTTTAATATTGTGCATGGATTTTCCTTCTAACTTCCTGGTAGACCTTTCTTATTTCTGTAAAGCACACCCATTTCATCCTTCCTTTGTAAGCCTTGTACTGTATCCTCCACCACTATTATTTCACTGTATTAGTTATCCACCATAGGGTAATACGAGGGTCATCCGGAAAGTAGTACCCGTTCGTGCCGCATGAAGTGCTGACGACGCGAGTAGCCGCTGGACGAGGTCAGATAGCTTCAGTGGCTTGTCTGCCTTCTCTGAGCCAAGTTGCGTGACGCTAGCATTGCCTGTGTTGTTTCTGTGATTGTTTACAATGTTTAAAAAAATTGAGAACGCCGCCAGTTGTGAAGTGAGGGCAGTGATTAAATTCCTCAATGCAAGAAACGTTCGCCCATGTGATATTCATCGCCAATTAAAGGAGGTGTATGGAGACAATGTAATGGACGAGTCGTCTGTTCGGCGGTGGTGTCGCAACTTCAACATGGGGAGGGGGAACACACACGACGATGAGCGTTCGGAGAGACCGTCTGTCATTACAGACCAACTGGTGAGCTCAGTTGACGAATTCGTGAGGAACGATCGGCGCGTCACAATTGATGACATCTGTGAGCATTTTCCCAATGTTTCTCGAACAATTGTTCATGAAATTGTTAAACACCATCTGCATTATGCAAAAATTTGTGCAAGATGGGTCCCTCGCGTATCTCAATGAGCTGGCGGCGAAGGACTATGCAGCAGGAATACAGAAACTTGTCACACGTTATGACAAATGCCTTAATTTGCTTGGAGATTATGTTGAGAAGTAGTTTAAAGTATCCTCTTTCAAATAAAATTTTTTATGTTTGTTAATATTTACTTTTGTGTCTTTATTTCACGAACGGGTACTACTTTCCGGATGACCCTCGTAATATGTTTTATTGCTCCAGTAGTATAAATATATTCTCTCAGCTGTCAGTGGTACCTCTAGTTAGCCTTGATTTTATACTTGCATTAAGGCCAACATCCAAACATTACCAGGTAAAACACAACAATTCAGCACAAATTTTAATACTGATATATTTAACGTGATTCCAGTAAGCAAGAAGTAATAATTCTGTACAGCTAGAATAATTCTCCTTATTGAATGAAAAGCCAAGTTTGTTCATTTTTTATTAATATTTTCATGGATTACGTATTGAGACAATAATCTGTTAGTAAATGTATGCCTTAGGTCCCATACGGGTTTCATTTTTTAAACAATGCCAGGTTAGGCTTGGGTAAGGCTATATAGGTCATATAATGGGTTAAAATAGAAGGTCAGTTGGGAAATAACTCTGCATTATCACTTTGTGTATAGAAATGACATTGCACTTAATGAAAAAAGAAATGCCATAGCGGATGTAGTCCTAGTTGAAGGTAATGAGAGAAGGAGCTTTCAAAAAATAATTTTTTAAGATTGGTCTTTTTTCTCAGAAAATGGCAATTTTTAGTGAACTAAGATAAGTTCCGCCCCTGTAAATATCCTATAACTTAATCTGGAATGAATTAAGGCATTATGCGAGGGTAATTTGACAAGTTCATGGAATCAAATAGAAATAAGCAACTTAAATCAGTGATAATGTTTTATTTCAATGTAGTCTCCCTCTACACTAATACACTTGGTCCAGTGATGTTCCATTGTCTTGATCCAATCTTGAAAATTAGATTCCTTCAGGCCTACAAAATACCCATCTACTTCGGCTGTTAGTTCTTTGTTTGAAGAGAATCTCCGTCCACCAAGGAAAATTTTGAGCTTAGGGAAGAGGTGAAAATCTGATAAAGCCAAATCAGGTGAATAAGGCGAGTATGGGAACAATTTGTATCTTAGTTCATGTATTTTTGTCATGACTACAACACAAGTGTGGATGTGCATTGTCTTGATGAAAGATGACTTTCTTCCTGCCAAACCTGGCCTTTTTTTCCTGTATCTTTTGCTGTTGTTGATCCAGGAGGTTAGCATAGTATTGTCCAGTAGGAAGGTAATCTATCAGCAGAATACCTTTTGGATCCCAGAAAACTGATGCATCACCTTACCGACCAACCGTATTGCCTTTGCTTTCTTTGGTGGTGGTGAATCAACATGTTTCTACTGCTTTGACTACTGTTTTGTCTCTGGAGTACAGTAGTGGACCCAAGTTTCATCTGTAGTCAGAAACTGGTGCAGAAAATCTTGTTAGTTGCTCTTAAAATGGGTGAAAGATTGTCTGCAAATTTCCATTCCGATGCGTTTGTGATCCTGCGTCAAGAGTCGCAACATCCATCTAGCTGATAATTTTTTGTATCCAATTCAACTGCTTAAATGTGATATGCCCAGTCAGATGACATCTGTACAGCTTCACCGGACCATTTTATGCGCTATTGCTATAATTCCTGGGGTATTGGCACATTTTGGCCGTGCACTACATGGATTATCATCTACCTTGTCCCGACTAAACTTAAGCTTGTTTGTCCTCTTGGCAAAAGTTGCATATGAAGAAGCAGAGTCCCCCGAGTGTTCTGAAAGTCGGCATGAATTTCCTTTGCGTTCCTACCTTTCTTTACAAAGTATTTAATCTCTATTCCTGTATCAATTTTTCCCATCTTCACAAATCATTAGACAGGCACAACAGAGAGGCATCTATACCACAGATCTCTTCTTAGACTACTGATGTTTACTCATAAAGGATTACCTATTACTACATGGAAAACTCGTTATGCTAACTACCTTTATATTTGAACCTTATGAAATGTAAGGGATATTTATTCTGAATGAAGTAAAAGTTGGTCTTATACTTTTGTTACACTCTCAGTATGCTGTCATTTTAAAAATTCACCTAGGGCCACTCCTAGGTGTGAAAAGCTAGCAACTCATTCAACAGATTAACAATAATTTCAGGAATTCATTTGACAATGTTTGAATGATAATTTAGACCCCATTTTAACACATTTTGTTTTTGTTACACTCATTTTCAATCAATTTGATTGATATTGATGACTAAGTAATTTAATACATCTGATTGCATACTATTTTGGACAGTTTACCAGTTTACACCATTAAAGTAAAAAATTAAACTATAAATGCTGCCATATGGGCTTAATACAAAAATTAATTTGTGGAATTGCATTGTTCTCTTTTGTGTAGGAGATGGAAAAATGTCACTAAGTAAATGCTCAATTAGTTTCAAAAGGTAGATCAATTAATGTAATTCTATGCTGAAAAATTCATTGAGCAACAAAGGGAGTGGATAAAAGATTCTACTGTTGATTAAACCTTTGTTAATTTAAATTTTTATTGTTTTTATACTTATCATTGAACATTTATCTCATATTTAACATTCTCTTGTATAATTTACAATATATAAGCTGACAAATGTTAATATCTTTAACCCTATTATATCACACAAATAGAAATCAGTCCATGTATTTGCACCTTAATTAGGTCTTTGGTTTCAATTTTATTTTATCTTCAAGCTTTTCGAACTCTTGTTTGGCAATTTCATCTCCTTCATCTTCTACTTGTTCCACCGCTATAACCTATGAAAAAATAATTAAATTATGTCAGACAAAATCAACACTTCCAGTCAGGGCTGTTTCTTTGACAGGAGTGTTGTAGAAAATTATACTTTAGAAGAACAACCATTACATAAGATTCTCCATGGCTGTATTAGTTTAAATGAAAACTGCTATTTTCATACGTCGCTGATTAAATATACACTATAATATATTAATTAAATATACCAAATTATGCCGCTAAATATTTAGTCAATTCAACGTGGAGTAAGTTAAAAGATAAATAATAATTAAATAGTTCTAGAAAATATTAATGAAACTCTTTGTATCTATAGAAGTAACTTGGTATGAATGTATCGAAGTGACTTCATTTTAAGCAGTAAAAATAAATGCATACATCTTACCTCAGGGACATAAAATTGGAGCATATTTTGAACACCATTTTTAAGGGTGACAGTAGAGCTTGGGCAACTTGTACAAGAACCTTGCATTTTTAACTTCACTATACCATCTTCAAACCCCTGTATGTAAACAGTATGCATGCTTTTAATATATGTTCAAAATTAAATGTTATAAATTCAAATGAAAAATGTCACGTAAATAAATTACACATTTACCACAAAATAAATATCACCTCCATCTTCTTGAACTGTTGGTCGAATCCTAGTATCTAACAATTCTTTAATCATTTGCACAATTTCACTGTCATCCTCGGATATTACTGTAAAGTATGGATTAAATGTTGGTTTTTATTTGAAGCATATTGGTTTATGGATTTGCCAGATAATTATTTTGTCTAATTCCGTTTTTATTCACAAATATTCTGTTGAAATGATTTTCTTACAAATGGAAAATATTGAATTATTTAAATAAAATTTATTGGCGATCCATTAAAAAATATTAGTTGACATTCATGTACATCAATAAAATTAATAAAGTATGCCATTAAAGTTCATAAGGATTGTCAACCAATTTGCATCGTAAATGTTTTCGACTACCCACTATGACGACAACAATGAAAACAAATCTCACCAGTGTCAGACGATGGTGCCACTTCCTTCAAAACTGGGAGACCGCTGGCAAAAAAATCCATTATTGTGGCGAATATTTCTGGTTTTAAAAGCTTCCATTCATCATCTTCATTCTAAAATTTTAATCAAGGCTTTGATCGAATGTATCAATTATTCACGGAATTGGTTAAATAAAAACTATAATGTTCCAAATATCACGGAGGCGCTTACTTTTGATACCGTAATGAAGTCAGGACCAAAAAATACTGATTTTACCCCATCGATTCGGAATAGAACTTTTGCCAAAGGAGAATTTGCGGCGTCCCTGACACTAGGGAAGTCCATCGTTTGGCCATTTTCCAACACCTTGTTAAACAGAAAATTGCATTGAGTTAGTTTCGTCATCGGCACCGAGAATTACCCCTTACAATACTCACTTTAACTCCAGGTATGAATTTCAAACTGTTCGGATTTGGTGTATCCTGTGTTTGTATAAACATAAATCGTTTTTGGAGTGCTAGTGGGTCTAATGCTTTTCTGCTCCCAATATATTTGAAGGGCCTTTCCCCTGAGGACACTATAGGCCAACGGTTTTTATTTGAAACCGTTTCTTCGTGAAAATACCTGCGAACCGAAAAATTATTTGATTACGTTTGTAGAGCAGCAAGGATAATTGTAGATTTATTAGTTAGCACAGTAATTAAGGTATCTTGCCTTTTGCGGCACATTTGTTGACAATTATTTATTGATCTTGAGGTTCTGACGAAACTTAAACATTTCAGGTAAGTGTTATTCCACATTTTCGGTTGTCGAACAGCGTCGTATTACGGTAGTACGCCACTGCGATTATTGATCTTCTTCTGTTTCTCTGTATGAGAATTTTGCCGATTCATTTTAAATGATAATGATAAGGTTCTTTCCTATTCTTTAGATAAAAAACATGACTATAGGTTATAAAAATACGGAAAGCTTTCTCAAGAGATGTACTATGGACAAACAAAATTGTGCATGAGAATTGTGTGCATGAAAATTTCCAAGTTTAAAAAGTATCCAAGTCATATTTTGCATATAAAATGGATAAGATGTCAATAAAGTATTATGAAGGGCGACAACATGCATATGCTTGTCTTACGGGTATTATTGGGCGTTCATGATAATTCTATCGATGTAGATTTCGCGAGGATATTATTCCCAGATTTTAAAAATCCAAATGTAGTATGTATTATCGTCGCACTTCGTAAATATAATATCGTAATTGTTCCTGCCGTATGTACTCTCATAACTAAAGTGGTAGCGGCTGCTTTAAATTCTAAACAAGATCCTAAATGCATTTTCTTGAAACTTATTACAGCGTTGAGGACTTAAAGCAGTTATTGTAAAGTTTCTAGAAATTGACTACCCGAAAATTACTATTGGAAAATTTCTTAATTTGTTCATTTACTGAAACCGCCAAAAACTTAATTAAAAAATGTTTACATATTACCTGTGATTTACACAAGTGTGTTTTCTGGAATTGTATCGGCACGCCATAAGGAATGAGCCTAAGTAAATCTGGACCAAATGCTTGATGAATTATTGGAAACTCAGTATAGCGGTTAAGACGTTGAGGGTTTTGTGAGTTCAAATGATCATTCAATGGGGCTTTGCTGCTTAGCACAAGCATCCTAATTTGCTGGTCGTTGGGAATCATTAAGACGTGTCGAAAGTATCCTATTTACGAAGAAGTTTTCATTAACAAGTCGATGCCCCAATGAACTGATATATATTTTTTAATTCCTTTTCATCTCCTTTCAATGTATCCATTTTTCAATCCTTTTTCCTGACATAGTTTTAAAATTACGAAAAAAAGAATCCCAACAAAGTTTAAGACGTAACTGTGCTACCACAGATAAAAAAAGTTTCATTGTCAATTATTATTCTCTATGGAAATTTTAAAACATTTGCAACGACTTGCAATTAAAATAAGCGATTTAATGCCAGAAATAGTGATACATTTTCTTAACCTCATCTATTTAAAATAATTTAATTGTGTTCACCTGAACGATAAGGTTATAATTCCATTGGGGTTCAATCAAAATTCATAACTGAAAGAAAATAACAAAATGCAAATAAACATGTTTTAATGACATATGTAAACACTCTTAACCTTTACTGTGGGCTTATTATTACCTAATTTCATCAAAAAAAGTTTATCTATTGGAAAATGGGGGGATGTGGCAATCCATTGGGTATAGAGCTTAGTTATAGATCAAAGGGCCTGGGTTCAAATCAAGGCATCACTTAAGGGCATCCTTATGAGCTTTACTCAAGCTGTGTGTTTTTTGGGTACCAGATTTTCTGAGAAATCACAGGTGGCCGAGGGAAAGGACCTGGCCCCTTTACCCTCACCTTTCAAATCAAACTTTGGTTTGATTATTGTGATTTTATTTGAAGATATATGATCTAATTATTAAAATGTATACATTATTATTAATTCATAAGATTATTCCTTCCTGGTTATTTTGTATACTTTTCATTGTCTTCAGGAGTCTCTGTATCTTAAATTATGCCAAATAAGGTTTTCTCCTTTTTTAACCAAAGTTGTCATATAATTATTGTCCATTCAATCACATTTCTTTTTTTTACAGAACTATTGATGAAGATGGTGAGTTCTTATTGATTGAGGCTGCTAATCATCTACCTCAGTGGGCAGAACCAAACACTTGCAGTGGACGGGTATGTACTAATTTCATTGCATTATTATTTGATTATTATCGATTGTCTACTTTTAAAATGACTGGGGGCAGTACAGTCAGTGGCACTTCACCTGTAAGCACTACCTAACATGACACTAAATACTGAAACACCCAATTTTATAATGAACCATTTTGTAATATGTACTTCTACCTCCTTCCATGCTGTCCCAACTTTCATAATGTTGCCCTCCCTCTTCCTCAATTAAACACTGGTAGATAGATCAGATATCTTTCCTCTTTACCAGTCTTCAACATTCTGTTGTCTCTTAGAAAGTCATAAAATGTTGACGATATTGCTCCTCAACATGTTTAATGTTGCTTTATAAGAAAACCATGGTCAAATAGAAAATATGGCAATGGAAATTGAAAAGTTTTTGCGTTGTCAAATCTTTCCAATTTCATGCTGGAGACTCCATACCGTGCATAGAGTACGGCTTTATTTGTCCCCTCTCTTCACCCTTTTTTTTCTCCATAGCCATTGCTCAAAAGCTTCTGAGCTGCACTTATTCTATTACCTCTTTTCAAGAGCCATACAAAACTCCCCCCATATCAAAGTTTTCATTTATATTATCTTCATGGCTTCACTTAAGCACCTGTCATCGTTTCCTTCCTGTTCTCAAGAAGAATCTTGTATTCATGAAAAATATACTTCGGTGCAGGATTATATGATTTTTCAAGTGTAACTGTTTCCCATTTAATGTATGTACTGAAATTGTTAGTGTAATCAATTGTATTTGGTATCAACTATTATTTAGTTTTAAATTGATGAATTTCAATGGTGGTTGTGTAATCTTTCATAAGGGGAAACACTCTTGATTAGTTTGTTGAAACAAAGAGGGTGTGAACTATTGGCTGTGAGTAAGTAAGTGTCAATTATAGTTTGTTGAGTTTTGATTAGTGGGTTGGCTTTAATTATTTTCAAATTTATTAGGGGGCTGTAGGTATTGTCCAAGCTGTTTGAGGGCATGGGACATTTAGCAGGGAACAACTAAGATGCAGTATGTGCGGTTTAGCCTCTCAAAAAGTTTATCACTACCTAACCTTTAATTTTTTTGATTCGAGATTATTTGTGTGGTGTTTGGGAACCTCCATTAACTTTGTTGGTATGATTTCCCTATGGTATTCCTTAAGTTAAATCAGTTTCCAGTCTCGAAGTCTTCCTCTACTTTCTCACCCCCATATTTTCTTCTCTTTCCCCTCCATCTCTCCCTCTTCCTTATCTCTCTCTATTATATTTCCTCATATTTGTCTCCCTGCCACCAATATCATTGTCATTTCTATTATCCTCACTTACCAAGGATATTTTTGGAGGGTTTACCATGTCTCTACAGGTAACTGGCCCAAGACAGATTTTTAAATGACATCAGGTTTGTGTGCTATTTTATGTTGAATCACCCAGGTAGTGGCGAGGAACATGATTTTGGTATTTTTTATTAGTGCTGTTTAATGCAGAAAAGTTAGAACCTTAATTTTCAAAGGTTTGCTTGGCCCATGCCATGAAGATAATTGGTAAAGTATGCTCCCAACATGAAAACAATGGTAGTCCTTCCTGTTTCATCCTGGCATTCGTCTGGCAACCATTTATTTGGGCCATGGAGTTTGTTACTTATGAGATTTCTGTTGAATGAAACAAAGGATATAATCAAATGATTGTCTTTACCAAAGAATGCATAAAAAAGTACGTACTGAAAAATCAAGTTTGAGCTGTTAATCTGAGAACCACACTCCCTTTCAGTGAAATCTGACAATCAGTTATGAGCACTTAAAAAGGGAATTCCTAAAATATTTAAAAATGTTATTAGTTATTAATTTTTTTGTTGCTATTTACTGTAGTTCTTTGATGGTAAAAGATTAAGACTCCTAGAATGTCCCCTGTGCCTATCATCATACTTCAACTACAAACTTTTGAGTCGTACAAAACCATGCCCCACATAAGTTTTCTTGCCTTTTGCAAACCATACCAAAGTTTTCTTGTCTTTTCTTAACCTCCTTATTTAGTGTCCTTGTAATATATTCCCTCCTTCTGGTGGAGCCATTTTTACTGACACAATGCTTTTACTTATATACCTACTAATGTGATCATCTAGGGCCAAGACACTTCTAAGAATGGTAAACTGCTCCACCTTTAGCTCTAACTTTTTCTCTCCTATTTTAATCTTTAACTTAGCATTTCTCTTTTTTAAAAACCTCAAAACCTCTGTTTTGCTTACTTTAATTCTTATCCCATTTATTACAATGATTTTATAATGCACTTAATTCCTTGGCTGATTGTCTTAACTAAAGCTTGATCATCCTCATACCCAACCAATTTTATGAATTCCCCACTGATTTACATTCTTATCCCCAGTTCCTCCCATGCCATATTTACAATTTCCTTTTCATATTAGTTGAAAAGCACGAGTTGTAGTAGACATCATCACGGTCTTACTCCTCTTCCTAGTGCTCCCCACCCAGACTTACCATCCTCCACTCACATCTGAGTAGTTTGACACAAGTATAGGTTAAGGATAAGTTACCTATCCCACCAGTCAATTCCAATTATCTGTCACGCACGCATTAATTCTATCCAATGCACTCTTTTGAACCTCCTCTTGAATTATACAAAATAAATAAACCCTGATTGTACTCAATGCTCTTTTCTATTGGTAATCTCATCACTACTATGATGCCACATGTACCTTCCCTTCCTGATCCCAAAGTGTTCTTCCCCTGAAGTATCATTAGCTCTCCTTTTCATCCTTGTATTCATGCTCCTAAATACCACTTTTGCTGCATGTGAAATCAAAGTTATTGTTCTATATTTGAGGCCTAACATGTTTATATTTTCTCTCTCTATCTCTTGCTTGATATTTTCCTCCTTTCTCTGACCTCAGCATCATGGTATGCTATTAATGTTTTTTGCAATTAAAAATAGTAAATTACTTCATGAAAGCATATTATGAAATTAGCATATTTATTGTTGTACAACCCTCCCTCTACATTTCTTATTTAGGTGTTCTATTTCACTATCAGAAAAATTATTTTTTAAAGAAATATAATAATAAATGGTATTTTTTATAGCAGTAATAATTAAATATATATAATATTAAGGATATAAATTGCGGACCACCAAACAACCTTTCTTACCCGGAATCAATTTTGAAGAATGTTCCTTGATTAGAAAATTGGTTATAAAGTAAATAATTAAATTCCAGGGTGGGCAGAGTAATTCAAAGTTTGATTAGATAATAGATTAGTTAAATTGGGTAAGGATTGATGAACTATTGATAGTCATTTACTAATTCATTGAATTTCTGTCTATAGGTGTTTTTATATGATGGTGCTTTACATCTTGTGGGGAAAGATCTAGGAGGAAGGGAAGGAAGTTTGCAAGTTCCAGAGGGAATTTCCTGTGTCCGCAGGAACCCTAGATACACCAAGGCCTCTGACCCTGTACAGGCAGCAGTCAACAAAATGATTAAGGGGTCAGTTTATCTATTGTTAAAAGTTATATCATTACCAATTGTTTTATGTTGGTATCTGCTTCCTATTATATTTATAACTCATGATTTAAAAAAAATATAATCTGGACATTAAGTATATGTTTGCAATAACTGCTTATTTTGTAACGCTGTATTTGATGAATAGACTCAATTGCTTTCAGACCTCAAGGGGAGGCCATTTTTTCAAATGAATTTTGTTTGGAGTTGACCATTTGAAATGCCTATGACCCGTGGCCGTTGGTGTACTATTTTTCAGACTAGGCGATAATGCTTTGGGGCTTACTATTATCTTAGACTTAATAAAAAAAGTAGTGAGCAAATATAAATCGATAATGTTATGGTATAATATCTTTTGCAAAAGGTTAGTACTATGTTATATAGATTAGCTTAATGTGTAATACATATGTGGTATAATTTGATGAATTTGATTAAATTACAGTTTTTCATGAGCGGCAGCCATTGCTAGTTGAAAAATGCTCTGTCCTCCTTGGAAATATACTCTGGCACTGAAATTTTGCTTGTAGCTGAGCAAATAATCTGCTGATACCTATGTAATATTGTAGGAAGCTAATGGATGTTGTGTTATTCTCTCTACTGTATGGCTAGAAAATGGTTTAAAATTTTTAAAGAGGGAAGACAATCAAATACAAGGGAAGTATGATTTGGGAGCTTGAGTCTGTGCTCTTATGGCAGTAAGCATTTACACCGCTGCTACCATTATCGGATGAGATAGTCAAATAATGTTGAGAGTACTATCAGAAATATTGAAGATTTCATTACTT
Source organism: Hetaerina americana (assembly GCF_022747635.1). Classification (NCBI taxonomy): domain Eukaryota; kingdom Metazoa; phylum Arthropoda; class Insecta; order Odonata; family Calopterygidae; genus Hetaerina; species Hetaerina americana. Next base: position 10,220,013 of record NW_027286069.1, on the reverse strand, counting down.
CCCTTCTCTATGTTGGTAACAGATACATTACACATGAGACATGCTTATACATATTGAGTTTCATGAAGCCAACAGTGAAATTGTGATTATCTCATAAAAATCAGTGAGAAGTGTATTCCACATCCCCCTGTAGTCTGGGCGTAGTAGCTTTCGATGTATTTTTTTGTTCCCCATTGCAAAGAAATGCCTATGTGGAAAGCATTTTTCATCATTAGAAGCAGGATTAGATGAGTTGAACATGTTTCAAATTTCCATAGCTGCTACTGATGCAAGAATGGAGCCAATTCAAAGAAACTTGTACCGCATATGCATTGCAAATTAAGCTAACTGTATATTATTATATGAAATGTCATACAATGTGTGATAACAATAAAAATTTATGAATACTTGAGCCCTCATATTGAAAATATATTGGCATTATATAAACGTCCATGGCTAATTGAAAGTTTTTCCATTTGTTATAGGTATCCAGAAAAGGTTTTACAAAGCCTGCACCATTGCCATGCCTATGTCCCAATAGGTGTGGCTGCCTTGCTGAATGAAAACTCTTCATTAATAGCTCCAGCAGTTCTTGCATTTTGTCAAAGAGATCCAATAGACATGAAGGTAAACTTATCATCCTGATGGGATTATAGCATGTTATGAAATATTGTGTATCTGTCTTTTTAGGTATTGCTGTCTTTGTACTTGAATTTATGCATTCTGAGACAGTTATAGGTAACCCTTTAACTAAAGAAAAATGCTATCATTGCTTGAATTAATTGGCAACCTGACTGATTTAATATAAACACAAAGTATTATTCATGCCTGTTTAAATTAGTTGTGTGTAGTGTTCAGTAATTTTCGTTCTTTTGTATTTTTGAAAAAAATATTTTACATTGTTTTTAGCTCTATTTTCAAGATTATAGTTAGCATTCATTATTGTCCAGTAATTAACTTTCCTGTTTGAATCCTTGCTTGAATGTAGATGAACTGGGATTGATGTGGTTGAATTCTTAAAAACAGTACTTCATGAATATAAACTAAAATATTGTGCAATCAATAGCTGGTCAATCTTCAAGCAGAAGCATGGCATAAATCCCAGTTGTATTCATTCAAATTATGGAAATAGAATCTTAATAACTTCCAGCTGATGATGATTTCCAGTTGTCCTAGGTTGACAAAGAATCTATTCTGTAAGTCCCTATCATCTAATTTTAGGTAAAAATTACAGTGAAGGCTCATATATCTGAAAATGCAACCATCAAGGTTATCTAATTGTTATAATGAAACTCCTGTAGAATTCTTGAGTAACTAGGCATAAAATTATTGGTTGAGAAAGACAAAAATGTTGAGTAGTAAATCAAAAAGGATTCATGGGTTATATGGAATACTTGTGTGGCCATGTATGCGCTACACATCATGAATACATGATTATGGCATAGAATGAATTAAATGTGTGTTTCTGTCTGTATTTTGGGAAACTGAAGTATTTTAATGTTGCATAATCTCTGTCTCTCTGTTCATAACAAATTATCTCGCAATGTTTTCTAGTGCTCTCAAAACTCTTAAAGTTTTTTTAAATATTACCACTGGTTGCTTAATTGGTAAGCAATTTTTTATACTAGGTATATAATTATGATCTTGCTTTTATTATTTGCAGGCATGTCGAGCAATGCGATACTTTCCTCCTGAGAATTGTGTGATGCGGCGGATAGCATTAACACGGTGTCAGTATGCCATGCTGATGCATCAACAGTTCACACCTGACAGGCGGACTGGTTGGAGTCTACCTCCCCCCATGCATCCAGATCGACCAAAGCATGTGTTAGGAATTAAGCTGGTAGGAATAAATATTTTTATGGAGTACAACTTGAATGTCTTTAATAGTATTTTGGCTGAGTATCTGATAGTTAGTTGTATGGCATTGATTTTAAGCAGTTCTCTTTACGTGAACATCCGGCACTCTCTCGTTAGTTGAACCTGTGGCAGTCATAGGACTCTACCCAAGGAAATCATGAGGCAATGAAGAAAATCCCAAGTATTTCAAACTGTGATATTTGGAATGAAAAGAATTAAACCTATGAAATTCTTGTGAACCTATCTTATTTGGTCCTTGTTGATTCTGCTAAGTGTTCCTCATTTTTCAAAGAAGTCTACCATGGGGCAGAGGCAGAGATTGGAATGCATGCAATCAATATATTTCTCAGAGCTATAATTTCTTTCCCTTAAGTTGACATTTTTTTAGTAATGATGCTCAACAAGTAGGTTTAATAAAAATAATAATGATGCATTATAGCATCATTAAAAGTATCAAAACAGTTGTGGATGTGAATGATGTACCATTGTTTGATATTATAAAGTCCATGCAAAACTTTGAATTAACTTGAGTGCAGTGGAACCTCATACAGTGAGCATAATTCACTCCGGAGTCTTCCTTGTAAAGTTCAACGCTTGTTGGGTGAAACAATTTTTACCATATAAATTAATGTGAATTATGATAATGCATTTCATGCCCAAAAATATAAAATATGTACTAGGTTAATTCAAAGAAAATTGTATGTATGTACAATGTTTAGGATCGTGAAGGATCATAATCTGAATCATCATCATCTTTTCTTCTATCATGGAATGAACCAACTTGGAATGTGTATTCAATTTGTAGAAAACCATAAAGAATCAAAATAAATAGTTAATTATTTGTGATACATTCCTAATCCTTTTTCTCCATAAAACTGTCTCGAGACATTTATTGTTGCGCAGGCTTAAAATTTTGTGAAAATGAGACACCATTATCATTTTTTTAAATTTTCTTAAAGTGCATCTTATGGGTCAGGAAAATACAGTAAATACATTTGCTGTCACTCTGTTGGTTTTTCAAACCAGTAATTCTGTTTTATGACTCATACCCACTATATCCATAATCACTTGGAACCAAAGGAACCTGATAAAGTCATAATTTGCTTCAACCTTAGTATGACATCTGTGGTAAATATTATATCATGTGCCTTAATGATCTAAGTCAATTGAACTTAAAAGTTAAACCATTTGGCTTTTCCACATAGAATTGCCGACCCCGGTGGCGGCAGGGTAACGTCCTCGTCTGCCATTCCAAGGGTCGCGGGTTCGATTCCCGCCTAGGTGAGTTTCCCTCCATCTAGGGCTTGGGTGTTTGTAAATGTGACCATTGTTATCATTGTTAATAGTTCGATGTAAAGGCCAGAATGCGCTGTTTTCGGACTTATACTGAATAAATAAATAAATAAATAAAATAAATAAATTGTGGAATTAAGCCAAGTGGTTTAGTTTTAAGTTCAATATGAAGAATTTCCACCTCGTGATGCCAGAAACTGTTTTATTGATCTAAGTCAATCAATCCTGAGTGTTATACATATGTATTACTCAATGAATACCTGTAATTATCCTAATCCACTGTGTTTGTTTAATAACTAAGCATATTTTATGTTTTCAGGCATGTGGGTTTGAAATCCTCGTGGCACAAGCAAAGTCACTGCCCTCTCCATGTGTTTCAGAGCCTACTTCTCCAGTGGATGGTGCAGTGTTAGAACCTAAATGGAAAATGTACCTTAGTAGTTTAGATAAAAATGGTTATTTTGAGGTGAGATATTTATATTATTTCTTTGAAATTTTTATTACTTTCTTCTCATCTGATACCATAAAAACAGTAATCAACCCGAAGGTTGGTTTGGTAGGTGATTGCAAAGTTCACCCAGTACTAAGCCCGACGGCATGTGAAATTCACACATCAGGGTAACGGCTGGATCCTACGTATTGAAAATGTTTTCAAATAATACAAGGTCTGCCTAGAAAGGATCCAGCCGTGCAATATTTTGAGAAAAATGGCCTACCTAGAACAATAAGGCCTTAGTCCCCATCCAAGTATTCCCCTTTGGACTTATAACACTTATCGGTGTCTCTTTCATTTTTCAAAACAATTGGCAAAACCCTTTTTCAAAATGGTTATCAGCTGCCTTGTTGCATTTTCTTTTATCTCATTAATGTCAAGAAATTTGTGCTGCCATTGCTGGGGACTTACTCCAAGCCACAAATGATGACCCAGGTTTTCAAAAAAAATAGTTAAAACTGGAGATGAGTCATGGGCCTGCGGTTATAATTGTGAAACAAAAACCTAGTCGTCCCAACATTTGGCTGATGACCATTCCATATAAGGGCTTTATTAAAGTGATAATGCCATGGGTAGATCGTGTGTTTTTGAGTCGCTCAAGTTGTTTCGAGAGGGTGAAGAAGATGTTGAACGTTCAGCATGCCATTGAACCTCAAAAAGTAATGAAAATCTTGCAGTAAACTTTCACAAAATATATATGTATATTCAAAAAGTGCATGGGGAACCTATTTTGTGCACCTCTTGTTCATGGCTTCACAGGTTATACTCTTCTTTTATTACCTTTGCTAGTCAATATGTCTCTCTAAATTCCCTTCTACTGTGGTCAGCAACCCTTAGGCACCATGGGTACTGGTTGCTGTGCCACAGGGCCAGTTGTTGGTGGGCTGACCCTTGGTGATGTCCACATGTTGCTGGTGTAATCTTCTTGCATCTTTTTTGCAGGGTTTACTTCAAGGTTCAAAAGAATACAACCTCAAACTGAAGGAGGCTCAGCAGTATTTCTCATTGGTAATAGGTGACAGAAACAAAAGTAATGTTTCTAATCAACATGGGCAGCCACCTACTGGAGCTGATATATTATCACTCCTTAAGAGCCTGGATATTGATGAGGATATCATGAAAAAAGAAGAATCATCGTTGTCTCCACCTGATGGTAAGCCCTTTTACTATTTATCAATGTTATTTTATCTTAAGCAATTTTATGAGCATTAAATTATATACAACCGCTCCTTGCTGCTTTTTATTTACATATTTGTGTTTCTGTTGATATCATGATGAATAAGGTTAATAGGAATTATATGTTAAGGAAAACAATCATGCAATTGAGCTTTCATTCATTCATTTATTCATTCAATTCTTACGCGAAAGGCTTTGAACCTATTTAACCTTTTTTACCCAATTATATTTGTGTGCATTATAATTTACTTGTGTAAGTGGTATTTAGTTAAATAGCATCATAGGAATATAAACCATATGTAATGAACACTTTTAATTTTTTTCGCTTAATTTCAGATGATTCTTGGCTCGAGGTGACAGTGGAAGAATTGGATTCCATGCTGGATGAGCGCTATGGTGTGCCCAAGAGTGTGACTGTCGGAGGTGATGCAGATGCATCCACAGTGGCAGCCCGTATGCAGAAATTTCTGAACCATGTTTCGGGGCTTGAAGGGGCTGAGTTTCCAAGGTATAAACTTTTCTTTTTCATGGTTGGAGGAATTCATTTTGGTTATCATACAGTTTGAAATAAATAGTAAACATCTTTATTTGGTCAAAATTGAGACCATAAGGGCCCTTCTTCTATTTAACCCTTAAATAGAGCTCATTGTTTGCATAATTTTACTAAGACTTAATAAAATAGTAAATCCATCGGATGGGATGTAAAACTTCGGACCCTTTGGTGCCTTTTGTTAAGAGTAGGCTAATGCTGATACTAGGTTTCTCTTCACTCTTTCCCCATTTCCTGAATATTCTACCGCTATCAATTTACCCACCTATCCCTAATGGCACGAATGACCATCAGCTATTGCGATAGAGATTGTCACACCTAGGAACTATCATCATGAGTGGTATCACCTAAGGGCAATCATTAATCCCCTTGAGGCATCATCAGTTATGTTTTGCTATCACCAAGGAAACCCTCTGAGTTAACATTAATAATGAACCCTTGAGTTTTTCATTTAATCTACTAACCCTACTCGTCTGCTGGCAATAATTTGGTACATAACAGAATGTCTTTTTCTATGGCTGAGCAATTATCTATATTATGTATACAGTGGAATCTTGCTTAAAAATCACCTCTCATTGCTAGTTATTCAAATGAACTCATAATGAGAAAAATATTGTTTTTTAAATGACTCACTTAACAAGTACCTTTTCTCATAAAAAAATGATGAGGAAAGGGTGATCTCAGGATTGATTTCGTGCTTGCTGCTATAGGTAGTTCTACTAGTACCTTAGTGTCGCTAGTGGTGGCACATTTTTCCAAACTTGTGCTCAGAAATATTATGAGTGATTTTTTTCGTTAAGTAACATTTTGTGCCTATCATAAAACATGTCCCTGAAGAAAAAGCAAGAAGAAGATAGCCATAAAAGAATAATAATAACTGTAGAAATGAAAAATAAAATCATTGAAAAGCGAGAACGAAGTGTGAGCATGGCTGATCTGGCACGTGCAAACAATTGGTCAACATTGATGATTTGCGGTATCCTCAAGGACAAAGACAATATTAAGGAGAAAGATGTTTCAAAGGGCGTTACTAAAATATTTACACAACAGTTAGATATTCTCGAGGATGTTGAAAGGTTGCTTCTCATATGAATAAGTGAAAAGCACTTGCAAGGCATCACTATGAACAAGGACATCAATAGTGAAAAGGCAAAAGTGATTTTGCTGGCCATGCAAAGAAGACATCAGAATCATCAATGGCCAAAGAAGTATATAAGGAAAGCCGTGGGTGGTTTGAGAAGTTTAAGAGAAGAATCGGCATCCACAGCATTTGAGGCATGGTGAAGCAGCAAGCCCTAGCACAAAGCCAGCATAGAATTTCATCAATGGCTTCTTGAAACTCATAGATTCTGGGGGTTGTCTGCAATGGCAGGTTATTAATTGTGAGTAGATGGGTCTCTTCTAGAGAGAGATGCCAAAGCGAGCCTATCTGTATATAACAGCTGAGGAGAATGCATTGCTCAGCCACAAGCCAATGATAGACCATCTCACACTGCTATTTTCTGCCAATTCAAGTTGTGATTTGAAAATTACACCCTTGCTTAGTTACGATTTGGAAACGCCATGAGCTTTCAAGAATTATCAGGTCCAGAAGGGTAGCCTAAATGTGATTTGTAGGTGATTTGAAACTTTCATTGTATATTGAGAAGCATCACCCTAATAAGGCAGTGACTATGCATGCTGAAAAGTTATTTAATGATAATGCTGTGTTGCATTTCAGAAAAATTTTAAGTGCCAAAAACAAATGTATCTACACGGCTTTCTTGTAAAACAGAATTGGGACTGTATTTACAATACTAAACTAATTATTTTCACTCTTTTGTGTCTTTGCAATGCAGGTTGGTTCATTCTGCGACAGAAGGAGAGATGATGTATCATATCATAAACAATTTATGTATAATTTTCTTGGAATAACCCTTGTACATAATTATTTTTTCAATCTGGAACACTTTATTGTGTTATATATAATTTATATGGAAAAAATTGTTTCTTTTAATGAGTGTTCTGTTTTATGAGAAAGGTTCTGGTGCTATTGGCTAATTAAAACGTTTGTTGTGCGTGGATCCACTGTATATTCGGCGAACCCACCAAAAGGTTAACCGTGACGAAAGACCGACCTGTTTCATGTAAAAGTGGATCTGAGTTAAAAATCTTAGTGCTAAATATTCAGTGCTTAAGTAACAAACTTGTGGGTCTTGAAGCTGTGACTACAAGTGAAAAACCTGACATAATCTGTATCTGTGAACATTGGCTAAAAGACGTGACTGTATCAATCCCAGGTTATGTAATTGGTGACGCTTTCTGCCGTCAAAATCATCAACATGGTGGTGTTGTTATTTTTGTCAAAGATAGCCTAGTTTTTAATTCTATTTCACGTAACATAAGTAAACTCAATGATGAATTAACGTTTGAATGCTCGGCTGTAAGGCTTACAATGGCTGACCATGCTTTGGTTGTCCTGGTTATTTGTAGGTCTCCCCTGGCTTGCTATGTGTCATTTCTCAAAAAACTCGAGAATTTATTGTATAATATAACTAATCATTCGTCCAGACCCTCAATTATACTTACTGGGGACCTCAATTGCAACCTGATGGTTGATGGTAAAGATCAAAGACAACTATTGCAAGTTTTTGACACATATAACATGAAACCACTAGTAAGTTCCCCTACCAGGATAACAGCAAAGAGTAAAACTCTGTTAGACAATGTCTTCACAGATTATCCTGAAAGCAGTACTGAAACCAAAGTATTTGATCCTGCAGTGTCAGATCACTCCGTGATTTTGTCTACTTTTTATTTGTGTAAAAATGCTTCATCATCATCATCCAGGGCCTTTAAATACCAGAGGTACTTCAGTGAGTCGAATGTTAACTATTTTCGGGTGTTGCTTAACCAGCACAACTGGGTGGGGTCATTTCAGTTGGCCAATGTTAATGAAAATTTCGAAGTCTTCTACAGTTACTTCATACATTACCTAAACCTTGCTTTTCCTTACGAGCCAGTTAAAATTAGGAGAGGTAATAAGAAAAGCTGCCTTACGCCCGAAATCCGCAGTATGTCAAAAAAATTGAAAACTATGTACTTACAGATTGAATCTTCTAGTGACAGCACAACATACCAGCTTTACTCCCAGCAAAAAAGAGAGTTCAGGTATTTAATAAAGCAGGCAAAAAAGGAGTATAATGATAGGCGGATTAGGAATGCCTCTAATTTCTCAAAAGTAGCATGGGAAATCATAAAAAGCAACAGCAACTTAAATTCCATGGTTTTGCCTCTCCAGGTAAATTATAACATTGGCAACTTAATCACGGAACCAGGTAAAATATCCAATGCTTTTAATAAAGCTTTTTTGTCTCTACCTAATTCCCCACATCCTGTGCCTTCAGGGCCCATGTCAATCAATAATGCAACTTATACATCAATGTATCTTAAACCCTGTGATGTGAGTGAATTATGCTATTATCTCAATAAGATAGGGAAAAAACACTCTGCTGACATTGATGGTGTGACTGGAAAGTTATTAAAAGACTGTGGAGATCTCATTCTAGCACCACTGCTAATGCTGGTGAACCAGTCCTTGGCTGAGGGCATTTACCCGAATTCCCTTAAAATGGCTAAGGTTTTACCAATTTATAAGAACAAAGGGGACCGAAACGATTTAAAAAACTATAGACCAATATCTATCATTTCACAATTTGGTAAAATTCTCGAGTGTGTTTTCTGCAAAAGACTGGTTGATTATCTTGAAAGCCAAAATGTGCTATCAGACAACCAGTTTGGCTTCCGCAAGGGAAAGTCAACTAATCTTGCTCTTTTTGAAGCTATCAATTATATAATTCAAGAGATTGACTCTAAATGTAAGGTTTTGGGAATTTTCTATGATCTGAGCAAAGCATTTGATACTGTAGACCACAGTAAGTTGATATCAAAATGTGAGCTATTGGGCATCAGGGGAGTAGCACTGAGCTGGCTAAAGTCCTATCTTGCAAATCGGCAACAAAGGGTGGCCTACAAAAATGATGGAGAAATTTACCTCTCCACCTCCCTGGAGGTCAACAGAGGGGTACCACAGGGGTCAGTGCTTGGACCTATACTTTTTCTAATTTTTATTAATGATCTTCCTGGGCAGCTGCAGTTAAATGGTTCTAAAAAATGTGTTATTTATGCTGACGATGTGAGTGCAATGACACCCAGTAAAAATTTATGGGATCTGGCTGTGGCTGGTGATCTTCTGACGAAAACTATGTCTACATGGTGCAAATGTAATAATCTGGTTCTCAATGTTGAAAAAACTCATGCAGTGGTCTTCTCATCTCTGCACAGCACAATTGATAACTCTTTTTCAACATATGGTAGTAATTTAAATTTTGTAAGTAATTTTAAGTTCCTAGGACTTCATGTAGACTGTAACCTCAAATGGAATTTCCACGTTTTGAACTTAATTAAAAAGTTAAATTCTGTGTACTACTTACTCTCCATAATAAGACACACTGTAAGTCAAAATGTGTTGATTATGTTGTACTATGGATCATTTCATTCAAGAATTTCTTATGGAATTGTATTGTGGGGACTGCCCTCTCACCTTCTCAGTGTTCTAAAGATACAGAAAAAGATGGTGAGAATTATGTGCAATGAAAACTATTATGCACACTGTCGACCTCTCTTTAGAAAGTTAAAATTGTTAACTGCTCCCTGTGTATATATCTATCAATCTATAATGCTTGTTAAAAATTATAGTGCAGATTTTGAAACGAACAATAGCATTCACCTGTACAATACAAGACAATGCAACAACCTGCATGTAAAATCAACAAACTTAACCATGGCTGCAAATGGTCCTAAGTCAATGTGTATAAAATTATATAATAACCTACCTATATGTATTAAAAAAGAAGAGCGTGAACCAGTATTCAAGAAAATGGTCCGAGAATACCTCTCTGATAAGTGTTTTTACAGCATCAAAGAATACCTGAGACCTAATTCATAAATGTTCATTCCTTCCTTTTATCCTTGTAACACTTGTTTCTTGTAATACTTTCTATTTTTTGTAAACCATGACATGTCCTATACACTTGCTAGAGCTACTATGCACTGTGTCACTTGGATGAATAAAAATATTATTATTATATTATTATTATTATTCTGGACAGAATTGATTGGTGATAGATTAGGTATCACTTCTGTTTGGTTTTCAAGAAATTCAATCCAGGATACCTCATGGATTGTTGCTTTTAAATGTGTACTTGAGCTAAAAAGGATGTAGATAATCTTAATTATTAAATATGTGCACTTCTTCATTTCCATGGATCTGCTATTGGTCCATCATCCTTGGCAAACTTACTTGTGGGGTCATGCGTAATCCTTGTTTTTCTCTTGATCACTTTTAATAAGGATAATACATACTTATGATTTTCATTGTATATATTTACTCTATTCTTTTAAGCCTATGGAACTACAAAGTGATGACTTTGGTAATAGAAATTGAAAAATGTTCGCAAACAAAAAAGGTAAAAATCATTTTGGGTAGAATATTAAAATGGTATAAAATAATAATAACCTCAAACATGAATTATGTACAAGACCAATTCAAACAGTAGCAGTGAACAAAAATTGAAACCCATCCTATTGACTGCTTCAGTAATTCTAGTGTTAGCAAAAATGATATGTATTTTTAATATATTATTAAATATGTTTCAGGTGGAATGAGGATGGGACTGGAGAAGAAACTGCCAACGAGCCCGGAGTATCAGTGACTGAAAACTCAACTTCTGCCAATAAAGTAGACTTTGATGCTGACCTTTTCTCTTGTGCGGTGAAGGACATAGTGGGTAAGATTGCAAGTTTTTATTTTGCCAACTCAATATATTTTGCATCTTGGTGCATCAGATGTGATGTTGGCTGGGTAGATTGCCTTTTATTGGAAGGAAATACTGCATACTAGTGGCTCCACCGAATGTGGAGGTGTATTTCTGATAAAAAAAATAATGTACCAATACAAAAAAAGTAATCATTTTATTTTAATGTTGTAAAAACGCTTAAGGTAAATGATGCTTCTAATTGAGAAAGTTAATAGTACAAGGACGTGTGTGTGATTTCAGATGCTTTCTTTGGAGATATCTCAACCGATACTCATGTTTCACACTGCACACCATAAAGGTTCCAATTGGCTTTGTAACTGGTTGATTTATCTTGTCACCCATTTGTCCTGAGTGTATTCTGAAAGTCTGAATGTGCAAAGCCCAGGGTAACAAGTGCAATCAAGGTGGATAAAAGCAGAAAATTACATTTCTAATCTGTATACCTCGAATATATCCTTCAGGCAATTTAGTATTCTAGTTCTAGTCAACGTGACAGTTTAACCCGCTGATGTGGCTTAAAATTAAGTCTTTTGCACAGAGTGCTCCAGATACTAGGCAGAGATGATAGGATCACCAAGGTATCAAAAATCAAACATGAACTTGTGGATTCATGAGGTGATTCAAAGGAATGCTTATTTCACCTACCCAGGAAATATTCTTTTAGCTCTGCTAAGGGATGAAAGAAGATATTGCCTTGCTTTTACAATGGATACAATAATTGAAGCTATAAAGAGCTAGGTGAACCACAGAGGGTAAAGTCAAGATGCCACTATCAAACCCCGAAGGCTCACGATTATTTAAATTTAATTGATTTGGATAATCAACATGTGAACAGACTGCATCTTACTAGGGACATCACAGCAGAAATGTTGAATCTTATGCTGGAGGATTGGAAAGCATTTGATATTCCATTATTCTTCCTACCATTCATGGACTGCGAAAATGAGTGGATAACATTGGCATCTTAAAACATTTTTGGCCAAAGAAGTTGAGATGGTTGGGTAAAATCCTGAATTTAAAGACCAGACCAGGTTAGATGGAACATTGGGTTGAAATCACAATATAATGCTCAGCAAAATAACAATGACATTCCCCAAAAATGGGCATGAAGATATGGAATGGGTGGAACTCCTTTAGCAGCCATCTCTTGTGGTGAGTTCTGCTATGTTTATTGAGTAAACAAGATGAGAACTGCTAATACTTTAGGGGTGCCACTGGTTTCATGATTTGCTGAAAAATTGGGCTGAGAGTTTCAAAATTTCTCTGGCCTTAACTTCACTTCCATTTAAAAGCTTTGACCTGAACTACTTTTTTCTTAGTTTCCAAAATCAGGCATGCATATGTGATGGGTCTGGTACTGTGGCCTGGAAGGATTGATGCAACTTCACAAGAACATTTGCATCAAGGAAAAATGTTTGCCTCCTCTTTATGACCTAAGAAATGGTATATTTTTGGTCATTGTCATATGCTATTGTAGGCAAGGGGCAGGGGGCTATTTGAAAAATTAATCAAAACTTCTCTGGCATTGGAAAGATGGAAAACATTATATTTGCGATAGAATTTTATGATTTAGCCGAAAACCTAAGGTGAATTTTTTTTACCCACCCTACAATACATTCAGCAATAGATGGTGAAGTATGTATAAAATGTTCCTCAATAAGCATACAAAATTAGCATGTTAGCTAAGAAATAATAAGTTGCCCATAAAAGAAGGCTTAAGAGTATCTCCAATTTGCTCAAGTTAGTGAACATTACTGAACCAGTGAACAATTAAATAGAGTGGTGCAAAGAATGTGCTGTTGTGCTATAAACTCACAAACTGAAACTGGGAGATAATTTTAAAGGGCTTTAAGCATCATTGAACATTCTCGGGACATAGTTTAACAGTTTTTTAATATTGATTTTTATAATTACTGATGTAAGTTTTATAAAGTGATTGCCAAGTTGAGACAGGTTTCACTGCATGTGCTTGATCTAACTTAATTTTCTATATGTTACATCCATTTTTTTCCTTGGAAATCTATTTTAAGTCATCAGTCAGCGGACAGATAACTTGAAGAGGACCATATTAGGATATATGATTGGCGCACATGTTCGCAAGCTCTGTTTAATAGTCTTAACTTTCTTTTTCCCTTCTATGGATTCAGCCCTCACTACACCAAAGGATGTAATCTTTACCACATATGATTCCATTGGTCATATTTTTGATTCTTGCGTGGCATCATCTTACTCAGGGATACTCATGCATGTGCTGTCCACACTCAAAGTGTTAAATAGTTGCAAACCCCCTAAAGTTCAGTTAAACCGCTCTCATATGTTAGTCTTCATGAAAAAGGAATTTTAATATTAATTCACTGCTAAAAGTAATGAATGTTGTTACTGTAATGTAGTTTTGCTCATTAAAAATTTACATTGAATGTATTTCAGATCTTGTTATTCCTGAAGATAATTGGGATTTGGAGTCTTCCAACTCAGAATCTGGAATGAGTTCGTATGAAGATGAGGGTGTTGGACTTTCTAGAGGCAAAAGTAAGTAGACTTGACCAATATTTTGCTGTCTTAGCATAAGGAATGTGCTTATTACATTACAATTTTCCCTTTTCCATTTTTGCATTGAATTTGCTCTGCTGTGAATGTTTTTTCATGCTGCCATGTTTAAAGATTTACACTTTTGAGATCTAATTTTTAAGATTAGACTTGAGGCTGGAAATGCTTTTATTAAATAATTTTAGTACAGAAGATATAATGAAATGAATCAAATTCATTAAAGGTATCTGTTACGTCAATTGAAAACATGGCGATGAGTTTCGGCAATAGATTAGAGGATCCAATGATAACTACATAAGTACCTGACAGAATAAGTGAAAATTGTCACACTGTGCTACAATGTGAATGAATATATGCTTTAGAGAGGATTACATATATGTAACTTAGCAGAGCTGGAGTATTAATTCATGGAGAAAAAGTGTCACAATAGAACTCTGTGAAAGTCATGAAGTCACTCTTTGCTGTGGTGGTGGATATGACACAAGTGTGCTTTTACTCCCTCCCCCTTTTTCTCATTTCTTGCTGTGGTGTGATAATGCAAACTTCATAGGTTTCCAATATTCTTTACTTCCTATATCTTCTTCTTTGTGATCCATGGTAAACAGTTGTGCCTTAGGATGTGACAGACTATGATAGCTTTCTCTTTTGTATCAGTATCTTTCATAGATCATTTCTTTATATTGTCTTTGAAAGATTTCTTCATTACTGTTTCATTCTATATGTTTTACCTTCAGCATTCTTCTGTAGTATCACAGCTGATAATATAAGGTTCAATGCTGGTTCTTATATTTATATCTTATAGTTGTAGAAATAAATGTCATAGGCATAGTTTTTATGAACTTTTTCTAATTTCTGAATTGGCATCTATATAAATAGAAATATTATGCTGGGTTGGTGAGTGAGTAGAGGTTTAAAATTATTGCCTAGTAATTAGTAGGGTCAAAAACGTATAGGAAAGATATAATTGAAATGTGTTTAGCTATGCTAATTTCATTGTACAGTTCCAAAGCCAGATTTCCTAATACCCTCTGGGTTTCCTAGCCCTATGGGCCCAGTCCTATAGTTGCCTGGATTCATTATGCATTTATTGCTATTCATATTTTTGCCTTAGGTAAAATAATTCAGGTTGTTTCCCTTTGGCTTCCTCAATAGTGTTTTTAACATGGTTTATTCACTCAAATGGCTACCCCACTGAAGTAAGATGTCTTTGCAGTCACCTAACTTAATGACAGATGCAGCATGGACTACCTTTCATCTGATATCTCCCCTATGACCCTTGTGGCATTGGGGACCTTGTCAGGAGCAATAATCATTGCCCCTACCTGACTAGTTCTAGGGTTCATCAAAATGTGGGAGCCCTTCCATTACTTGAAGGTTGTCACCTATTGAGTAGGACCTAGGATAATTTCATTTCCAAGTTAAAATTCCATTCTACAGACCCACATGTAATGGAAAACATGCAAAGTTGGAATGTGGTGCAATGAGAATATCTTGTAATCGATAAATTTTTAGTTTTTATTCTACTTTATGAAGTCCAAAAGTAACATGTGCATGTGATAGGTACCGTAAAATGTACATGTATTTTGCAAAATGGGAAACAGGAGATAATTTGATGCTCCAGGGAATATGGGTTTTCATTTGTGTGCATGTCGATCTGCTTATAGATTTCTTTTATTAATTATGGAAATAACTTGTTTGCAATATGAGTGATGTTCTTTTTTTAGATAATTGGCATCATATATCAGCAATTTTCTAAATGACATCATTTGTTGAAAAGTACTTGATTAGAATACCTAGAAAGTATACTCACAATGAATGGGTTAAAGAAAGCCTGTATGTACTTGAGTTTTAACGCCTGAAAGTTAAAAATTCACCCATCATTTTTTAGATAGTTTCTAGATTAAAAGTGCTGTTTTCTCTCTTTTAGAAAATGGAGGGCATAAGAATAAAATTCAGGAATACATGGAGCAAATGGACAAGGAACTAATGGATACCACTTTGGCTGAGAGCTTTATCAAAGCTCCTCCCAGGAAAAAAAAACTAGCAAAGAGTGTAAGTGTGGAAATCATTAATTTTTCTTGATTTTCAATGGATTAAACTTATTTAGTATTTATAAATCGCCCTTAGTTATATGATTAATATTTATGGGAAACTAAGTCGAACGAGAAATATTATAGTCAATATGCATGAGAGCTTCTGGAAAGATTAATTCAAGAGCTTCTCTTCGTATGCAGTGCGGTGTACCTGTATTTAAATAAATCTGTTTAAAACATGTGAAATATGGCAGAAAGTTTACGAGTGATCATGTTGCTAGTTTTAATCAATGATAAACCTCTTTGTCAGTACTAAATAGGTTTTGTGAAGGTTGGTTCCAATTGATTTATGAAAATATCTATAAACATTTGCTGTTGAAAATCAACAACCCTGACGATGGTAACCCAGCAGACAAAGCACCAGAGTGCAAAGGCCAGAAGAGCAGGCTAAATAAAATGTGGAGGTGATGGGAAACTTTTCACCATGGGTATGAAGCATTGCCCTAATGAGGGTGGGGCTAGAAATTCATTTAATTATAATGCCGAGTCGCATTTTCACAAAATTTTGAGCAGTCAGCAAAAAAGTGTCTCCTGGCAGTTTTCCTGTGAAAAAAGAATTAGTAATGTATCATAAATAACAAACTAGTGATTTTGATTCTTTTTTGTCTTAAAAATTGAGTTTCTATACCGCGTTGGTTTATTCAGCAATAGAAGAAAAGATGATGATTCGCATTCCTAAACAATGCATGTGTAATTTTCTTGCAATAAACCTTATGCATAGTTTTTTTTTGGGCATGGACTGCATTATCATATTTTACATTAAAAATAAGAGCATAAGGGAAAAATTATTTCACTAAATGAGTGTTTTGCTTTATGAGAAAGATCACGGAACAAATTATGGTCAGTTTACGATGTTCCACTGTACTAATGGACTATTTTGCCAGGATCCAAGCAGTTGACCCCAAAGCGATAAGGGGGCACCCACCATAAATACATGGGAGGATTGATTGAGAAGTATTCAAAGTTAATGTTATTACTTGTATGTGACTTTTAGAAGGGACAACTCTTCTGCAGAAACTTTACATGCATATTATTTCACATCAATTGAAAGGCATATATGCTATGCGGAGGCAAAATGTTAGAGCCCTTTATTTGAATTGAAATGAATTAAAGAAGTTGCTATCAATGTTTGATTCCAATGTAGTAAAGGCATCTGTGCTTAGAAAGTTCTGGACCGAAAGCCAATCTGCCAACATGGGATTGGAATCCTCTTCATCCAAAAATGGAGACTAATAACAGAGTTCATCCAGATGAATATGATGATAATGATATTCATTCAATTGCTGAATTATTACATGATAAATTAAAGTCCTCGGGGAAAGTAGCTCATCCCATGGCATTTTAAGAATTCCTGGTAAATTTCCACTACGTTTAATTTCTAACCATATGTACGTGTATCCTAATTAATTTAAAGTCAGTGAAAAAGTCAATGAAAAAAAAGGCATTTTTTTGTCACCAGCAAGATTTTTGTACAAACACTATAAATCTAATTAATTACATGTTATTAAAGTATTTAAAAAAGACAATCTAACCAATGCTGTATGATGGGTCAATGGAAAAACTTTGTGTATGAAGGTCCATGCACTTTCTTATTGCATGAAACTCCAATAAATAACTGTAAAGAGAACAAATCTGACGTGAAACAGTGTAAAGCAAGGAACAGGATGATGATTTGGTGTATTATTTCCCCCTGTCCTTCTTTCCCATTATTTAATATTATTCAAATTCATATCCATCTGTGACATCCTAGTGTAAAATTTCATTGTTGCATTCCCTCAGGGTGTAAAAGAGGGCAATTCTAGCAAGGAGGAGGTGAATGGAAATCCTTTGAAGGAAGCTGATGATGACTTTGAGGATGTAGAGGACTTCCACCCGGTGGATGTTGACGTTTCTGCGCTGCATGGAGTGCTAGAATCAATACGCATTCAAGGAGGTAGGCCTGGCCCTGCCACTGCCCTCCTTGGACCTCTGGGAGTGAGGCCAAACTTGAAAGAAATTGAAAGGGAACAGCAGTGAAGGACAAAAGTGTATGCATCATAATTAGATTCACAGGCATGTATTTGCAACAAAAAGCCACTTTTTATTGTTAGAAAGAGGGCTTAGGAACCCATTGCAGTAAATTTCATTTTTGAAATTTTCACCAAAATTCCTTCCAGAAAACCTGGTCTCAGTAAGCAAATGGTTGTTGGTGCTGTAGTTGTTTGATGAGAAAAAAAATATCCCTTGAGTAAAAGTTGTGTGAGTTTTTAGAATACCATCAGTGAAATTTACCTTGGAAGGTAAAGCAATGGTATTTTGTATAATTTCTCATCTTGTCAACTCCAAAATTAAAGTGCAATGTCTATTGCAGCCTATAATTTATGGCATGACTATGAACTTAAAGCAAAATATATTTTCCCAGCTGCTATATATTTATATATAAAGTTCTCTTATTTATGATTAGCATTGTCTTATAATCGTGAAGCTTTTTGGGATTGATTTGAATTATTCATTAATATATTGCTTGGTATGCTGTGAAATCTATTAGAGCCATTTATAATTATTTCATTATTTCTTTATACATTTATCTAATTAGCCTAATATTATCATAAAAAGGCTGTGAGATATGCAAAATACGACAAGTATCATACATTATATATTTGTTAAGTAGCATAATTTCCCCTTGGAATACATCATTAGTGTGTATCTTCTAAATGTTTGTATCAAATTTAATGTTTTTGAGGTGATTTTTATAGCATGACATATTTGTTTTATTAAATATATTTTCCTGTGGGTCTCATATAGCTAATCACATAATTGGTGGAAATTAAGATGTGAAAAATTTCACTGAAATATCTCTGTTGGAAAGTTCTCTCTTTTATAGTTTTAATTGCAAGTGATTGGAGAAGGGAAACATAACTATGCATTTCTGAATTAATGTGTGTATTAATTTAGGAGTAGGTGCTGCTACATGATTTCATATAAACTTAATGGTATTTTCAAACATTAAGATTATGTTTTGCTCTACAAACAAACTTATTTGTGAATTTTTAAATGTATTCATTCATGAATGTGGCCAATACTTTCACCATTTTTTATCTATCTATTGGTACATTTCCTTAATGGCCTTTTCTCCTATGACAGCTTATCATAACAAGCACAAAACTATAATAACAAGCTGACTTGTTTGTGTCTACTGCCAGGTCCCATTGATAAGATATCTTATTATAGCAAATTACAGAAATGCCTGCCACTTTAATGAAATTAGCTAGTGTAAATTGGGGTGGCAGAAAAGATGGATTATTTGATTAGTTGTCTTTTATATATAACCTTAGGCCATTTTATCAACTTTAATTGTTATTTGTAACAACTCAAGATGAGGAAAGGAACTTACTAAATGTTGACCAAAAATCTCTTGATGTCTCCCAATTACCATTATGGTGGCAGAGATATGTTGATATCCTAATTTAGTGTTGTTCTAATTGTGGCTGTTGATCCTAGAGTCCTGTAGGCAAAAATCTGCTGCAAGATTCCTTCATCTTAGAATAGTCCATCTGCAGTTAGGGCACCAAGAATTTTTGGTTTCCAGTGATTTGCATTGACTTAATTTCCCATTTGCCTCGCCTCTAATGCCCACCACGCATGTGTTATTCAGTGTGATGAGGTGGCTTACTGAGTACAATTTATGCAAACTGATTTTCATTGCTCAATTTATAATATTGATTATGATAGCCTCAGAAAATGAATTTAGTTGTATCAGTTTTTATTTGAATTTGCAATAATGCTAACTTTAAATAGTACATTAGCTATAGCATCATGGATGCGACATATTGATCTGTGATGAATGTTTATCATTATGTGATCTCCATTAATTTAATTCCATTTGATTTAAGCATTCAACTCTACTACCTGCTTGCATTCAACGCCATGCCAGTTTAATGTCAAAGAATGCAAAGGAAAAGTAGCTTTTTGGTTGCTTGTGTGTAAAAATGTCAAAACCTGCAATGGTTTTAAAATAAAACAAATTTTAATAGAGCTGTCATATTATTTTAATGTGAAGAGAATATGTAATATAAACATATCCTTGCTTCTATATTGGGGCATTTATGTGGAGACATTTAAAAACTTGCTGCTTCTGTAGCAGTTAATGTCCCAATGGGCAAAGCAATGTGTTCCATCCATTTTGTAAGCAGAAGAAAAGGCGTGAGACTTTGTGGCATTGTTAACCCTTGGAACGTAATCACAACAGGGTCCAGAGAGGTGAAGTTGAATTTTCGAGACTGCTTAACAAAAAATGCTCAACCATTTATCTCTGTTGATTTGGAATTTGTAGTGATGAAATTTAGTCAGAAATTGCTGTAAATGTTCTCAATTATTATATTCTTGTACCTTTTTGTTTTAAAAGTTTATCTTTTGATGCTCTGCCAGCTAATTTTCAGACTGTAACAAACAGTGTTATTCATTTAAATAAAATTTTCTCGCAATTGAATAAAGTCACATCCGTGTTCTTATTGTGTAGAATCCTGATAGTTCCTTTGTAAATATAAGATTTTAAACCATGCTAATTACTTATCATTCAAAGAATTAATTTGGTAGATGTTTCACTTACATCACTTGCCAGATATCCTGGGGGGCCTACAATACTGAATATGAAAGAAGTGGATGAAAAAACACTTGAATGTTAAGATTATTCCTAAATTTTGTTAGGTGAAAAAAATATACATGAGTTAGAAGACTGTAATGAAAAGTAAGCAAACTTGCATGTTGACACGGAAAGAGAACAGAAAA
Source organism: Hetaerina americana (assembly GCF_022747635.1). Lineage (NCBI taxonomy): Eukaryota > Metazoa > Arthropoda > Insecta > Odonata > Calopterygidae > Hetaerina > Hetaerina americana. The sequence continues at coordinate 10,199,397 of NW_027286069.1, read as the reverse complement.
TGTTGGGAATTTTCTATACTGGAAATCAGAACAAAATTTGTTCTGGGTACAATAAATGCACCCTCTGTACATAGATATAAATTAGTCCCTATTTTGTCTTAAGTTAAATTGATGCAGAGGTGAGAATTAGTTGTGGTTTCAAAGTTCTTCAATGATTCAAAGAACTAGTTAACACATTCTTTTGGCGGGAGAAGCTATAAACTAGTCTACAGGTTCAAGTTGGATCTCAATAGCTCTCTGTATTTTCACATTCATGTCTACAACCTTTTAATCTGTGTAAAGTGTATGAAAAATTGGCTTGAATTTTTAAATTTATGGGTGAACTTTTAGCCAGCTGAGTAGTTGGGTTGAGTGGACATTGTGCTCACCTGCAAACCCAAGTGTTATGGGTTTAATTCCAGCCTTGGGCATGCTTGGTGTTGTGTCAACTCCATTGACTGGCTCCTGGGACATAGCTGATGGCAAGCCAAGAGTGGTTTGGAGGGGCCATGGAAAAAAGAGAGAGAAAAAAAAGAATTGTTAATTTGATTGATTGATGAGATTTTATGACTTGTGAAAATGACCTCTCACAAGGCTATTAGGTGTGTCTGTAATTACATATTTTTAAAACTAATGAAACGAGAAGAAAATTAGGCATGGATTAGAATAGAATTTATTAAAGGTTAAAATATGATATATGTTCATGAGTTAGCATTAGGAGAGAAAGGACTACTTAAACATTATTATTATTTCAAAAATGGTCAAAATTCTTTCTGGTGATTCTAGTGTTAATAGTGTAGAGGTGATTGTTTTTGGTATTAATCAATAAAAAATATAGTCATTTATTGTTACTATTTTTAGATCTCCATGCATGTTGGTGATTATTTCCTAAAACTGCATATTAGAATGAATCAACCCAAAAAATATTATTCTGATCATATTAACAAATTAACCTAATTAAATTATTTTTATTATCTTCGTAGATAACACATGTTGAAGGTTTTATTTGAATATTAAACTCCAGTGTTATTATATTATAAGTAAAATTGAACTCTCCCAGTGTCTTCAGCTAGAATGTTATTTCACCATACATTCACAAAATCCCTCCCTGTGGACAATCACCTTGACATGGTGGAAGGACTTGTATGTTCTGAATACTCCTAGAGCTGTGCTGGTGGAAGCAATGACAATTATTCCTTATAGGGTCATTCTTGACAGATAAGTCAAGTCAGGGGTTCAAGTCAGATGAAAGGGTCACTCTTGAGATAGGTCAAAAGGTTCGAGTCAGATGAAAGGTAGTCCATGCAGCATATGTTCCTCAGTGAGGCAACTGCAAAGGTGTCTCATCCAGTGGCCAACATGCTACCTCTGACTGACTCTGAGTTACTCGCTGACTTTTAATCATTTGTTTAAAAAACTGCATTTTTCAGTTTCATCATGATAATCAACCCTTTAGCTGCGGTTTACTTGCTGGAATTCTACTCACAGGAGCAAAAAATGGGGGGTATTGTGTCTCTGTAACATTTATTACTCCAGATATTATAACATAATGTAAAGAATCTAGATTCTTTGTGTATTTAATGCAAAAATTTTTTAAATTTATTTTGTCTAGCATAATTTTTATAAAATGTCAAAGTATGATAGCGCACCACAGACAGGGTGAAAGGGTACATTCACAGCAGTGAAAGGGTTAATTCATATATACAGAATAATAGAATTGGGATTGTGGATACCTTTAAATTTACTCTAGAGTAACTCGTTTAGGACAAGGTCCATTTTCACGGTACACTGGAGATACTAAGAGCTTTGACATTTATTATTAAATATCATGATCAGTGAGATCAAGTACCTTGTTCAATTCTAAGACAGTATTTCAGCAGTAAGAAGTTTTTCATTTAGGCCATGAGGAATAAGATTATCTGTTCAAAGGATGCTGAATAAGTAGATTTTCCAGTCTTAAAACCATATTCGTCGGCTAATGATTCAAATAAATGTGGAATAAGTTTTCCGGTTAATTTTGAACATACTGTTACAAAGGTATTGTTCTATGGTTACCAGCAATCTTATAAGAGCCTTTTTATGAAATGAGATCACATTATAGAACATTTTAGAGGAAATGAGAAATGACCGGGAGAAAAAGACTATACCAGCCAAGGGTCATGCAATGAAATGAAATGTCGTTTTTAACACAGGCATATGGGTGCTATCAAGCCCTTCAGAAATTTTTTTTCAAAAGAATTGGAAGTTTTCATTATCTCAAAAGGATTGGTTGGGAAGAGGAACATAGAATTAAGTATGTGGTTTAGGGTAGCATTAGGTAAGGGTTTATTTGAGGGAATTTTATATTTATAAAGAAATGAGTATTAAACATGTTTGCAATTCTTACAGGTTCCTTCCTACTGGTGCCACTAAAATTTATTGGAGCTGGGTTGAATTGCTGATGAAAGGTTCTGGTTAAGCATAGAATATTTCATGTTGATTTAATTAGATTATTAGAGCTCAATATAATTTTCTATGTTAGACTTCATAGTATCACAAAATAGGGCTTTTAAATAGATGTGGATCATGACATTTACACTGAAAGTGGGGTTCACAGATATGTTTGTACATTTTTATGAGCTCAGGCAAATACTCTTAAATTTATTACCTGAATTTCTTTGCTTGACCTTTCTAACTGGAAAAACAGAATTGAAGTACATTGCAGAAACATAAAAGTTATTGAATTTTGTATCAAGGTATCATCCCATTATTATTGTGCCAAGGTCATTGAGAATTCCGACGGTGAATCACTACAAAAAATTCTCTTAGTATGTAAGTTAGGGCTAGGAAGATTTAAAGGTGAAATTTCCTAAACTAATAGATATATTCGAACCAAATTGATAGGCCAGTATTGATGGTCTTGCACAATAGGTTTAAGATTGGTAGGTCAGAGAAAAATTAATCCAAAAAAGACTGACAATTAGGGGTTGCTCCAATGGGATCCACATTGACAACATGTAGACCAGGGATCCCAGAAGGGATGAGCAAGTTAAGAAAATCAAACTTCAATTAGGAAGTCTTCCAAGACATTAATGTTCAAATCCCAGAGCATTATTTTGCCATCTGCACGTCTGAATAATGAATATATAATAGCATAGTTTAACACCGGCAAAAAATCATCAAAATTTCCTCAAGGAGGCCGGTTGATGGATGAAACAGAAAAAGTTTGGTGACTTATTTTCAATTAAGCAGCCGAGCACCCACAAAGCTTCCCGACTGAACAATCAATAGTTAAACGAATCGTATTAATCTCAGGTCGGCAATTCCATGAATCGCCACTACATTTGAACTGCTGCCGGTAATGATGGGGAACCAAATGGAAACCTTCTAAGGCACAAGTAGACATTTCGTCGGCAAATGAACAATATTTAGCAAGAACAAACACTTCAACTCCAAGGTCATTCAATAGCAGCTCAAGCTGGTATTTACTCCTTAGAAATTGTATGTAAATGAAAGGAACTGAATGGATACACATCTTAATTTACTAAAGCGATTATCACCTAAAACAGAACATTGGGATACACCTTATTACCGTTTGACTACGTCTACGAATTCGTATGACCGCCTTTACGGGCGCACACGCGGCATCTTGATTTGGGGAGATCGTGACACTAATATTAGGGGCACAATCATCACTACTAACTGAAACATGATTTCGCATTCTCCACGAATTATGGTTCTCAGAAAGAACACCGATAGGGCCACCGAACCGCTGTTTCCTGTCCTTGCCTGATTCCCAGAAATTAAAGTTCACATAACATGAACAACTGTTGCTTGAATGAATACTGCGTGGTATTCAATATGGATTTCAGAAGTGTGTCCAAAGAAATATATAAATCAGTTCATATCGTTCGCATAATTGTGTCCATAGTGAAGTGATAAGCACTTTGTTCTCAACATCATGGACAAAGAAATCGATAGCATCGGAAGCCTCAATGGCGTGCTTTTCCTTGATTCTAAGCGTTTTGACCATTATTAAAAGGCAAATAAATTCAACATACCTGCATACCTTTTAGAGCCTCAGAATAACAATTCTTAGATTATTTGAAAATAGCGCATGTAAGATGTAGTTAGCCTCAGATAGAGCAAACGTGCTAAATATTTTTAAAATTTTCCAAATGATAAAAATCTTTCCCCTCAAATTCCCGTGTTGTAAATAATGTACAAAGGTAATGCAGATAATGCGTATCAATTAAACTTCATCATGTCATCCCTGCCTTGCTTTTCCTTTGTTTCCTTCCCGTGTTAGTTAAGGAAGATTTATATTTGCCGGTACTGGGCGATCATCGCGAACATATTGAATGGTACCGTAAGAGAAATTATCTGCTTCCAAGTTAAAAAATAAAAGTCTTTCATTAATAATCCATGACTACGCGAATCTCTCCACTGCTGCGGTTGCTATTGTATATTTTTTGTCGACCACTTGTTTTTGTTTGTATTTGTTCTCCGACTTGATGAATTATTCATGTAGCTTAACGTGAAATGGTCGTCCTGATTTCTTCATGAATTGAATATCATTTCACTGCCTCCTTGAACTTTTTGTTTAATAGCAGGTCTTACATGCCATTTCTCCACAACGATTTATTGTGCTCATGTGTTGAAACTTTTCTTCCTCAACCCTCGAGGCCAATGAAAAATGTCTCTAATGTAGCTAATTGCTCAACTTAATGATTTGTAAATTTTGTCATCATATATAGGTTGTTAATTTAGTAGACAGCCGTTTGTAACTCGGAAAAGTGGCCCTTAAATCATAAGTACTTGAATAAGTTGACATGAACATTTTCATTCCCATAGTGTATTTTCTGATTGGTGTACAGATATCATTGGAAGAAAGCAGCAATGGAACTCCTCCGGACATGTATGAAACAGTTCTTTTTCAACTCGAGAAGGAGAGCAGCTCTATTTGCAGACAACATGCTCATGATGTCCTGATCAGTCTTCGCCAATCTGTCCCTTGGGCTGTTAAGAGTAAGGGACTTTATAAATTATATATTTCTCTTTTGTTGGTGTTCACTTCTTAAGACTTCCTTTTTTGGATTGATACAATGCTCTGCTTCATATTAAAATATTTAATAATGCTATATTTACTTATTATACCTGTCACAATTTCACATTCTTTCAAGACTAATTTGGTCGATATACTTCTCATTACAGAACCAATTTTACTCCAAACTACTGCCTAAGTACATGAACTGTACCACTTGCTCTAGTTTTTTTCTCATCTGGATGATTATTTTAATATATCTAGATATTTTGCTGAAATGTTTAACTTAGCCATCCTAATTTTTAGGAATCCCATTGCTCTTTTTGTAGTAATTCTTACTCCATACTTCTTGTATTAGTCTTATAAAGCACTCAACCATAGCTGTCATCCTGTAATAGTCTTGCCATGGCTTGATCATCTTCAAACCCAACTCATAATTTCGTTGCTGCCCTCCATAATTCTCAACTCAAGTCCCCGTTTCATGAAACTCTTATCATCTTATGTAGATGTCAGTTAAAACGCTCTGACAATAATTGGTGACCCTGTCCACCATATCCCCATATTATTTCTCTCTTTGCTAACTGTTCCTGTTCCATCTGGTTCATTTACAGATGTTAAAGAGGCTGCCTATCCCTTCAGTCCATTCCAATATTTGTACTGCCATTAGCTCTCTCTGGTCTGCTTTGTTGCCCTCAAAGACATCCTGATTCTGTTTTCATTCCTATTAACTTTCTCGTTGCTGCAGTGTAACAATGTATAAAGTGTTCCCCCTTCTTTATAAACTCAACTTGATCACTACATTGATAGTTGTTTTCGACATTATGTAACCTTATACTAATGATTCTCAAAAATAATTTTGCTGCATGTGAATTAAAACCCAGTAGGACACTGCTGCATCTTTTCATTTTTGGGATAGGGATCAAAATTAATATAATAAAGCCCTCCAGCCAAATTTGTGCATCATAAATGCCAAGTAGTTGTTGAAATTATCTCTTTCTTCCATTTTCCCTAAACTCTTAGTTGATTTCTATGGGATTGTTTGGATGCATTTACTATATCCATTTTTTCATCTGTCTATTACTCATAGACCAAAGATATCCTCATCTGCTATAAATTGCTTATTTCTAAGCTGGCTTGCCTAACCTCTTTACAATATGGTTTTTCAAGGCATTCTTTATGCCTACCCTGAATCTCTTCCCACTCCATTCAACTTTCCTAACTTAATTCTAATGATTTTTATAATTTTTTTTCTTTTTTACATCCTGACGATTTTCCTCTCTTCATTTGCATAAATAGAACTACTACTTCCCCTATCCCTGGAATTTCTCTGCATACTGCTATTTACAACACATCTCCTCAACCCCTATTGGTTTCTCAACCAAATTTACTATTAAGCTCTTTTTTAAAACATTTTTCCATTTTTTCCTCCCTTCCATCCTACAAGTCATCTTTATAATGATCCCTGCCTTTTCATTCTTTTAGTCTTTATGTTTCTCAATGTTTAAAACATTTTTCTGAGTATTTCCTTTCTTTTTACTGCTGACAAAGCTTCAATATTCCAATTTCGCAATTCTCTACAACTTGTAATCATTTTCAAAATTAAACTGCGTTTCATTGCAATTAACTTATTGTCTCAATCTGCCCCTGGAAAGCTGTATAAGTTGATCATTTTTTTCTTAATGTCTAAACTTGTAATCTAGCTGGTTCACCCTAGCTTATTCCTGCATTTTCCTATTGTGCCTATGCTCATTTTGGTGTTCAAACCAGATATTTGTTAATATGAAACTTTCTTTTTCAAAAATGCACTTCTCATTTTTCATGATCTTTCCTAAACTGTAACCTCATATCCCTCCTTCCTGACTGTTTCTCCCTCTGTAAACTGCTATATTCCTGGTACCCATTTACTATCAATTGTTTCCTTCCAGGTATCCATATGGTAAATTATATCTTCAAATTTTCCAATTGTTCATAAGACAGTCTTTTCTTCCCTGTCCTAACTACACATAAGCATGTACATGTGGATAACCACTAAATTGGTTCTCTTTACCTATATCAATGAACTTCTTGTACTCAACATCTCAATATTTGCTAACCTTATCCACCAAATTGACTCCACTATGAATTGCTGTTAACTACTCCAGTAATCAATAAATAAAACAGTTTCTGGCGTCGCGTCATTCTTCATATTGTACTTAAAATTAAACCACTTAGCTTTTCCACATAAAAATGTGGGAAAGCTAAGTGGTTTAATTTTAAGTTCAACTCCAGCAATCATTGAATTCTCTCCATCTCAACTCATACAGCATATGTATACTTCCTTTATCCATGCATGATTTAATGTTTTCTAACTTGCTATTACATGTTTATGGTATAAAAAATTCAATGATGAATTCACTTGGTTTCACAAAAAGTTATAAAAATACATCAGACACCTTATTTATGTATGCTACTAAAAATGGGACCATCAAATACTTAAATTGCATCACAGGATGACTTTCAAAAATTTTCATCCAAATAGCCTCTTTTTCAAACTCAATGATTATTTCATCAGTTTTCACAGATTTAATGTGAATGTTTATACTGCCATGGTTGACCATAGTAAATGATTCAATTGGAAATATGCCTTGACCTGCATATACGAGGGTCATCCGGAAAGTAGTACCCGTTCGTGAAATAAAGACACAAAAGTAAATATTAACAAACATAAAAAATTTTATTTGAAAGAGGATACTTTAAACTACTTCTCAACATAATCTCCAAGCAAATTAAGGCATTTGTCATAACGTGTGACAAGTTTCTGTATTCCTGCTGCATAGTCCTTCGCCGCCAGCTCATTGAGATACGCGAGGGACCCATCTTGCACAAATTTTTGCATAATGCAGATGGTGTTTAACAATTTCATGAACAATTGTTCGAGAAACATTGGGAAAATGCTCACAGATGTCATCAATTGTGACGCGCCGATCGTTCCTCACGAATTCGTCAACTGAGCTCACCAGTTGGTCTGTAATGACAGACGGTCTCTCCGAACGCTCATCGTTGTGTGTGTTCCCCCTCCCCATGTTGAAGTTGCGACACCACCGCCGAACAGACGACTCGTCCATTACATTGTCTCCATACACCTCCTTTAATTGGCGATGAATATCACATGGGCGAACGTTTCTTGCATTGAGGAATTTAATCACTGCCCTCACTTCACAACTGGCGGCGTTCTCAATTTTTTTAAACATTGTAAACAATCACAGAAACAACACAGGCAATGCTAGCGTCACGCAACTTGGCTCAGAGAAGGCAGACAAGCCACTGAAGCTATCTGACCTCGTCCAGCGGCTACTCGCGTCGTCAGCACTTCATGCGGCACGAACGGGTACTACTTTCCGGATGACCCTCGTAACTACAGGATGTCAAGCAAGTCTTCCACCCTCTTGTTAATCATTGTATTTATCTGCTGTTTACGCTAATTAATAGATTCATTCAACTGCAGAAATAAGCTCTTTGTAGGAACCACCCTTTATTCAAATATGCAGAGAGTTTCCCTCAGCTCCCCACTGGGAATGTTTCAAATTATTATTATTGCTACAGGTGTTTAATTTCCTTTAACGGAAATCAAATTTCCCTGCGGTAAAAGTTTCTATTGAGAAGTTCGCCCTGACTTTATTTTAATTTGCCCCATGAATCTTTTTCATTTTTTTGATGGGATTTATTCACTGCATTCATTTTCTTAATTTATTCGAATCCATCCTTTAATCAAGATTAATATCAAATGTTTGCACACTTATGTGCTTATGCATGTGTTATTTTCATACGAGTACATTTATAGTTTATATTTCAATTTTTTTTCCTTGTTCATTCATATTATCATCTCCATCCACTCAATTACTAACAATACTTGTGATAAATCTATAGGAATTATTATAGCAGTTATCTACATTTATTTTATGGGCACAGATATTAAGATTTGACATATTAAGATTTGACATATTATGGTAACTTTAAAAGACAGTGGGTTTTAAAGAACTTAAAATATTCTTCTGCTAATTCATAGGATGCACACCCTTAATACATTGAAAAGAAATGCGACCCATTACATATATTTATGACTAATGTTTGACCAAAGTCCAATGCTTGAGGTCATTAACTGTGATCATATATGACTTCTGCAAAAACTATTTCATTAACTATTACTGTAATGAGAATTGTAAAGACTACTTGAATGGCTACTTGATTACCAATGAAAATTCAAAAGATCTGTGCCTCCTTTAACCCCTTTGGCATAAGAGTTTGCGAAACCTCAAGCCTCCTCTTCACTGGAAACTCCTTGCCCTTTGCAGGCTGATCTTTTGAAAGGGCCCTGAGTTCCTTAAGGCAATTTTAATATCCTTCTTTGAAATAAACTTCCGAGTCTTTCCCTTCAGCTTCTAGGACACTAGCTTAAAGGTGTCATTCTCTTCCACCTCTTGGACTGAAGGTCATACTAATCTGATCCAATCAGCTGTCTTCATCAGGGTGATGATCCCTTGGTCTAATTGGTGCAAACGACTGTTTGTTAATGATAAAATGAACCAAACCTCAACATTTCTCAACACCAGTGGATTTAAGTTGTGGTCATTCATTCATCATTAGCAATGCTCCAAAACACTTGAGGGCTAATAGATTTCCTGATCACCCACTCTTGAAGCTTTGATCAGTTACTGCTCCCATCTGAATTAAAGCTGAGGAACCCTGCTTGCCGCAATCACCCATTTGGTATTTCTTTCCCATTTAGCTCATTAAGTTTGGTGAGGGGTCATAAATATACCAGTTTGGTCCATCTGGAAAATATCACTGGAATTTACATTTCCTGGAGAAGTTTTAAATCAGCTGGACTTTTATTTACATTTATGACAATCTATTTAATTCCACCCAAATTTTTTTGGGGAGAGTTCCTTGGTATTTAAGGAATCACTAAAGCCAATTGAAGATAAAGAGAATTGAAAGACCTCAATGCCAGAACTTAATGTAAATGATATTGCTTTTTCTTGAACAACAATCCTGCTTAAGCTAAAGATTGTTGTTATCATGTGTTGAAACTATGCTCCAATAATTCTTCTTCACTTTCAAAGTCTTCTTCAGCTCTTTCAAATAGAAACTGCTGTTTGATTCATTTTTTCATGGATGTGAAGAATTTTTTCCAGTTGATCTTAAAATCCCAAAATAATGAGCACTATACATTTTAGTACATACTAATTTTGTGATCCTCTTCATCCAATATTTGGAGATTTTTCTGGAAATATCGATAGCTCATTTGCTTTCTTATACTTATCATTAAAGCTAAAAGTTACAAACTCATTATTTTGGGCTGAAAGTTGTGTGTGCATAGTATCTACTTCAGGATTGATTCTCATTGGTTTTTGTCCAGGCTTGAAACCAAGACCTTAATGGCCAGCTGCTTGCACTGCTTCCCAGATCATTTTCTCTTATATATGGTTTCTACTTTCATGCAAAATCATATCCACATTCTTTCCCAGTATGCCCATGTCCCTGTAAAGAAAATTTTACTCTCTCTCTGACTATCACTCTTTGCCGTAAATGTTTGAAGCAAAAGAGTTATTATTTTTCAGTTCTTAGCACTGTTTGACATTAAGTTTGAGAATCTAGATGGATAAGTTAGATATAAATTATTTTTATTCCTGGGTGTTTTGGTTTGAAACTCAATGGACACACTGAGGAGATTAGCATGCTCATATCAATAGTACTAACAGTGGTCATCTTGAATACTATCTCATTGGTAGAATACTTGGCTATCACGGCAATAATTTGCCTCAACAATAAGGCTCATAGCCATCTAGGCAATCTTATCAAACTTAGATATTCATATAGTATTTTATGTTTCACATTGACCACCTTTGAATATCACAATTAAAAAAAAACTTATCTTTGGATATTTGAGGGTGTAGTGAAAATCAAAATGTTTGCATTTATATTTTATAAATGTAAATAGATATTACTTTTCTGTGTGAGTAATTATTATTTATATGAATTTCACAGGAAAATATTGTTTCACATACTGATTATTTACTCCTGATAGGGTGTTTAAATTGTGGTGGTATTTACTTGCATCACTTATGTCATGTGATGTAATTACCACAGGAATGGATACAAGTTCTGACTTCATCTTTCTAATTTTATCTTGCACGGTATTGGTAAGATGGCCCCAGAAAAAGTCCAGTTCAAGCACAGAGGGCTGATTCAAGCAGGTTCCTGGTCTGCGACCTCACATGGTGTTTAACCAATCAATAATTAAAATTCCTCCGTCATCCAGTGTTTTTCTTGAGCCTGAAAGATGACATCTTTTGGGAACACCTTTCCTTTCGGGATTGTTTTTCTTTTTAAGATAAGAAATGGTGGCAACTTGCGACTATCAGATGTAGCAGCCAACATCACCATCACTTGTAGTTTTTCATACCCTGCTGTCTTCAGAAGAACATTTTTGGCCCCTTTTCTCTCAAGCATGTAATTTGGTGACATATCTCAGTAAATTACAGTCTCGTCTGCATTAGCCATCTGCCCCAGCATGAAATTCCCTTCCTTTCGAAGATCAAATGCATGTTTTTGGTAAGACACCAATTTGTGTTTGAAGTCTGCCAGAAGCTACTGACAAATCGATCTTTGCCACTGCAATTCTGGCCCTGTTCGTCGCATGAATCGTTCTGCCCATCCTCGACTGGCCTGATATTGTGTGCGAGGGATGCCCAAAGATCTTGCTTTGTTGTTGGCTTCCTTTCGCTTTAGGTCATAGCTTAAAAAAAGCCTGCCTTTCTGCCTCGTCGAAAAATTCCAACACTGCTACGTCTACTTCAGGGAATCTTCCATTTTTTTGGCCCAGTGAACTTCTTTTGCGAAGACTTGCATGCAAAAATAGAGGTCTTTTTCTGACACCATAGTCTTAAACTACCCTCATTCACACCAAATCTTGCAGCTACTCTTCTGGTCCTATTTTCTTCCATGAACAATATAACTAGCCTTTTGAACTTCATGGTGTACAATTCTCGCTGACCCACGCCAGGTCTTTACCAATGCCCCTTTGCCCAAATATGCCCCTTTAAACTCAAACTATGCTGCATGTTAGAATTGGCTGTTACCTTTTTTTGGTTTTAGGGTGTTAAAAATTGGGTGTGTCTTGCATTCACAGGCATCTTAGATTCGAACCAATATAGGTTCGAAGTAACATACACCATACTGAGAGGGGTGGCATGTGCCAGCAGCTTTCAGAGTGGAAAGTGTGAGAGAAGGGTAGAGCTGGGGAGGTTGCCTCTCGGCCTGAATTGGCATGTTTAGATTTGCTGATGTGGCAATGAAATATACTCCCCTCGATGGGCAGCATTCTAATTTTGGACTTGTCCAAACCAAAACCAGTCACTGTCTATGATGAATAGCTTAGTTTACCTTTCAACCTATCGTCCTGTTCACTTTTAATTCCATCTTCATGTAGCATCATTGACCAGGTTAACACGGAGGACTCTACCTATCTTTTAACATATCTTGCCATTATTATATATAGTTGAATATGACATGGTTATTGATCATTGGAAAGTTATTGACCATCCAGGAATAATCACTGCATTGACAAGCTTCCATAATAAATTTCATGCCATGATGATATTTTATTTTTACTTATTTGCTATTCAAAAAATTTACAGTGTATGACTCTGGAGGAAAATTCCCAAGAGGCATTATCACAAGTGTTTCACATCATGCTGGAAACTACTATGATTGCACTGATGTAGAAAGGACTTCTAAGAAAGCCGTTACTTTCCAAGGGCAGTACTGTGTTGTACCTTTGGAAATATATGAAGGAGAATCCACCAATGAAGCAAAGCCCCGTAGTGCTTGTGATAAATGTTCCTCCAATGAAGACCAGAAGCAGAAATTCCAGAACTCATCGCAGCTGACAATAATGGTAATGTTTTATCAGGATAAAAATAATTTTTAGAGATCACTATTTCACAGTTCAATATAATGGACTCACTAGACTCACCAATAGAATTGAACATAGGGAACAAGCAGGATGTATTTGTTTGTTTCATGGATTTTAAGGTGTTCAAAAGAGTAAATTAGGTAGAAATAATGAGTGGATTGCAGAAAATAGGATTAGATTGGTTGGATAGTGAACTTATCTAAAATCTGTGCATGTCTCAGACTGCTGAGACATGTGCAGATCTGATATTATATATCAAGAGTTGGGATGGGAAGTGCTAGGCAGGGGTTTGAGGTGGTGATATGACCACTATCACAGTTTCTTATCCATGTATAAGTGGAGGTAATGATAAGGTAGGTATGGGAAATGTTGGAGACAGGAGTGAAAGTTGGTGGGGAAACCATAAAATCAATTAGATTTATTGGTGATTAAGCTCTAGTTAGCCAGTCAACCAAGGGATTACAATCATTTTTGAGAAAATCAGTTTTATTGGTATGGGATGAGAATTAATGACTAAGATTATGAGTTTTTCAAGAAGGTGGAGGGTTAGGTTAAATGTTAACATTGGAGAGTAAAACTTAAGAGCTGGTACTTATAACAGTTTACTTATCTTGGAATTGTTTTGCAACAAGATGGTCCCTTAGGCAAAGAAACTTTTACCAGGAGGAAGGAATTGACAACAAGGACGTTGCGTAAGGATCTTAAGAAAAAACTTTTAAATGTAATTAGGAATGGAAACATGGTTGTTGAAGCAGAGTTTGACAGTAGGTTGTTAGAGTTGTTTACTTGAGATGTGGGCGTGGAGAAGGATGGAAAAAGTAAAATGGGGAAAAGGGAAACAAATGAAGTACTAGGGATGGTGGGGGAGGATGAGGGTTGTTTGGGAGAAATCAAATGAGGCAGGAAAGGTGAGGATAGAGTATTTATAAGTGATGGGATGTTGAAGAATGTGATTGAGGGGAAAGCATTAGGTAATTGAGGAAGGGGCCACAAAAGAATGTGAATTTCCATTGGTCTTGTTGTTAGTATTATGTGTGCTCTCACCACACCTTTTAAACCAACTTCCAGGTTGATTGCAGTAATTAGGCTTATGAATAAAACCTGCATTCTTTAAACCAATTGTAATCAGTAATCACATTGTTAAAATTATACAAATGTGGTTTGGTCCTTTCACTTAAATGTTATCAACGGTGAACCTACTCCGTTGTTCACCCAATCCAGTACTCTCATTGGCCTAGTGATCAGCAAACTTCTTGTATCCTGTTTCTCCTCAGCTTTTGACCACCCTACCCTTAATGCAACCATAAACATTGAAATACTTCAACCAAATCACCCTCAGTTTAGGCCTTGGTAAAATCATGCTTAGCCAGCAATGAATTCTTTCCAGTTATCCTTGCAATGAAATTACTCATGCAGTCTATAGGGCAGCGTTTTTGCATAGTGAATTGAAATCATTGTGGATTTTTACTTTTCTCGATTACTACTGGAGGTAACTTATAGGACATTATTTTATCCACAGTAGAGAGATGCTGATCATAAGTGAACCTTAGTCTTACTTTTTTCGGATATAATTTTCACTGAAGAATTTTTATTTAATATTCTCCAAAAGAGAACTAAAATCATTTCAGTAACATTGTGGAATTCCATGGAAAACTGAAATATTCCCTGGAAATCATGTAAAACTCTGGGAATCACTTAATAATTGAGAAAAAGACACTCAGCAAAGGGATATTATTTCTTTGGGACATTCTCATCCAAAAACCTAATCTGGGGTTGGCCCAGCGTCTTCCATGAGATCCTTCATAACTTAGAACTACCCCAAACCAGGTTACCTCCTCCACATTTTTTTGGCCATCTCAGTTATGCCTCCGGAACATTATGAAGTGGTCTCCAAAGTTGTACTCCTATGTCCTGAAGCCTGATGGCATACTGAGACAGAGACAGCAGGAAACCTTTTTCCTGTCATTCCCCTTATTCATTTATTTATTATTTCACCTTATTATTTTATTATGGCAAAATATAAGATATGCCATATAATAAAACAAAAAAATGTATACATACATGGCTATAATAACAAATAAATGGTTACAGCTTGTCATGACTAAGCATCCTTGACAAAAAATACTCATTTAAGTCATTAAAAACAACTCTTTATCAAAAAACATTTAAACATCTGATATGAGTTGCTATCTTTCATGCCTCCTGGTTAATGATTGTAAAATATTATGCCAGTATGAAGGGGTTCTCTTTGAAACAAAGAAGTGGAATGCTGTATTATATGCACATTCTTTCTTTGTCTTGTGGTGCAACAATGGATACTCTCCTCTAGTTAAGAGTAATTAGTAAATGTATGGAAGGCAACAATATACAAATCTGGGCAGTGTATTGTGGTGTTATGCCTGAAAGTGGTTTTTTAGGTTATCTGTATACTCTTCCACAAATCATTAAGATATGCATTGATGTGTGAATGAAAGTCTATTGTGCATTTGTCGAGTTAGAAGAGGCCATGTGAAAGAGGAAATAGAAGAAAGTCACTTTGGGGTTAGAGGGAATAAGCTGGGTATAAGCAGATTCTAATGCTATAAAATCAATATATGATGTGTAAAATTGAATGAAACCTTTGAAAACTGGTTTGGAATGAAGCAGAGGATGAAACAAGAATGTAATGTAATGCCACCATGAGTATTCAGATTGTTGATGGGTGTGTAAGAGGTGGGTGCTTGAATCAAACGCGTTTAAGGATAATGGGTGCGTTTTAGGCTTCAATGAAGTAACAGTATTGAGATGAAATTTAGACTATTAAAATTAGATAATTAAATTCTCAATTTATTAAACTGAGTTTAAATGCATAAAAATTGAAGATAATTTTGGTTGCTAGAGAGAATGTGAAGGATAACTGCATAGTGAATCTAAACGGAAAATTATAGAATAAGTTAATGATTTTGCATATTTTGGCTGAATATTTGTGACAGATTGAATAGATGAAAACATTAAAAGACCTGAATATGCCAGCAGATAGGTTATTCATAGGATGTGGTGACTATAATAAAAACATGAAAGTTGGCTTAGGGCATAAAAAAATGGTACTGTATAAAAGTTTGGTTCTCCCCATATCTCTCAATGGAAGTGACACTTGGGTGTTTCAGGACATGTATAAATGTTAACCATATGCAGTGGGCATGGGGTGATTGAGGAGTGTTTGTAGTGGAAATATGAGAGATATGTTGAAGACTTAGTCAGTCCTGAAAGATATGAATTGGATACACTAATAAGAGACATGTATGACAGAAGCTATGCTGGTTTGGTCATGTTGTAAGAATGAGGATGAGAGTACAGTCACTGAATAGATAATGAGAAAATATTAAGTGGTTTGAGAGGAAGGGGTAGCCCAAGAAAGCCATGAATGTATGGGGTCAAAAATATTCTTGAGGTAAGAAATATGATACGTTTTAGGAACAGATGAGCATGAATGAATGTGATGAAAAGGGTGAAAGAAATGTGCTAGGATAGGGCAATAAAGAGGAAATTGGTGAATGAGAGTCCCCTTTTGAAACTTAAAACAAGGCTTTTTTGGCTGTGCCTACCCTGAAAGAGGATGACAGAAAGGGTTCCTACTCGTATATGAGTATCTCAGGAATGTGCTTCAAAGTATATTTTGTATGGGCAATTCGTTTGTCCACAAATCATACTAGGATTCCTGAACTGTGATTTCATACACACATATATTAACTTTATAAAATTTGCAGACCAATGAGTTAATGTTTGTTGATGCCTATGATCCACCACTGACATGCCATTTTTAATTAATGAATTTATTTAATGACTTTATTGGGGCGAGATTGAGACTTTATAGTCCCTTCTACCACCTAACCCCTACATAATACGTTGAAGACTATTATGTAGGGGTTAGGTGGTAGAAGACATATTATGTAGACAAACATCCAAACCTAGATGGAGGAAAACCCACGTAGGCAGGAATCAAACCCACGACCTCTGAGTTGGCAGGTGAGGATGGTACTCCGCTGCCACCAAAGCCAGCTGAATTTAACATTCATACATGGAGAATTAAGAATGCACAGGAAATTTGGTAATGAAAAAACGATGCTTAGTGAACTCATTTAAAAAAATATACCTGTACATTTTTAATCAGTTGTGTCTGATTATATCTTTCTGACTTTATCTGAACCTTATGTATTTTTACATAGATTTTTAGTTTTAACCATATTCATGTAATTCATATTTCTGTTGCAACATGAATTTCATTTCATTGATGTGCTTTTAGCTAATTAAATTTTTTTACCACATAGGTAAATATCCCTTTTTAGTCGTGTGCAAGGTGAATGATTTTAAACTTTGAAAATTCTGCATTATAATACATATCCCTTGTCATTTTATAGGGGAATCATTTGTGGATGGATCAGCAGAAAATTTTTTGGGCACTATGCATTCCATCTACTTGCTGTCACATTGATCTTAGGATAGCTATGAACAAAGTGCTTGCTGATTTAAATACCAGGAAAAATTTGCTTATATCTGCAACTATAAAGGACATAGACTGTTCAACTCAGCAGAAGGAAACAAGATCTATGCATGGAGATATTTTCTTGTAAGTTTAAATATGTTATGCATGACTTTGCCCATGGCTTAAGGGGACTTGAAAACAAATGTATTTTTCTGGCTTGAGCAAATGCAAATTCAAAGCAAAGTATTTACCGACTCAATTGGCTTCTTTTGATAAGAATTCACCTGTTGACTCAAATTTCCCTGGATTGAATCTCACCATTGACATAGATGTGGGTTTCCATATTTTTACTCTTGTCTTAGGAATTGTCAGAGCATTTAAAATTACCACTTTAGACATTTGTTGAAACTGAAAGTTCATCTATCCTTGAAAAACATTTTCTAAAATAATATACCACAGGGAAACACAAATAATATAATATGGCTATTAACTTATTTATCCCACATTGTTCTGTCTTTTTGAAGGGTTGATTTATGAAGTCATTCTGCCATTTTGTAGCTTTATATTTTGCTCTTTGTTGGCCTTATATATGTATGTAGCTCAGGTGAGGAAAAAATCATCCATGATACCCTTTTCCTTTTACTCTTCTCATCAAATTGTTAATATTTGCTTATGCGGTTGCTATTCCTTTAATTGCATTTTGTCTACCTTTTTCCTGTAGCCAGCTGATTTGCACAGTTGGTAGATTTTACTTCTAATCTCGTACTTATTTGGAATGTACTATTTAAAAAATGATTTTACTTTGAGGAGCATGATTATTTCATATATAGAGAGCTAGGTATTTATGAAATCTGTAAAATCTGGCAAAGTTCTCATTTGTCAAGGAAGTTCTCATCTTCCAAAGACTGTCATAATTGTTTGTCATGACCCCTGATTGGCTCATTCTCATTAATTGTGAAATGTAAAAATCAAAGTAAATGGAGGAATCTAATGCACATGATAGCATTGCAACAGAAATTAGAGAACAACTGTTCTAATCATGGCCAGTAGTCTTTCAGCTATTCTCAGATTTCATGTCCCATTTGAATACTGTTGGGCAGAATTGTACGCACTTCAAGGAAGTCAGATTCAGTAAAGAGGATTCATCCTCTTGTCTCTGAAAAAACTAGGAGTAGTACTCATTAGTTTATTCTACTCTCAGAGGTATGAATGACTGCTTTTAAATAGAGAGAAAATATTGCCATGGGCTTGAAATGGATTTAGGGGCTTCTTCCATTGTCAGATATTTTTCGCCTCCTGCAAAATGGGAAGAATATTAGCAAACTTAGTTCTCCAGATTTTTCACCGATTCCCTTGCCTGATGAGATCAGTTTACAGGGCAGAATAACAATTGATAATTTTATCATCTTCATTGGAGGCATCACTCTCTTCAAGTAACATGAATGTATGTCTGCGAGAAGTTAATTTGAAACATCGGTCTCTGAAAATTTCTATTTATGACTCATTGATGAGAAAGAAAGGTTTTACGATAAATAAAAGATGCGGCGAAAATATAAAAATATGCAGGTATAAGGAGAGTCTTCATCAACTTATAAAATTGAATTTGATTCCATTTAGCTCATTGAACTATTTCAAGAGCCCACTAATTATCATGTGGATGGGTAAATAAAAGCTGGGCAGAGTATTAATTTGAGCGCTACATCTAAGTCAAATGATATTCACATTGACTCATTTTTTCTTGGGTGGGCCCAAGTCTGCATAGCTGTTCATTGAAAAGAGCACACTTTTCTGAGCAATATGTAATTGGGTGTAAACGATCTCACTTGCCTGTGGGTGAAAGAGTGGGAAATGGCCTCCCTCCCTTCCACTCTCCCTGGCCCTCTCTATCCTCTTTATTCCCTATAAATAAATGAAAGGACTAACTTTGTAGTTCCACACGAAAACGATTTATTCACACGACCCAGGTTTCGAAGTAAAACTTCATCATCAGGTGAGCTCTCTACATTTGCAGCCCTTCTTATATATACAGCCAGGGCGGGGGTGGGGTGGAGATAATCAGGAAGGTTTGGGAGGGGTAAAGTCAGGATTGGTTTGCGTGCCGGAGGGGAGGGCAGTTTGGCGTCCCCTCCGCGATGTTGGTGGAATGTGGAGCGGGAGGGAGAGAGTAGTGAAATTGCCTTTGAAAAAAGAACCACCATTGATCGGAAATTAGTGACCCTCATGGAGGATAGCAAATCCGTTTCTAATGATAAATCGTCTGGATCACCTGTCGGTGCAAATAATCACTTTGGACAAAAAGTCATCAACCTATCAGAGCACAATTTTAAGCCAATGAAATAAGCTTGCTTGAAAAAGGGTTAAAGTACGTTCCAAAAATTCCAGTCTCGATGAAGGACGTAAAAAACTTTGCCGTAGACTGCGAAATAGCCCTCCAAAGAGAAAATATAGGGGTAAAACATATTGTCGCTCAGGAAATGAGAGGTCAACTACAAAAAGTTTTTAAAACTAAAAGACAATTTCCGGAGTTTGACGCAGTTAATTCTATCAAGAGCAGCCTTAAATTAGAAAAGCTGATTATTCAAAAAGCAGATAAAGGCAACGCGGTGGTGATAATGAAAAAGGACGATTATTTTGAGAAATGCAATACATTTATCGAAGAGCACAAGATTCAAGAACTGAAATCAGACCCAACCACCAAGTTTCAACAAGAGTGCAAAAATTCGTTAAAATCATGTTCAATATTATTTAAGTGGCATGATGTAGAAAAGCTAACCCAAATGAATCCTTCAGCACCCCGGTTCTTTGGGTTACCCAAGATTCACAAACCGGGATTTCCGATTAGACCCGTGATTTCTAACGTAACAGCCCCCAACCACCTGTTAGCGAGAAGAGTAAACGACATATTTAGAGAGCATTCAAAATTTGAAGCAAAATACGGTGTGCGTAATTACATTGACTTCATCAACCGTGTTTCCAAAGTGACTATCCCCAACAAGTGCTTCCTAGTGTCCTTCGATGTATCCAACCTCTTCACCAGTGTGCCGCCTAAAGAAGCTATAGACATTGCAGAAACCAAACTTATCCAGAATTCTGTGCCTTACCCAGTTATCTGTGAACTAATCCAACTGCTACAGACATGTGCTTCGCAAAATTATTTTAAATTCAACGGAAAATATTTCAAACAGCCCAATGGCCTAGCTATGGGTTGCCCTCTATCACCGATTCTGGCCGACATTTACATGAACCATTTCGAAAAGAACTTGTTCTCCTCGTGTAACGAACTAACAAATAATGTGTTGTGTTGGTATCGATATGTGGACGATGTGTTTTGTGTGTGGAGAGGCTCCAAAAGGCAAATTCAGCTATTTCTTACACATTTAAATTCTTTGAACGAAAACCTAAAATTCACCTGTGAAGTAGAAGAAAATAATACACTGAATTTTCTTGATTTAAAAATTTCAAAATTAAACAACCGGCTTGATTTCTCTATCTTTCGGAAAAACTCATACACAGATCAAGTTATCCATTTCAAGTCAAGACATTGCTTCTCGCAAAAATTCTCCGCCTTCCATTCAATGATACACCGGTTGGTGAACGTCCCAATGTCGCAAAACAACGTCAAAAAAGAACTTAACACGATTAAATTGATTGCAAGAAACAACGGCTACGATGAGGAGCTAGTAGAGAAACTATACCGCAAAAAACTTAATAAAATGGCATTGAAAGATATTTACAGTACTGAACCGCCACAGGACCCCGCAGCCAAGTGGCGCAGAATCCTTTATTTAGACGATTTTTCACAAAAAGTATGTCAGAAACTTCCAAAATGTAGAATTAAGATAGCCCATTATAACAAATCAAGCCTCAGGGGCCTGCTCTCCCACACAAAGGACAGAATCCCATATAAGGAAAGAGTGGAGTATATAAGCTAAAGTGCGATTGCGGGGCAATATACATCGGACAGACAGGGAGGAAATTCCAAGAACGAGTGAAGGAGCATCAAGCATGTGCAAGAAATAAAAAGATGAACTCTCAATTCGCAAAGCATTTGATTGATAATAACCATAAAAGTGATTTTGATTTCGAAATTTTACATGTTGAAAGCAAAGGTATAGATTAGACGCCTTAGAACATTTAGAAATTTTAAATAGTGTTTGTTTAAATGAAAATATTGTTAACGAATTTCTGTATGCCTCCCACTCTCCCCTCCTTAAAGTCCCAATCCTCACGGTGGCTGATGACACCCCCCCCTCCCCTTCATCTAACCCTCTCTAATCCGCTGACTCACGAGAGCTCTACAATGTAGACTTCTCCCTCCCGCTCCACATTCCACCAACATCGCGGAGGGGACGCCAAACTGCCCTCCCCTCCGGCACGCAAACCAATCCTGACTTTACCCCTCCCAAACCTTCCTGATTATCTCCACCCCACCCCCGCCCTGGCTGTATATATAAGAAGGGCTGCAAATGTAGAGAGCTCACCTGATGATGAAGTTTTACTTCGAAACCTGGGTCGTGTGAATAAATCGTTTTCGTGTGGAACTACAAAGTTAGTCCTTTCATTTATTTATAATGAATCGGTTCCATAAAGTTACGCCAGAAACCATTAATTATACTCTTTATTCCCTTCCAGATTGCTCCCTTTAAATAAGCATGTATTTGGTGCCTCCCCTTTCATTTGAAATTGACTTGACCAGTGCCTCCCTGACTCAACCCCAGTGCACAGTGAAGCTAATGAGTGCCCAACTGCTTCTTCAGAACAGAATATACCTGGTGAAGTGGGAAAATGTTTGCTAATAATACATAATATTGAGTAGTTGAGTTGAGTTTTAGGGGAGGTGACGGACAGCTGAGGTAATTTGTGCCATTAGGGATGGACATGAAAGGATGAAGGGTGGGGAGAAACCCAGCTTTGGCATTAGTCTACTCTTAATGAAAGGTGCCAGATAGTCTGGGGCTTAACATCCCATCAGATGGACAGTGTTCTCACTCAAAGTGCCCTCCACAAAGCACCTCAAGTAGGGATCGGGATACCAATGAAAAATATCTGCTGCAACAGGGATTCGAACCAGGGCCCTCTGGGTGGGAAGCAAGGATATTAGCCACCACACCATCCTGATCCCCACATAATTGAGAGTGGGGAATTTCTAGGGGGTGGCTCCATTACAAGAGAAATGCTTGAGGGAGTTATTCTGTCTAGGGAAAATAGTTCAGATGTCATCATGAACCCCTGGCATCTTCATGGAAGGCATCCTAGATGTCTAAAATTAAGATGTAGCCCAAGTACCCCTCTCAGCCAACAGGACCCGCCTTTTGGTGAAAATAATAGTTCCCTTTTATCCTATAGAGGTGCTCTGCAAACTCTTTCTTTTCAATTCCCACAACTTCTTCTCCCATGAATTCTCAATACTTTCAATTTGTTAAATCTGAAATGGCTAACCAGTAGCCTATTATCTCTACCTAGGAACACACTTGGGTTTTCTTTCATGAACAGTATTCTTCTCTATTTTTGTTTCTGTACTAATATGTAGTCTATGAATGACTTTTATTGTGGCTAATATATTTGAACAGGGAAGTGAGTGTCACGAGACACAAAAATGAGGCATATGAAAGCATGTATACACCTGAGAGGCATAGAGGTGAAGAATTACATAGGAATGCCAAGGTTAAATCATGAGAACCAGTGATGGAAGATGTCAGAAGTATAAAAGAATGAAACGGTAGGAATATCACAATATATCTCGAAAAGCTGGTACAAGCCAATCCTTGGGTTGATAAGTTACAATGATGGAGAATTTGATGGTAGGATTATTCATCCACAGCATCTTCCTAGACCATACTCATGTTATTGATTTTGTTGACTCATATCCTTGAACTATTAAAATGTTAATGGCAAGGAATGATCCCGATTTGTTCAAGGTGTAGTTTGCACATTTTTATAGTTTGATTTGAATTATATAAATATTTTATTTTACCTACTATAATAAAATAATGTCATCTTGCGAATCATAACACTAATAATATCAGTGTACTTGAACATACTCCATTATCCAACAGCTTCATCATTGCTTGCCTCTGCTTCATCTGCATGGCAAGCACAATATATGATTGGTATATCCAGCAAAATGGTACTACTAGTGGATGCAAGAGACCAGGTAAGCCACCAAATTATCTTTGGGAATTGAAAATTATGCACAAGTAATTAATGATTGAAAAATGTCCCTTTTATTTAAATGACTGATTTTTTTTATTTTTAAGGGCTTCTTGCAAATACTTTCCTCAGTTTTTCATTGAAAAAAAACTATGATGAACTGGTACATGAGCCCTCAAAGTCTGATGGCATGAGAGTTCTCTATGGGTTACGTGTCATCTCGGCCATATTTATTATGGCATTCCACCGGATGTTGTTAACTAATTTCACATATTTAATAAATCCTGACTTCATGATATTGGTAAGATAAATCATATATGGCATGCATGAAAATAAATCTATTTTGCTAAAAGACTTATGATATTTCAAATTTCTAACTAACATAATTATTTTCAATTTAAAATATATCAATGCAGTGGAACAACTTTTACATTGTGGTAAAATGAATGTAATAACAATGAGACCCTGTACACAAGTTTGTGAAGAGGAACGAGAAAAGTAATGCAAACTGTGGCAATGACACATGTGTGTGAAACATCAGATTATTTATCCCAATTTATTTGGGAATGCATTATACAGGTTAGAGTGTTAATAATTGGCCAACAGTTGTCTTTCATAAGTAACTTGCTCGGAAAGCTTGTGCATTTGGAGGAACTTGAAGGAGCTGCTGCCTGGAGTAGTGTGAACACTTGAATTTACATAATGTTTTCCGTCCACACTCAGATCTTCATTTGAATCAATGCAGTAAGAACCTCAAATTTATGTTTCTGGGCCCAGATTTTACATAAAATCCCACAGTATCTTGGAAATGAGGAACTGATTTTTATTGACTTTTCTTTGAAGTTTCATATATATTGGCAATTTTTTATGTAAATATTACTTATTTGACCTTATTTATATTCTTTTTTTATGAGTAAATCATATAAGATAGTGTATGTTAAACAATTTTTGAAGTTACCATCTAAAAAATTGTTGCTGTGGCAACCTGAACTGTTCAAAATGTAATGTTCGTTTTTCGCTTTGAGTGAATTTAAAAAAAAATCAAAACATTTTTTCGATTACCATTACCATGAGAACTATTCAATTTGGAAAACATGAAAGTTGGCTTAAAATATTTTTCCCCATTATGTCAATTTCGCAGAATACCTAGATTTTACTTACTGCTTCACTGATTCCTTCAAAAACATATGTTCATATATCATTGTACTTTGAATCTTTGGCATTGCTATGAAGGTGGTGTGTGTGCCTGCTGTGTAGATGTATAAAGGATGGAAATGAGTGAAGTATTTCTTAACTCTTTTAACAATTAAAATATAGCCTTATTTCTCATCAAGCTCAACTGCTAGGATTGGAGTTGGATGAAATGTGATGATCTTGAAATACTGTCCATGCTGCTTGGGCAACAGGCAGGATACTCAAAACATCCATGCTTTAAATGTGAACATGGCAATGGAAAAAAGGCTCAAACTTGGATTAAAAAGCAATGGAATAGAAGGACTACCTGAAAACACAGTTGATAAAAATGTCATTTGAGGAAGTTGGTTAAACCAAATATTGTCCTCCTACCTCCTCTTAAAGTCTGATCAGAACTCTGGAACAGTTTTTGAAAGCTTTACTAAAGGATGAAGAATGTTTCAAGTACCTGTGAGCAATGTTTCGAGATTATCAGAGGCTAAGTTGAATAAAGCCATTTTTGTTGGCCAGGCTTTTGGAAACTCATGAAGGACAAAGATGTTGAAAATAATATGACAAATATGTTGGAATAAACCCATGGGATACCTTCAAAGTGGTGAAAGAGTTCTCGGGGATGTGTAATGATTCCAACCATAAAGGAATAGTGATTCAGATATCAGATCCACAACCTCAGTTGTTGATGCACCTGAAAATTAATTTACCTTGAATCACTACTACTAAGAAATGATGGGAAATATGATAAAAAGTTCAAAGAACTGGGTTATTCAGTGAATTTAAAGGTTTATTTATTTTTTTTTGAGAATCTTGTGGCAAACAGTGCGGAAGAAGATGAAGAATGATCCTACCTGGACATAAAGGAATTATTACAGTGGTATCACGGAAGATAGAATGTCAGCATGATATCAGACTGCTGCTGGCTGTTGTGAAGAGATGATCTAGAAGCTGAATTAAATAAATGTACCAAAAGAAAGGAAGGAGGGGAAAAGATAAAGGCATTACTGGGACATGTCAGCGTGATGAAGGTTTATAGTTTTTTTTCTGTTGTCCACTGGGTGTGTATGAAATTAGTTTTTTAAACAGAAATATTTTGAAAATAAACTTGAAGTCTCTCTTAAATTAATTTAAAATGCCATTTTTTGCATATTGATTTCGTAAAAATCCCTTTGATCAAGGAGAAAAGTGTAGAAATTTTTGAAATCAGTCCAGCAGATGCCTTTTAAATCACTCAAAATCCATCTTTTGCTAACCTTAATTTCATAGATCTTGCCAGGAAAAAAATAAGAAGGAATCTGATGAACACAGAAGTAGGAAATATTTAAATGAGATTTTTATTCCACTTTAATGATAGCCTGCAGTTCATTTTAAAAATATTCATATACCCACTGGTAAAATGTGAATTTTAATCGTGACATCATAAAAATCGTGGTGAAAATCTTTTAGAATTGTTATCAAGAGCTGTTGCTCCTTGGACTTAGGGAAGGATGGTCAATTTGAGAACTTTAGCAGCCTTGTTAACTCTCACAGGGGTTCATTGTTGAATAAAAAAAATCCATCAGAACAGCAATGAAACATGTTCACAACTCTTCCTAATAATTGGGAAAGGGATTAATCTAGTATCCTCTTGAGGCTGGAGCATGATGCATTGCCAGAGCTTACTCTTGGGGCTGAATGTTCAATCCAGTCAAATTTTTTGCTTAGCTCACAATCACTTAAAGTGAGAAATATTTTAATTTTAAGGAATATGTTTGTATTCTGTCACTTTCTACTTGCAGAATAGGAACAAACTTAGCATTATGTTTCTCAGAAGTGGTGAAATGGCTGTGGATACATTCTTTGCCATCAGTGCCTTCCTTCACATGTATAGTATGCTAAGGCAGCAAGGGAAATTTTCTTTTCTGAAGCATATGTTCAAGCGCTATATGAGGTGAGAATAATGTTGTAAAATACATACTATATGCATGTCTGGAAATAGTTTCCATTCGCTGGAATTTTAAAAGGTTAACTGTGTAATGATATGGTGGTCAAAGAGCTTTTCATTTTCTGGGATAAAATAAATTATGTCATGTGGGAATTGGAATACGTATTATTAATAGTATCAATTTGAATATTAGTTATATTAGCTAAGTATGCAGCTGAAATGAAATTTTGAATCCAACATCAACTTTGTATGACTTCCAATTTGTCCTTGAAAAAAAAATTAAATTGGTTTTTTAAATAATTTTTTTAATGGTATTTTGGGATAAACTGTCTGCAAGATAGTTTGGCTGGAAATCCTAGTAGAGTAAGTTCTTGCCTTAAGATGGTTGACAATATGGCGAATTTGTTTTGCTATATGCTTTGCAAATAATCTTGCTATTCACTTCATGATTGAAAAATCACATCATTTTAAAATTATTATCTTATGGGATTTTTATCAAAGTAATAAAGAACAGGAATAATAATAGTAAATAGTAGGAGCATAGAGCACTGGGTCACTAATGCGGGACCTTAGTTTCATTCCTGGGGATGCCTCTGGGCACCCTCAGCTTCACTCAGGCTATGTGATGTGTTGAATACCAGATCTTTCTGTGAAACCATATGTGGTACATGGAAAGGGACTGGCCTTCTACCCTGAGATGTGAATTTCACCCTCCAGTGGGCTTCGTACTAGGTGAGATAGCTCTACCTTCCCTATTGAAATCACCTTTGGGTTGATAACCGTGGAATATATTGATTGAGAAATCAATGAGTTGCTTGTGGCAAAAATTGGCAAACTTCACCCATGATATGTTATTAAGTAATAATCATGAGGGTATCGTTTTTAAGTAATTATTACTAAGAACTGAGACATCTGAATGAAATTTATTCTGCATTTAAAGTGATACCTATGTACATAATGTTATGAATTGCTGCTATCGATGTTAATTTTTTTGTTTGAGGAAGCTATAGATTGGAGTATCTCGCGGTATAGAGAAAGTAGTGGCTCGCCATATGATTGAGTTCCTTCATTTGAAAGGTTACAGTGCCTGGAAAATCCATGATGAAAATAATGGCTGTTTATGGAAATGACAGCTCGTCATATGACATAGTTGTGAGGTGGGAAAGGAATTTCCAAACTGGCCTCCTCTCCCACTCAAAACACTCCAAGAAGTGGAAGACCATCATTCATGGAAGATGCTGCCACAGTGAAGAAAGTGGACTTTATCCTATCAGACCAAAGAACAACCATCCAAACGATCATGAATGAAACTGAACTTAGCCATGGCAGGGTATGAAAAATTATTCAAGAAGGACTGCACATGTCAAAGGTGTCAGCACGCTGGGTTTTATGAATATTGACTCTTTTTCAGAAGCAAATGAGTCATGAACTGAAATCAAATATATCTGGCTTTGAAATTTTACCACATCCATCCTATTCTCCTAATCACACCCCAAGTGTCTCTTTCTCATTGCGAGATCTCAAAAAACCATTTCAGGGTCCTTGATTTGACAGCATAAATGACATCAGTCAAGGGGTGGAACAATGGCTTTCTACACAATATGCAGAGTTCTACAATGAAAGGTCAAGAAACACTAGGGGAAATATTTCTGGGAGAAAACTCTGGATGGTGACTACATAGAGAAGTTTAAGAATAACAAATAAAAATCACATTTCTATCTCAATTAATTTTTAGTAATAATTAAAAGTTTATGATACCCCCTCATAAATATTAGAGATAAGGTTCTTCAAATTCATCATTTTACCAAAATGAGTTGTGGAATCATGTTGAAATGAACTTTTTCCACAATTTCAATGGTGGGTGATAATTAGAAAACGAAAGTTCAGTCTTTTAGGTGAGTTTCAGACCAAGGCTCACGGCTGCCAGTTGATTTTATCTCAGTGTAAAATCCTAAAAGGAAATGCCATCTCACAACTCCCAATTGCCATATTCTCACATACATAGGCACTATTGTTTTCACATTCCTGCTTGTGTCTGAAAATTTTGCCCCATATTTACTAAATGGCCTCTTTCAAAAATGTTAATAGTATAATTAATGAATTAATTAGTTTAATTGTTATGGTCATTCTTTTCCACAAACTTAT
This sequence comes from Hetaerina americana, assembly GCF_022747635.1. Lineage (NCBI taxonomy): Eukaryota > Metazoa > Arthropoda > Insecta > Odonata > Calopterygidae > Hetaerina > Hetaerina americana. The sequence goes on along the minus strand of NW_027286069.1, from coordinate 10,170,569 downwards.
AGATGGGAACAAGTTACAATTTTTAAACATCTGTATTAAGAACTACATGCTATAGACACAGACACATTATATGCATTTACTATATCTTTTCCTGATGCGTATACAAGAACCTAAACCAATAATCTTGCTATTATGATCCACATGCATGCTACTTTTGTCTTCCTTGTTCCTTATGTTCCTCATGCTAATATTATTCAACCCGAAGCACATCTATTAGTTCCAAATGCAGTGATGTCATTAGACTCATTCTCAGGTGGCATGTAGCCAGTGTCCAGAATGACTTTACTAGCTGTCTCTATGTACTATTAGTAAACTCTGCGTTCAGTGTTTGGAAGTCCTTTGCTTTCTTTCAGAAAAAAACTTTCAATTTCCTTCAATTTTAAGAAATATAATTTTTGGTAATCTTATTTTATTTCTTTTATTAATTTTTCAAAAATTTAAATTTGAGTTCTTATGTTGAATATTTTATAGGTTGACACCTGTTGCTATATTTGCTATTGTGACTGAAATTGTCATGATAGATTGCATGAAGAACCATCCTCTGTGGCTGTATGCTAGGCACCTTGTACAACGGCCATGCAGTGAAAATTGGATTCCTAATATACTCTATTTTAGTAACTTTGAAGGTGTGGATGATATGGTGAGTTTAGTGGAATTAGAAGTAATATCTGTCAATTATGTCATGATTATGTAACATGTCATGGGATAGTGTCAGTATTATTGCCTTAAATAGGGCAGCCACCTGGGAAGCCACTAACACTGCCTATTTATCATTCAGATTTATATAAACTGGTATTTTAAAGTTAAACAGCTTGTTGTGAATGTGGCAGTCATTTGATTAAAAATTGCTTATGCATGCATATAACTATTTTGGCCATCCCATCAATATCACATAGGGTATCAAAATGAGTATCCATTAGTCTGCATGGTATATCCCTCAGTGTGATGCAAAGGCACCTGACCCCTATGAGGAAGCCATTTAGGTGCTGCTGTCCAATAAGAACACTTGAGGAAGGGAATAAGAAGCTACCTCAAATATTAAACCTTAGCAAACAATTGATTTGAATTCCACAATAGATGTAACTACTCATGCAAAATGCCTAGGGATACACAGAGATAGATATCTATTAGACCATGCATATGGTTTGGCTCAGATTCAATAACAAGGTAATTAATTTGCAGTTTCTAGTGGACAGACATGGTTTGAAGTCATAATTAAGAATGCAATAATGAAGTGTAACATCAGATTCACGAGGATAATACAAGGAATATGGATTAAGAAATGTCATGCAGAAGCATTAACCAGGATGAAAACTAAGTACCAGGAGGCCAGGAAAAGTTTATGAATGAGGACATGGAGAAAGGTACAGTATAAGAAAAATGGAGCCATATCAACAGGGGATATCCAAAGCTGTAAATGAAACTTGAGGTGCAGTTAATCAGAAAAGAAAAAGGAAACATTATGAATGAGATGATTAGGGAAATAGATAGGAGAAGGAAATGGAAGAATGTAAATACAGAATCAGGCAGAAGGTAGTACTAAGAGATAAATGATAGACTGAGGTGGAAAACAAATAGGTTAAGATAGGCATTGTGGAAGATACAGTTCAGAAATATGGGGTGTTTATAGAGGACCAGTGAAATAGGTGCCCTGTAAAGTAAAGTGCAAACACTATCAGGAAGTAAGAAGGAAAAATCTGTGCACTTTATCAAAGATATGGTGGAAAATTATCAATTGACTCAGGACAGATGCAAAAGAGGTGGAAGTAATGCTTAGAGGCTCTATATGACCAGCAATCTTGGACATAGAAAGAGAATATGACATCGATGAGGATAGCTTGCATCCAGGAATCCTTGAATCCAAGATAGGAAATGCCTTAGGGGAAATGAAATCGAATCAATTTGTCAGAATATATGGCATCCACATGGATTACATGGAAGGAAGAGTTTTCATGGGCTGATTTATAGCATGTATGAAGGAGTAATTTAGCTGGAAATTTGGGTCAGATCAGTATTACTCTCCATCCCAAAAAAAGAGAGAGCAGACATGTGAGAACTATAGAACAATAAGTTTAACAACACTTTCAGTTATCGTGGAACTTAGAATCATTAGTCAAAAAAGGAGAGGAGGGCAAATGACTGCTAAGGGAATGATCATTTTTGGTTCTGGAGGAGGAGAGGTATGTGTGATGCCATAACAATAATTATTTATTGAACGTCTTTAATTGGGGCAAGATTGGGACTATATAGTCCCTTCTTCCACCTAACCCCTAAGCACAACATTGAAGACAATTCCAAACATCCAAGCCCTAGGTGGGGGAAACTCCCATTCCCCCTAGGTGGGAATTGAATCCACGATCCCTGTGTAATAGAATAGCATATAGGATAAGCAATAATCAGGTCTTTAATAGAGAGGGACATAGAATACAATCAGGATGTATTTTTCTATTGAATGGATTTTTAGAAGACATGACATAGAGTAAATGGGCTATAATTAAATAAATGCATAATAGAAGAGAGGAATTGACTGGAGGGATAGCTGACTGATCAACTACTGTTCAGAGATGTCTCAGACTGCTTTGTTGCCTGTGGTGACTGGAGAGTTTGGATGGGCTGTGTGTGGAAAAGGGGCATGACAGCTGTGTCCTTTATTACCCATCATTTTCAAGTATTTGTGGAGGAAATAGTAAAGGCGGTATGAGAAGAGGAGAATGCAATGAAAGTTGATTGTGACTTCATTAAATGTTATATTAGTGGTTGACCAAGCTTTAGTTTGCTGATCTGCCTAGGGGTTACAGTCATTTGTGAGTAAGAAATGAGTTTGATCGATATAGAAAGAGCTAATATACCCAAAATAAAGGTTATGAGCTTTTTAGGGAATTAGAAATTAAACATTGAAATTGGAGGGCAAAAACTAGAGCAAAGAGAGCGGTTGACCTCTCTTGGAAGTTTTTTTGACTGACATGGTCAACGTAGCAGGGGCATTAGAAAAAGAATTGCGTAGGCAAAGGAGATTTTTTTCACAAGAAGGGAGTTGATGACAGAGAGGTTGAATTAAGAATGATAAGAAAATATTTGTTAAACTTTAAATGGAATGTGGTTTTGTACTGCACAGAAATTTAGTCATGGAAGCAAAATGATAGACATAGACAGGAGGCTTTTGAGATATTAGTGTGGAAATGTATGGAGGAAGTAAAATGTATGGAAAGGAAAACAAAAAAGAAATACTGGAAATGGTGGGTGCTGATTGTTGGAAGAAATCCATAGAAAACTGGAGGGTAAATGTAGAGCATTTTGATTGGTGATGGAATGTTGAAAAATTCTTTAGAGGTAAGAAAAAGAATAGTCATGTTGGATGGAATGAATAGGGTTAGATAGAAAATCCAAAGGAGGCATGAAAGGTAAATGCAGAGCATTTTACTTGCAGATGGAATGTTGAAGACTATGATAGAGGGTAGAGCGTTATGCAGGTGAGGTATAGGGGGAAAATAATGGGCATTTTGAACAGGATGAATAGAGGTAGAAAGTATGCAGAATTGAAGAATACTACAAGTATAACTGAGTGCAGAGTGTTGGGTTGTGTCCTCTTAGGTGAAGCTAAGAAATGTAGAAATTTTAATATCCATCCAAAACATACCTTAAACAGAAGACTATAATGCATAATAGAGGGCAGAATTGAAGAGGGGTTTTTTATAGAGTAAGTTGATCGGTTGTGTATTGTTGGGAGAGGCTTAGAAAAGTAGTGGTGTCCAGTCTGTGCTCATCTAAAATCTACCTCAAAAAACATGAAGATAAATAATGTTCAGTTAGGTCAGGTGCCAGAGTGATTACTCCCTCTTTCTATTAAAATCCTGCCTTGATTGTTAGACCACCACTACCTAATACTGAGTATGCATTGGGATGCAAGTACAAGATTTTATGTGTGAGAAGGTGGATACATAGCTTCCTCTTGATGATGAAAAATATCCTCTGATTTGAAATTGACTGGCTTTCAGGCCCTATGTGCTGAGATCCACCCTTCCTCAAATAAAACCACTTAGGTTTATAAATAAAACTTAGGGTTGCATAAAAGCAAGTGTCTCATGGTTAAGAAGTGAGGTATTTTAATTTCTACATGAACTGAAGAATTCTGCATGTCCGGGTTTTCACCGCGTTGTTGTTTGAAGCCGACAACAGTTTCGCCGAAGTTGTCGGCTTCAAACAACAACGCGGTGAAAACCCGGACATGCAGAATTCTTCAAGCCACCGCCGCGAAAATCTACGCAGCCATATTCTACATGAACTATTGCGTTTAAATGTCAATCTTACAGTTTATAAAATTTGACATTAGTATTGCTTAATATCTCTCTTATCTTTTATATATTAAGTGTTCATTTTGATTGCAGAGGAACAAACTCATTTATTTTTCTTCTCTTCTATGAAGTGTTTAGTCAATGCTTGGTACTTGGGTGCAGACATGCAACTGTACATTATCTCAATTCCTGTGATTCTCCTGGTGGTTAAGTATCCTTCACTGGCTAAATACATATTTGCAGTGTTAGCTTTTGTGTCAATTGCAGTACCATTTGCAGTGTCCTTAAATACTGGAGTTCATCCAGTTCTGCTAGCAATAATCGAGTAAGTAAACAAAATTTGTATTAGTTTATCCCAGATATTAACTCAGTTGTATTTCAGGTAGAATTAAAAGTTTTCATTAAAATTCATTGAATGATCAATTTGGAGTCAAGCAGTTATATGAATTCTTAGTTCCTCTGGTTTGACATTCTCTTGACACTTTAAGTGAGTGTTGATATCAGATAGCATATTGGATTGGGAATTAATCCTTGGCACCAGAAGTATGAATTTTGGGAGTACTAAATCTACCCACCCACTGGCTTTGCAAACACTTTCAGTCTAAGGGAATGAAAGGGCATCATGATGTATGTGTACTTTTGACTTCTTATCATTTGTGTTAATTCAGCTCAGTGATTTTCTTATTTGTAACGCATACTATTTGGACAACTAAATGACTTCGATTTGGAATATATATTGTTAAGATAAATGACATAGCCTGGTGTATAATACTTACCTACCCAATTTGTCAATTTTCTGGCTAACCCTGAGGTCATGACTCTAGAATCCCTACCTAAGTTGTCAATATCGTGTAAAATCTGGTGGTTTGATATGCAGGAAATAGTTTGAAAAGCCAGGAGGGAGGGTTAAATGGGTAATGGGGGCAGATAATCCACCAGAGATGTTGAAAAAAATCTTGCATGTGAAGCATCTGCAAAAGTGCCAATTCCTAACTAACAGCTGATGTGCAAATGTATCTCTCTGTAATGTTTCCATGTGGTACCATTTTGATTAACACAAAAATATCATTACTCAATTATACAAAACAAAAACTATTGTACAAGACTTTCTTGCACAAAATATTATGTGAAACCAAAATTTAATTGGTAGATTTTTAACTTTAATTAAACAACACTGATAGTAATTTTTCATAATGCAATTTATATACACTCATTAAATGATGGGGGATTGGATTAGTGTATTGTCTGTTGCACTGGCTTCACAATCTGAAGGCTTGGTTTCAAATCCTAATGATGGAGGTAGTTTTCAGAGGTAACCAGATCCCTACTTATTCGCCATATGGAGAGTACTGCAAGTGGAGAACGTGGTCCACCTGATTGAATGTTGAGCTATTTGACCCCTTGGCTCCTTTGATCAAGAGCAGGGCAATGCTGATGCTGATGCTGGGTTTCTCTCCACCCTTCTTCCCCCCACTCCCAGAAAACCCTCTCTCCACCAGATTTCCTTCTCATCCCCACAGGTGTTAATGACCTTAGCTGTTAACCACCTGCTCTAATTACTACTATTACTGATTCTCCTTGCATCATTCTAATGCTACTGATGTACTTAATTAATGTCAATCGAACACAATCCATGGAGATAATTATTTTAGATATAATTTTTCACCTGAGATTACAAATCATTATAGCCAAAAAACCAATCTACTGTTATTGCAGGAAAAGAATTACCTAGAAGCAGATTATATATAATATGCAATATTTGTGTACACTTTATTTAGGTAAATAATTATTCATGGCTCATATCAACTTACTGTGTATCCACTGTGGTCCTTGGTACATCCTATAAAAACATTTGTGAGATAAAGCAATTAGGAAGAATACATGCAGCAGATTCAATCAATCAAAACTAAAATGACATTTCCCCATCCTGCTACAGTGTTTCTTGCTGTTATAGAAATAACCTGTCATATCTCCTTTGTGACAACTTTAATTCGGGGTTACAATTGAAAAAATAATTCTTTGAAAAATGTGAATTGTAAAAAAGTATAATTATATTAATAATGTCAAATAAAATATAAAATTTAAACATTTAAGGGACTCACTTCTCACAATTACATTAAAAGAAATAATTGATGAAATCAAATTGATGAAATCAAGTTGATAAAAGGAGAGTAAATATTTTAACACAAGCAGTCCTCATTTCAAACCATATCAGTAGCTGAATCTCATATCAACTTTCATCATGAGTTTATATGAGAGTAGAATAATGAGAGGGTATTCTGGTCAGTTTTTTATTCACCAGTTTTAGTGTAAGAAGGTTGGTCCAGTAAATATATCTCACGTGCAAGTAGTTTCTGAAATATCCTGGTTCCTTAAATTTTCTGTATAATGGAAATGCATTTATTTGTTCACAGTTTACTGTGCAATTAAATCACAATTTAAAATATTTAACTAAATCTTATAAAATCATCATAAAAAGTAAAATTTAAGGGACTGGAAAATATGATAATACGCTGCTGTACAATGAGGTCATACAAAAGTACTCTCTCAAGTTAAAATCACTCCCGAAATGCATACTCCCACACTTAGGGTTATGTCCTCTTGCTATAGTATGAACTCAGTGGTTGTCATGTATTCTGATACTTTCACACAGTTTAAGTATTGGACCTGTTGTTGTGTACACTCAAATAAGAATTTATAAAGATACTAATGCATTATTTTTTCAACTTTTTTGATGGTGATTCTTTAACTTGTATGTTTATTTTGTTATTCATTGGAATTTAGCCTTTCTTGTAATAAACATAATATAATTACCATTACTAATTTGTACGGCCCACCAAACTTAAGAGATAAAATAAAATGTTCCTGTGTCAAGGCAACCATGACCTTACTGTAGATTTGCATTCATGACGTTTTATGTACGAAACAGATTGTGTCTATTTTTAGAAGTTAATTTGGTCTCTAAGTCATATAGAAAATTCTTTAAACTGTTGATTTTGGTTCAACGGGTTTCTGGAACATGCCTTCAAAGTCCAAATCCTGTAGGAAGACCATGGTGACCTCTTCCACTATGTGGACAGATGACTGGCTCTCAGTAGCTAATACACCACTGAGTCATCATTTTGGATTTTGATCTGGGGCATGATTTTTTCAATGACAGCAATCGCAGCCATTGAAAAGGCAGACTAGACAACATCATGCCATAAGGTGCATCATCCCAATCAGCTGGAATGCCATTAATGTTTTAGTTCACATAAAATAGGGGTTATACTCTTTCAAGAAGCAAGAGAACTCATTGTACCATAAATATGGCTTTACAAGTGAAAAATCATATTCACATGTGTATTCATGAATTAAATTGATGATGCTATAGGTAATTTTTGGAATCTATTTTAAACTAAAGACAATTTAGAGTTTCATACAGTTTATTGAACTTTTGCAGCAAGAATATTCATCCATTAGTAAGGGCACATGCAGAAATCTTGTACTGGCCAACATATTGCAGAGCAGGAGCCTATATTGTTGGACTTGTTGCTGGATTTCTCTACTACCAGATGAAATTAAAGAAATACAAGTTTTCAAAGGTAATTTTAACATTTGGTAGTTGCCAGCACTTTAAATTCTCCATTTTGTGTTTCACATTGCTATTTTGGAAGTTAAGATTAAATAGTATTCATAATGAATTGCCATTGATATGAGCATATTATTTTGCTAATACAGGCACATTGAATTACGAGCATGATTTCTCTTCATATTATTTCCTGAGTAGAAATAATATTAATAAGTTAATAATGCCATCTCCTCCCACTCCCAGGTTGCATTTGTCACATGCTTAATTAGCATTAAGGCAAATAACAGTAATATTATTAAAAAGATAATACCATGCATAAAATTCATTTCATTAGTTAGTTCATTGCCTCATCATTTATTTGTACTTGATATTCCCAAACCGATTCCCGGGAGGTTTTTAAATTCCTTTGTAAGATCCCCCTCCGTCGCTCCCCTGGCCCTGATGGCATAAGTCCTATATTTGTACGCAACTGCGCTTCCTCCCTCTCTCTTCCCTTAAGCCTCTTATTAAATCGCTGCTTTTCCCTCAGTACTTTCCCCCCCCAATGGAAATCCGCTAATGTTATCCCTATTCTTAAAACTGGAATTAAAAATGAAATATCTAACTATCGCCCTATCTCTTTACTACCTATTCTTTCTTCTGTTTGCGAGAGGATTATTCTCAACAGACTTTATTATTTTACTTCCCCTTTTCTGTCTAGCAACCAACATGGTTTCCTTCCAGGCAGGTCATGCTTGACCAATTTAGCACTTTTTCAACACCACGCTGTTAGTGCGATAACAAGTAAGACTCAATTAGATGCCATCTTCTTGGATTTCTCAAAAGCCTTCGACTCCCTCAATCATAACCTCCTCATTAATAAACTCAGTCAGCGTTTTAACGTTCATGGAAACTTTCTCAAATTACTGACCAGCTTTCTTTCGAATAGAAATCAGCGAGTAATACTATCTGGCGCCTCATCTCCTTGGTCCTCTGTGACATCTGGAGTTCCTCAAGGTAGTATTCTCGGACCATATCTTTTTAATCTGTACATTGATGACTTAGCTTCCCTAGTCCCGACCTCCCTAGCCCACACGTTACTATATGCCGACGACTGCAAAATTTTTAAGGAAATTAATTCCCCCACGGATTGCTACCACCTTCAGGAAGCTTTAAATAAAATTTCAGAATGGTGCAGCACATGGATGCTAAATTTAAACTCAAATAAATGCAATACTCTAGTTCTCTCCCTAAAAAAATCTCCTCTTACCTTTAACTATACAATTAATTCAGTTCCTCTGAATCCTGTTGCTTCTGTCAAGGATCTTGGTGTATTAACTGATCGCAAACTAAATTTCTCAGGTCATATCAAAGCAGTTAAATGCAAAGCCATGTCTCTTCTAGGTCTACTTTACCGCTACACAGAAATAAAAGATGCACAATCTCTAACCGCATATTTCTCAACCATTATCTTACCATTAATTACCTACTGCTCCCCTATATGGTCAATGTCTGCCCTATCTAACCTTAATACCCTTAACACGATAACTAATTTTTTCAGTAAAATTGTCAAGTACAGAGTCCCCCATCTTCGGGACTCGCCCACTGAATCACTTCTTTCCTCGCTCTCGATTTGTAATCTCTCCTCTCTACGTCTAAAATCCGATTTAAAACTCATGCATAACACCCTTAACTCCATTAACGACTGTCCTGAACTAATTTCCCTTATCAATTTCAGAGTTCCCCCCCGAGTTACCCGCGATCACTCTTTATTCCACCAACCCGTTCCCAGATTGTCCCTCACCAAACGGTCCCTTTTCTTCCGTCTCCCCGCTTTACTGAATTCCCTTCCCGAAAGTATTGACCCCCTCTTACTCCCAGCCAACACATTTATAAACCTTTCTCTGACACATCTCTCACACCTCCCTCAATAGTATAGTCTTGTTGATGTTTGTATGTTTGTGTCCTTATATGTTCCTGTCATATGTGTCACTGTAAATTGGCAATCCTGCTGTATGTGCACAATTTTTTACTAAATAAATAAAATAAATAAATAAAATAAAATATCACAAAAGAACAATAATGATATTATTGCCAGGGCAATCATGAAATTCCTATAAAATTCATCGTTTTTATTGTGATCTACGTACTGGGCATTAAATGCCATGGGGTTGTAAACAAGGGAAGTTTGAAGGGAACTTTAGCCTAACAGATTTTGGACAGTAATGTTTGGGTCAAGTCTTTCATCAACAGCTGGTGGTTTGTATGCATCTTGTTAAAAACTCTGTCCCACTCCTCTGTGCCAGGCGGTGTCTCTTTGATGGCAGTTGTGAGGTCTGGCTTGAGAGAAGGTAGCCTGAGAGCTGAGAGAGGGGATGTAGCATGAAAGACATGCATGCATGTTTATCTTTTCCTCATGGTCTTCTTTGCTCTCAGCTGTCGGTCAACGGCCAATTAGTATGACTCTCATGGGCTTCCTGTTGAGTACACTTTGGGGAATTCTCTCATTGGGGGTTTGAGCAATGCTCTATATTGGCCAAGGATGAAAACTGGAAGTGGTTTCAAAGGGAGCTTGGTCTGAGAATATTTTTAGCTGCATGGAGGGTAAAAGTGGATTTTTATGATTTGAAAATCAGATTAGAGCTAATTTTTGATTGGCTAAGAGTCCATCAAGTACAGGGTTGATAGTATTCAAGTGATTCAGTTTGGATTGACCTTCAGAATAGAGAAATATAGTGGGTTTGCTTTTTCTGCCCTTGAAAATGCATCAAAGAGAGGAAATACAGATTGTACCATTTGAGGATGTAAATAACTGTATAGTGATTAAGTACAAATTTACAGTGGGGAAATTGGGGTGGAACAAATACAATTTTTAGTGTTACTCCATCACTGCTCATGATAATAATTTATTGTGATTCTTTTTTCAGATTTTATCTCATTCATCATTGATATTCAGCTTTATATGCTGCTTTGGTCCTCTTTACTATTCTACATTATTTCACAACAAAGAATATTCCTACAGCCTACTCGAATCTGCAATATTTGCCAGTACTAATAGGTTTTTATGGGGAGTAGGTGTTAGTATTTTAATCCTCAATATTTCGACACAAGCTGAAGGTGAGCTCCACTATTTTTTTTGTTCCAAATAAAAATTAGCAGCACAAAATAATTCAATTCAACCAATTTTTGATGATTGAAAAATTATTGCAGGTTTAATATTTTAATTTAGAAATAATTAAAATACATTGTAGGTGCATTTCAACTTTTTGAAATGTAATGCTTGTAGTATAATTATACCATTGTTATGCATTTATATGTTGTATACATCGTAGTTATGTGCATAGTGGCATAGCATGACGAAGAAAAAAAGATGCTCAACCTTTGTTTTATTCCCCCTTTCAACTTGAGGAATCCTCAAGCCTTGCATAGCGCATATCAAATTAATAACTCAGCCTATGTTAGCAATTTGACATAATAAAACATGTTGTTTATAAAATATCTCCATATTTAAAGTAAAATAAATCAAGATTATATAAAGTATTTTAGAAAATTATAAGAACTTCTTAAATAGGTTTTTATTCTGTTTGAGACAGCTTAATTCTCTGCTCCCTTTTAATGTAAATATCAATCATGTCACCCCCATATTTCAGTGGGGCATGAAGTTTATACTGCATTTAATTTTCATAGCTCAGTTATGCCAGTGAAGATAACCTTGCTATCCCAAAGTGTTGACGGAAATGATTTCTTAGTTGCTATATAAATGAGAATGCTTTGCAAAAGAATGCAATGTGAATGGGCAGAAGTAATTTTGCAAGTTTATTAATTGTGAAGAAAATGTTACACAACCTCTCAGGATATTAGTTGATTCAAGCAAAATACTTCTCTTCATGGCCAGGTCAAAGAAGACAGAAAAATTTACTTCTTATTGCATTATGTCAAAAAGGGCACCAAAGATTTCTCTTAAGCATAATTGTGTTGATTCATGAAAAGTTACTTCAAATTGTTGAAAATTTCATTGAATCTAAAAGGCTGAGAAAATGCAGTTTAGCAACATCAATGTATATTTCAGAAATATTGCCTTAGGGCATTCATAATTTTATTAAACAAACCTTTGCAAGATATTTATTTATCCTTCCTTGAGACTCAATTGATTCTTATTCATTTACCTAGAGCTATTCATGCACTGCTGGAACTCTGAAAATGCCCTCCTTGCTCTAAAATGCCAATGGCCATATTTTTCGCATTATTTGAAATAAAGTATCAGAATTAGAAAATTAAACTCTAAATATAAAGAGGAAAATTAAAACCAAAATCCAATTTTAAAAAACTTTATAAGGCTCGAGACAAAATGACAGTTTCATGATCCATTAAGGGGTTTTTATTTGCTGGCAAATTTTCCTGTAAGTCACGGATGTAGTTTGCTTGTTTCTTGTATCCAATAATGTCTATTAAAGTTTCATCATGTAAGAGTCAAGATTCAAAACATCATTTTTACATTTGTGAGTATAGTCTTGGGCTTTATGGTTGATTTATGGAAGAAGCTACTACAATCACCAAGAGAAATAAATAATATGTTGATCAAGTTAATGAAACAGGCTAATTACAAAAGAATCTGGTTTAATCTATTATCAATGATAATCTATGAAAAGAGAATTTTCTCTGTCTTTGTGTAGTTTTTCCAGTAATCCTCTATGCTTGACAGACAGTGACTCCAGTACATGTTTTTGGGCAGCTAATTTATCTTTGCGTCCCAGGTCATCAATATTTGGAGGAGGGAGGTATACATGTAGTTACTCTTCTGAGGTCATGCCTCAGAAGTGCCAACATATTTTGTCAAAGACCACTTCTTGAGTACTTGATTTTTAACAATTGACCTTTCATTCTGGTATTTATGGCCACGTCAATGATTATCCCAGCAAAATGTTTTTTTGAAATTTTCATTTTTAATTTCTCTATGTCTTGAATTTAATTACAGAAGATAAAAAGCCATTCTAAATGTCATTAGAAATACCATAATGTACTGTACTCATTTGAAGGTACTTATTTTCATAAATGAAACCTCACACTGTTACTTTAACTACTCAATAAAATTTACAGTATTCATCATGTCATGTGATGAATGAATGGTGGTAGAGGAATCAATACCATGAAAATCAAAGGTATATGCCATATCAGCCACATCCATGCATGCATTGCCTTGAGCATGGCTGGCATGTAATTGTTATGATTTGGCCATTTAAAAACAAATCCAAATAGAGTTATTATGTTCACAGTGGCAAAAGTTGAATAGCAACATACCAACAAATGAAATATGCTATTTATTACATTTTAATTCACAAAAATATGTATTACATTGAATGTCCAAAAAATATTTATTTTAATAGCAATGATCATTTTTTCAGGGTTCCTTCATAATTTTTTGGGAAATAAGTACTTTATTATCCTTGGAAAGTTTACTTATTCCTCTCTGATGGCAAATCTTGTCATTAATGTCTGGTTTTTGTTGTTGGAACAGCAGCCAATTTACCTCAGCTTTTCATATTATGTAAGTGAAATTAGTGTACATTTTATAGATTTAGCTGCCAAGACAGATTCAATGGTTTTATTTTAAACACATAACAAAAGTAACTAATTTTCAACTTTTATCACACAAAGTCTTTCACGATCAGAAGTAGGCTTAGAATTTTTATCTTGAATAATTATGTACTTGACTCTCAACTGAGTTATGTTAAACTAAATGTAAAATAAAGCTTAGGCTTATTTGTATCTTAAAAAATTACATAATAACGTACTAGATACACAAACATCAGAGTTAAATTAAACTAAATGAAAATACGAGTTTTCAAGTGTCTATTCCTCCTACTATAATTACTGTATATCTAAATATTTGTATGCATTCTCTTCTCAAATAGCTCTTCAATAAAGTTAAACTTTCCAAGAACATAGTTCCCTCTTTGTTAGCATGCCTTGTATTTCACTGTCAGTGGAATATTTAACCATTTTAAATCCCCTAAACCCAATTTTTACTGCATATAGAATTGATGTAGGATTCACTACATGGTGGAGTGTCAGGGTGTGTTGTTACTCGAGGCTTAGAACCATAGGGGTGTTTAGTTTTTGTCAATCCAAAACCTACCGTAAATGGTACACTACCAAATACAAAAATTAGAGAAATAAATCTTGGTGTTAGTCACATATGCTGTTCTACTTGACTGTAATGGGCTTGTTCAGGCTTTCCTGCATTTTTATACAGATTTTCTCAGCAGTAGGTAATCAAATTACTGCAACCATCACTGCCCTATGAGCCATGGATCTAATTTTAAAGGAAGGAGACTTGTTGTTTGATCCTAAGAATTTTAGCTCTAAAATCTGCCATCATATTATGTATATAACATTTGTATTTTCATCTGAATTACTTCATCCTTTAACTATCACTCTAACTGATCTATGAGGCATTTCATATATATTTCATCACATGTTGCGGATCAAAATTGCTACTAAGGTGCATGTTTCAGAATGTGACATAGGCTTCTTGAAAATAATGATAAATATTTAGGCCAAGGTAGAATTGAATATATCTTTGCATTTCGCCAGAATAGATTTTTATTGTCGACTAATTTTGCTGCACTGTAGAGTCAACTGTCCACAAAGTATTAGCCCCAACTATCTCTCAATCCACATGCCATGCCCTGACCTTTATTTGATGGGGAAGGTTAAAGTTTTGTGGCAAACAAATTACACTTAGTTCCGACTGCACCTTCACAGGTGTGTCTCTGACTAGCTGATGTAAGATTAGAGTTGAATATGTTTGCATTATATTTGGTTGTTGCCTCCAAAATGAGAAAATCTATTTACTATATACCACACCCTCTGAATTCACCAGTGAAACCTATGTTTTTAAAGCATATGATGGCTTTAAGCTGATAGGAAGATTGAATATAATTATTATTCCTGGTCATCATGGAATACCAACTATTTGAGTGTTAAATCATTTTTAGAAAGAGTGGTACTGCTCCAGTTTTCACGTGACTGTACATACAACCTGAATTTTGTATAAATAAGCATTTTATTTAAATATACTCAACCAATAAGTCTGGATACTAATATTACATCTTCATCTATTTGGTCTCCTGTACAGGTTTCCAATTCAATTCTAGATGTCATCTTTACCTATTTGTTGGGAATCTTCATTTACCTGATAATTGAACAACCATTCAGAAATCTGTCGGAATTGATTTGGAGCGGATTCAAGATGAAACGTAAAGTCTACTCAAAATATTATTTTGAATTAATCAAATATTATTCTTGTTGTTAAATATTTCATTTGAAATGTTTCTTGAATATAATACCATATGTATTTTGGAAAAACAGACTGCAATCATGGTAGGTATTTTATATTTCAGATAATTCTGTGGAATCTGCATTAAAAAGTGAATGACGTCAACAGAGGAATGAACAATTTTTCATTAATAAAAGTTCCATTTTGGAATCATGTTAACTATTTCATTATGTACACATCATAGTAGCTTGCATTATTGCCGTTTGCCAGGAATTTGAATCTACAAATGAAAACACTTTTATTTGACAGATCCTAATCTATACCTAAAACTAATTGTGCATTCATATTTTCTGAAAAATATCCTTTGAATCGAAGTTTTTAAGGGAGTAAAAAGCAGAGCTCCCATCATAATCTGTCACATGCTATACCCCAAGCAGACAAGAACTATGACTAATTACCATCTTTGATGTACCTTGGACCAGATATAATTTTTGCCTTCATGTTGAGTTTTTGAACTTTATCTTCACTTATTTGTTTCTCTACCATGTATGCCATTGATATTTGCATCATTCAATTTCAAATAAAATAACATTATTATGAGAAAGGAGTAATACTATCTTTAGTAGTTTATTACCAGTGTCTCTGTAAAACAAAATAGATTATATGTGACAAAATTGTTTCCAAAACCTTTAGAGAACATAATGTTGTACTGGAATTTCATTCTCACAAAATGTGTTCAATATCAACCCTTTGAGGACAAAAGTAAGAAGCAGGCATGGATACAATGCATAAAAGCCCACCAGTGAACAGTCTCTCTCTCTCTATCAAGAGAGACAGAATACACAATTGAATGTTTAATGTACATCACAGTATGGCTGTCTCTGTATAATCCATTTGACATTAGAATCCTTGAGCGAGTATACGTAAACCGTATTATGACTTAGCATTTTGGGGGAGCTTCTGCTACAATTAGCTTCCAGATTATTTATGTCTGAGACAACACACATTATGGAATATACTTGTAATCCATGTATAATTCATCAGTTTTTCATAATGGAATGATACATTCACATGTATACCACATGGCATGTAGATAAAAAAATGGTTTGGATACCCTTTAAATCTCACAGAGTACTTCAGAATTCCATTATGTTTCTATAAAGATAAAATTATACTTGGAGTCTGAGTTGAATGAGAGGGCCTGGGTTCGAATCCTGGCAGCGCGTGGTATCCCAATCCTACCTCAGGTGCCTTAAGGAGGGCACTTTCAGTGCGTATGCCATCAGTCAGATGGGATGTTAAGCTGCGGACCCCTTGGTGCCTTTCGTTAAGAGGAGGCTAATGCCTTCATCCTTTCCTGTCCATCCCTAACGGCACAAATGACCTCAGCTGTCGGTCCCCTCCCCTAAAACTACTACTACTTGACACATTCACTCAAAAGTCTCCGAAGTATCACCATTGTGCATCCATACACTGCTGCCAGTGGGTTTTCCATACCTCGTTACCTTCTGGAAGGTGGCAACTGAAATGCTGCGAGGCTCCCTCATCACAGCCTGTTGTGCTGCTTTCACTGAGCCGTGGTGACGTCCTTTCAGCACACATTTGAGGCAGGGTAAGAGGAAGAAGTCTGTTGAGGCACTGTCAGGGCTCTAGGGTAGTTGGGGCAGTTGACCACTTTGTGCCAGGGCAGGTAGTGTGTAACTCAGAGAGCACTTGCGGCACCAACTTCAGACACACCAATCTCATGCCCATGTTTTCTGTCACAAGTCAACGCTCATCGCTCTAAGGAATGCCAAGTTCATCAGAAACTATGCGAACACTTAATTTGCAATTCCTGTCCAAGAAAGCCTTCAGTCTTGCAAGATTTTCATCACCTTTTCAGGTTGAAGGGCAACCTCAACATTCGGCGTCTTCAACACCTTCTCTACCATCCCGAAGCAACTTTATTTTATTTATTTCTCGACTTAATTGGGCGACATTGAGAATTATAGTTTCTTCTTCCACCTATCCTTTCAACATTATATTGAAGACAATTACATACACCCAAGCCCTAGGGGGAGGAAAATCCACCTATGCGAGAATCGAACCCACGACCTTGGGTTGGCAGGCAAGGACATTACCCCACCTCCACTGGGGGTGGCCAGAACTTGTGCCCATCAAAAACACCGGATCTACCAATAGCATTATTGCCATAAGTTTCCTTGAGCATGTAATGAGTCTCTTTCCTGGATTTGCTCAGTTTCAAGCAAAATTTGATGGTATAGTGCTATTCCAAAAACTGGTTCATGACAGAGCGTAATGAGGTCACAAATGGAGATTTCGCAAACTGCTGCCCGTCCGTCCATCTATCTGAGAGAAAATAAGTCCTACTGCTTTTTGAATGAGACTTTGTTGGTTTACTTTGCAAAGTTTGTTTGCAATTCCTTATGCACATTAGAGATGGCATACTACAATTTGGCAATCCTTTGGATGAGAGAATGAATATTGTGCATTACTTCTACTATTAATTTTGTGGAAAGGCAGGCATCCATATTGAACGGATATATGGAAAATCTATCAACTGGTAGTTAGTTGCCTGTGCACCTTGGGAAGCTCTGATTGATACCAAAATATTAACTTAGATAAAATATTTTTTTCTACTGATCTTGTAATATTTTTTAAATGTGGGACAACATTATTTTGTTAGAGTTTTACTCTTTTACAGATTGTAACTAAACTCAGTCGATTGCATTCTACTGAAGTTGAAAGTGCATTGAAGTCCAAAAGGGTCATGATAGTGAGAATGAAGAAATATGAAGAGGACAATTTTGAAACCATGACCATTTGAAATGCTTGGAGAATGTGGAGAAATGTGCAAGTGTGTTAAGTAGTGCTAGAGGAGAAGGACAGTGCCCAAATTCAGATTCTGGACTCACAAATGTCTAATTTGTGAATCAAGAGTAAAAAAGAGACCATGTGGAGAAAAGTGCACAAGCTGTCATAGCAGAGTTGGAGGCCAACAGATAAGGAGGATATTAGTAAAATGATACTGGAGAGCAAAGAAAAAGGGATGTTAACAGTATGGCATGAAGGATTTAGTTTGACTCTGGTTACCCTTCTTGCGGTCACCATAGAGAGACAGAGAGGGGGAGAGAGGGAGAAAGTTTGATGTTAGGCTAATTATTTTGCCTTCCGGACAAATGATAATGTTACGATGGTCCACTAGTTGTTGCATTTAGATCCTAAGAAGTAAAAATGGAGTTCAGATTAAAAGTTGATCGTGCTAGATCTGATGGTCGTTGAGGTACATACATTACATTTTTATATGTCTTGCCAGCATTTTGTTTCATTTGAGGTTTTTGAGAGATACAGCACTTACAAATTGTGGAGGCTACATTATTATTTGACTCCTGGGAGCATGCTTGGAGCCAGGCTTGAATCTTGCCCACTAGTGGTGACCCTCTCACTTTCCATTCATTCTCTCTCCTGCTGTTCGCAGCCCACTCCCCTGCTCTATCCCTCCCCTTGTGCCTATTTATTTAAACCCGTGCACTTAGTCTTCATTCTTACATTGAAAATGGTGGTTGTGTCACCAAAATATTGAGAAAGGCAAAATCTTGAGTGACCTTTTTTTTATGTATTTTAGTATTTTATGCCATCTCAACGTCCGTCACTATACTTGTATTCACTGTCTTGTACATTTTCCGTGAATGTCATCACCACTCAGCTCATAATTTCTGTATTTTATGGTGTTCTTTTGAAGATAATTTGAAATTCGGTCATTTTAACGGTACATACCTGTAACTACAGCAGAAGTTTGTTAGCACCATATATTTGTTCGGCCTCATATTACACTGCGTGCTCATTGATGTTGCCTTTCACGTTCATCCGATATTTAATGCAATTAATAAGGCGAATTCTTTTCTTAAATACATTTTAGCCAGTTTGAAGATGTAAGTTTTATTGAATGTTTCCGAAGAGAGACTGCATTGAAGGGCGCGGCGAAGAGTGGCTGCATGCGAACTCGACGATGGGCATCTGTCCGCATCAACACAACTGGCGTGGAATCACCATCGGGTGTGTGAACACTATCACATGAGCTGTTTATTTTACCTACGTGTAGCTCATGCCCACGACCGTGATGGGTGGCCGAGCCCATTGAGGGGCCAACCAGTCCCACGGCAGTGTGCGCGTCAGATTACTTCTCTTCCTGTGATTGGTGGAACCGTCGCCGCCGCTTATATGAACCCAGCTCAAGGTGTTATTCATTATTCCTCAGTTTCTATCTGCCGTAGTCGCTCTCACCATCTCAGTTACTGGCGCATCGGCTGACGGGGAGTGACGTGATAAGGCAAGAAGTTACCGTAGCAAGAGGAAAGCTTTAAATCTTTGCGTAAGTTATATTTTCCATTCCTGAATATTTACTCAGTCTACAGTAGCTGAATATTACAAGCGCTTCAGCTTTACACATGTTCATATATGATTTTTCGAGGTTTTAAGCTATCTTAAATTCTTTCTTACTGTTGTGATAATTCCTTGAATTAGCCTAGGCATCTATTTGAATATACGTGTTGGCGAAAATGTCTTCACGGCATTCACATTTGAACGGAACGACCTCGTAAGGAGTTGGTTATCTGTGGCCCATATTTTGTCATTCTATGAAAGAAAGGACCATTTGCATTCAAATACAGCCCTTATGTAGCACGGTACTCGTAGGTATTGATTGTGTTTACCGTCTTCTAGCAAACTTTCAGATAGATGAAGCTAGCCGTTACTGAAGCTTCGTTAACTTTCCTATTTCTCGGACAATTACACTACCGAGTTAAACTGAGACGAACTGAAATATTATAATGAGTCACCCAAATTCTCTATATAAATTAAGATTATGGAAGTTACTGTCTTTGCTAAATGTTCGTTGGCGGCCATACATTTCCTTCGTTAAGTTCTGTCCAATGGCATAGCACCTTTCGGGGTTATCTTTGCCATTAGTTCAACCTAGACTCCAATCGCTGGAGTAGCTCCAACAATTCAATGTTGCGATATTATGTAATGGTTACGTGTTATATTCGTAGTGTGAGGATTTCTCTTTTTATCCATCGCACTCGTGGCACTGTTTAAAGAAGTAGGTCGGGAATGAGAACAGCCAAAGAACTCAAGGGTGAACGTATGTAGCTCTCATTGCTCACTGCCATCTTTCTGCATTTGATTCAGTTACAAAAGAGAGTGGGCTGGCCGATTCGCCTTCTCTTGTCCCTCGCGCTCTGTAGCACATTTGCCTTGGAGACATGTTGAAGTATAAACACTATTGAAAGCTCTAACTCCCTCGGATCAGTGTTCAGCCAGTTTTCGCGGTATAATCAACGTGATCATTAAACAGAGACCTTCAGTAAGTACTACCTTATCAGACGCCTATATCTTGTAAGCGCCAGCGTAGTGTTATTTTCTGCTAACAGTGATACCTTCACAACAAAAATGGATGACGAGAGGTATTGATTTTGAGATCTTTGGGGGCACTGATTTGATTAAAGAGGAACCAATGGAAGTTTAGATTTTGTGGGACAGGATGTGGACATGGAACTGCCAAAAGAGTCAAACGTACCCGAATTCACCGAAAGCTGTGAAAGCGCAACTTGAATTGTTTCCATCTTCTAATGGAGGCAGTTCGGGGAACTTGGCGATTGAGGAAGCCCAGCCTATGTATAAATATCCAATCCCGCATAAAGTTTTTTGCTGGTATTAGAAACTAACAGGAATTGCGGTCAGTAGATTGACTATTTCGGAATATCGATAAACTTTTCATTTGTGACAACTTCTGAAATGTGGGAAATCAATCCTGGGAGCAGTGATTGAAATTATAGATATAATACGTAGATCACCTTGGATCGCTGCTTCAGATGACCAACAGTTTCACCTTATGACAACAATAATGATTCACCGACTGATGTAGTGACGTAGTGACTCTTCCAATTTGTGCGCCCCTTCCATCTCGTCTACATATTCAATTGATCGACATACTTCATTTCTTGTAATTTCGCAGATTTCTTCTCCACGAGGATTTTTCCATCACTCTGATTTTTATTCCCCTCTTTCGAATTGGCTTTCGAATCGCATTACTATTGTCCCTCTCAAGAAAGAGCAGGAGGTTGAAATTCGGGGTGCATCGAAAAAAGAGTAATTATCTAAACTAAAAAAATGCCACCATATTCCCAATCCCAATCACAACTCTTCCGGCACGCCAACCGAGCTTTCTTTGCACGAGGGTTTACAGTGGGGACAAAGCGCTGAAAAATAGTTTAAGTTATCGCATAACTTCTATTCGGCGCTAAATAGAACAATAGGCATATTCTCTCTTTCCAATATCTTGGCAACGTAAATCGACTCTTTCGGGTTATGCCAATCATTCACAGCAAGGGTCAAAATGATTAAAACGGAAAATTGCATTTCTAAAGAGTGTTTGAAAAATGAAATAAATCATCCAACTCGTGTGTTTTCAATGTAAAAAACGATGGAGGGGTAGGCGAGTAAAAATTAGTGGCAGATTTCTTCAAATGATAACTATTTATTTTTATTTATTCTTCTCTATCTCATATTTTGGTCGCGGTAGTCCAGGGGTAGAGCGTTGGACTCCTAATCGGAGGGCCCGGGTTCATTCCCGGGCAAGCCTCTCTGGGTACTTGCCAGTCCACCCTTGCCCCGCAATTTTTTGGGTGCCAGATCTTCCTGTGGGACCATAACCGGCACGAGGAAAGGCACTGGCCCCCCTACCCTGATGTGCGAATTTCACACGCCCTATGGGGCTTAGTACTGGGTGAACTCTACCATCACCTACCAAACCGACCTTTGGGTTGATTACTATGTCTATGGTTTTTTTATTTCCTATATATATCCCTCCGTGGGTCGTGGTATTCCAGGGGGTAGTGCGTTGGACTAATGACCGGAGGGTACCGGGTTCGATTCCCGGGCTAGTCTCTGGGCACTTGCAGATCCACCCAACCTATGTGATTTTTCGGGAACCAGATCTTCCTGGGAAACCATAACCGGCAGAAGGAAAGGAACTGGCCCAAACCTCATGTGTGAATTTCACACGCCGTCGGGCTTAGTACTCTGTGAACTCTATCATCACCTACCAAACCGACCTTCGGGTGGATTACTGTGTCTATGATTTTTATATCCCTCCATGGACTACAACCTTGACGTGGTGGAAGGGCGTGTGCATTCCAATGACCCCTAGAGCTGTTGTGCTGGCGGCAGCAATGATAATTGCTCTTGGTAGGACCCATGCCGCATAAGTCGAAGATTAGGAGCCAGACCAAAGGTAGTCCACGCAGCGTCTGTTCCTCAGTAAGGCGGCTGCAAAGACCGCCGCCTCACCGAGGAACTGACTGGGGTCTGACCCCAGTGAGGCGGCCATTGAGTGATGGTGTCACATTGAAAACACTATTGAGGAAGGCAACGGGAAACCACCTCAATTATCATCCCCAAGGATATAACGATGGACAGTATAGAGTCCTGGCAAATAAGGGACTCGGCCCAATCATCGTCCAGTGTGTCTTGCCCGACAGCGGGAGAAGCAAGGCTTCCGCGTTCGTCATCTCACAAAACCTTTGCAAAGGAAAACTGACAGCAGCAAGACAGAAGACGCAGAAGAAGACACATTTAGTTAAAATAGGAACTTGGAATGTCAGGACAATGTTCACGACAGGAAAATTAGAAAATATTTAGTGAGAGATTTCAATAGGAAATGTAGATATTTTAGTTTCATGCGAGGTGAGATGGAAGGATAGTGGGGATTACTGGGGTAATATATACAGTGGCGGAGACGAGAACCAACGAGAGGTTGCCATAATATTAAATACAGAGGTAGGAAGAAGCGTAGTAAACATAGAAGAGCTACGGATAGAATATTACTGGTAGACATAAAATCAGACCTTGGTCATTGTTCAGATATACATGCCACCGAGCAGACATGAGGAGAAAGAATTCGATAGGATATACGATCACTTAGAGGACATGGTCGCGTGTGTTCCTGCAGGGAAACATTTGATAGTGATGGGGGATTGGAATGCGACGGTAGGCGAAGGAAGAGATGGTGATGAGGTGGGGGACTACGGTTTAGGCACGAGGAATGACCGCGGGGAGAAAGCAGTTGAGTTCTGCAGGAGACAGGGGTTAGTCATCTCCAACCCCTAGTTTAGACACCACAAAAGGCGCAGGTATACATGGGAAATGCCAGGTGACTCAGAAAGGTATCAGCTATGTTATATTCTGGTTAGACACAGGTTTAGGAATAGTGTGATAAATTCGCACAGCTTCCCGGGAGCGGATGTGGACTCTGACCACAATTTAGTTATTATGAATTGTAGACTCCTCTTCAAAAAGATAAGGCAGGGGCGGCGAGTTAGAAAATGGAATGTCGAAGCATTGAATGGAGTGACTAGGAAGGAGTATCAGCAGGCTGTAGAGAAAATTATGGCTGAGGGTCAAGAGTTGAGTACTATCGAAGAAAAATGGGAAATAATCAAGAAAGGGTTATCTAAAGCCGCAAAAGACACTATTGTAACCGTTAACGCGAAAAGGACTAGGAAACCATGGATCACGGATGATATGATTACCAAGATGGATGAGAGGAGAAAATGGAAGAATGTAAACACAGAGTTAGGCAAAATGAAGTACAAAGAGTTAAACAATTAATTGAGGCGGGCAACAAATAAAGCAAAAGAAGGGTGGTAGAAGACGCAGTGCGAGGATATGTAAAGTCTGCAGAGGAAGGGTGAAATTGGTGCGCTGTACAGCAAACTTAAATCTTTATCGGGAAGTAAGAAAGCAAGATATCTGCTAACAGTTAGAGATAATTCGGGTAAGATAATATTTGACGCAGGAAAGATCCAAGAGAGATGGAAGGAATATATAGAACTGTATGGTAAAGCACTTAGGCCAACAAGGTTAGACATAGAAAAGGAACATGACGTAGAGGAAGATAGCTTAGGCTCAGGCATAGTCGACGATGAGATAGAAATGGCATTAAGGGAGATGAAAAGGCGGTAGACAGCATTCCTGCGGAACTACTAAAAAGTTTAGGAAAATGTGGGAGGAAGATTCTATATGGACTGATTCGTGGTATCTATGAGACAGGAATCTGGCCGGAAGTCTTTGTGAAATTAGTGTTTGTTCCTATTCCGAAAAAGGTAAAGGCTACATCATGTGACGACTACATCATGTGACGACTACATCATGTGAGGAGGTGAGTTTGATGCCCCACGCAGCTAAAGTTGTTCTAAGGATCATGAACAAAAGGATAGAGAGTAGGGCAAATGATTACTTGGGAAATGATCAGTTTGGGTTTGGGAAGGGGAGAGGCACACGGAATGCCATTGCAGTAATAAGATCACTAATCGAGAGGAATATAGAATACAATCAGGACGTTTTTGCCTGTTTCAAAGATTTAAAAAAGGAGTTTGATAGCGCGAATTGGGAAAAACTGACGAGTTTATTGCAGAAAATAGGAATAGATTTGATGGAAAGGAGATTAATCCGCAACCTGTACGTGTCTGACTGCTCAGGTGCGAGTGGAGAGCGGAGAGTCCGGATGGGCAGTGCTAGGAAGAGGTGTTAGGCAGGGTTGCCCATTATCACCGTTGCTGTTCAACCTTTATGTAGAGGGAATGATTAAAGAGGCATGGGAAGAACTGGAGGTAGGAATGAAAGTGGGCGGGGAATTCGTAAAATCAGTTAGGTTCGCGGATGACCAGACTTTAGTTTGTCAGTCAGCCAAGGGGTTGCAAGCATTGCTGAGTGAATTGGAAATTCAGTGCGACAGGTATGGGATGAGAATCAATATTAATAAAACAAAGGTTATGCGATTTTCTAGAAAGAAAAGGGCTAAGCTAAACATTAAAATAGGAGGGCAAAAACTAGAGCAGGTAACACTGTTTACGTATCTCGGAAGCGTTTTGGACCAACACGGTCAAAGTAGTAGGGACGTAAGGAGAAGAATTGCGCCAGGCAAAGAGGATTTCATAAGGAGGAGGGAGTTGATGACAGGGACGTTGAGTAAGGATGTTAAGAAAAGACTCGTAAAAACTTTGATATGGAGCGTAGCTATGTACGGCGCGGAAACGTGGTCATTGAAGCAGGAGGATAGACGTAGACTGGAGGCTTTTGAAATGTGGGTGTGGAGAAGAATGGAGAAGGTGAAATGGGCCGAGAAGAAAACAAATGAGGAAGTACTTGGTGTGGTGGGCGAAGAGAGGGGTTTTTTGGGAGCAATCCTATGGAGGCAGGAAAAGTGGATGAAGGGGGTGTTGACCGGCAGTGGGATGTTGAAGACTGTGATAGAGGGGAGAATTTTGGGCAAAAGAGGAAAGGGAAGGAACAGGATAGGGATGTTAGACGGAATGAAGGGAGGAAGAAAGTACTCAGAGATGAAGAGGGACTTGATGTAGAGTAGGTTGCTGGATTGTGTTTTGTTAAAAGTCATCAACTATTTATTTGGTAGTTGTGTCCATTCAAAATCTACATTAACCGGTAGATTACCTAATAATAGTTATCAAGAAATGCTAACCTCAATCCGAAGAAACTTATTATTAGATAATAAAACGGGTTAAAAGAATGCTTTATTATTTTTTGAAGCATCATACGAGGAGTGTTCGATGAATAACGGGAATTTGAGTTATTTGGAAATAATATTATTTGTCCATATTCCCTTTGAAATAGCCGCTTGATTGATGCTATACACTTATGCCAGCGCTTTTCCCAATCCTCGAATGACTTCTGGATCTCGATCTTCTAGCTTCCTCAGTGATGCGTTTAAACCTCATCTATGCATATAAAGCGACGACCCTTTAAGGTTCCTTTTATTTTTGTGAACAGGAAAAAGTCGCATGGGGTCATGTATGGCGAATATGGAGGCCAGGACATAATTACAGTGCTGATTTTGGTCAAAAATTCACGAACAAGGCGTGAACAATATGAGCAGGTGCATTATCATGGTGGTGCAAAAGTCACGAACTTTTTCGTCACAAATTCGTAATAAGTTTTTTCGTAATTCGATTATGCAAGCATCAAGAGGCGAGGAACGCTTCATAGGATCGTCGTGTGAAGTGGAGAACCCATAACCCCCTCGATATTCAAAAAATACACTGAGTATCGAGGTGGTCACGGTGTATCAGAGGCAGAATCGCCTTGGGTTGGCTCGTGACGTGGAAGGGGGATGAGACAATGGAGATCGGGAATGAATTACGAGGCCCAGAGATAACTTAGATAGCTAACTGCGTTATCGCGTACATATCGCTCATTTGTCAGGAACGCCAGCCCTCGGCAGATTTTTTGTATTTTCATTGATCGATAACAGATGCCCCTTGCACATGTCCTTCACTTCAGTTAGTTCATAAAGCCTGGATGCAAATGGTTTTACTGGTATCTCTTTTGCATCACATGAGTAGATGCGAAAACCAAGCACAGCTGTCTTCCACAGAATCCGTGTGTCGGCAGAAGTCGGAGTTTTCAAGGGAAGTGATGAGCTTGCAGTTGTAAGTCAATTAATCGTTTGTCGGGTGAGCATAGAGCATGTTTTACTTTTGAGAAAATTTTTCATTAATCGGTTGTCCGGACGACCATCAATAGTACGTTTGGGTCCAATTTCGCAATAAAGGAATGAGGGTATATTTCCTCCCCCCTCAGATGTGGATGAGTGAATGTTACTTTCATTGCGGTCACTTTGGCAAGTTTCAATGACCCCTTGAACCATCCTTGGATTTTCATCTCGTCGTCTTTGCCTCCCCTCGTCACCATATCTCCCTCCCCTCCCCTCCTTTTTCTTCTGGAAAAGGTTGGAAACCCAAATCAGTAGCTAATTGATAATATCGAGATGTCTCTGGAAATTTCGAGAGTTTCATCAAGACATTTAGAATTGGCTCTGGCAATCTTTTGAGACGTTCATGTTGCCAGACGATATCAATTAGTAATGGAAATTGAAATTCAATCTTCCGATGACGAATGGTGGAGAGAGTAAATAATAAAATGTAAAGGATGAAGTGAGTTTGTTTTACCTAGAAATTCATTATTTCGAAGATGAATACAGGGTCGCACCCAAAAGTGGTAGGACTGATTATCTCTGGCGCGAACGGAGCGGTGGAGGGGGGTCTGCCTGGGAGGGTAAGGTGGAGGGGGCTCTTAGCAACAGACCGACACCAACCTCAGTCGCCTGCGGGCTGTCGTTGAGTGTGGACACCGTTTTTAGTGAAGCAAGTTTTTTGTCCGCGTCGAAAAACAAAATGAATCTGAATTTAGAGCAACGTTCTTCCGTGAAGTTTTGTGCGAAACTCGGGAAGACGGCCACTGAGCCCCTCGATATGATCAAGCAGGCTTATGGGGACACTGCCTTAAGCCGTTCCACAGTATTTGAGAGGCACAAGTTGTTTAAAGAGGGTAGGGAGCTCGTTGAAGACGACCATTGCTCCGGACGGCCGTCGACGGCAAGAACCGACACGAATGTGGACAGAGTGAGGACACTGCTGAACACAGACCGACGCTTAACCAGTGAAGAAATTGCAGACCAGTTGGGTCTGCCTGCATCCAACGTCCAACGCATTATTTCACAGGATTTGGCCATGCGCAAGGTGTGCGCCAAGATGGTGCCGAAAATTCTGCCATGGCGCGCTCGTCGTCAGACAGCTCCTGGCCAAATACAGCGTTGCCGCACCCGCCCTATTCTCCCGATCTGGCACCACTGGACTTCTTCTTCTTCCCCTGACGAAAAGACAGCTCAAGGGATGACGTTTTGACTCGATAAAGCCCTTTCAAGAGGCTTCAACGAGGTTCATCAACGGCATCCCCAAAGAATATTTCCAGCGGGCGTACGGGGAATGGGAACAACGTTATACTTAATGTGTGGCAGCTCAAGGAGCATACTTTGAAGATTATTAAGTCGATGTAAGTATATCGTCAATAAAATTCTTGTAAAAAAATCAGTCCTACCACTTTTGGGTGCGACCCTGAACAGATAGAGAATTAATCCACGTTAAAAGTTGTAACTGAAAAAATTAATTCATGCAGAGAAATTATCAGTAATAAAAAAACCGATCATTTTTCCTCAGAAATACCTTATGCATTCAAAGAAGGCACTATATTTCCAATCACGTTTGTCTTTTGGTTATCATCCCGCTGTGATAACCTGATACGAATGAAGCACTGTAACGAGATATAATTTCATAACTTTCTGGATGTAAGCAGACTAATCGTGTCGCTCAATCTGCGAATGGATAGTAGCAGAGCAGTAGAATGTAATTAGTTTATTTAGGAAGGGTATCAATATATTTGTTACTCGCGAGAGTTTTTTCTCAATACCGTTAGGGAGTCCAGAAAACATTTACTATCCTTAAAAATTCTTAGGCAAGGCACCTATTTAATCCGAGAGGATTTTAACGTTTATTTCAGGATGTAGTACGTGTATACACATTTCACCTGGTACGATCAGATCGCTAGACAAGTTCCAAGATAATGCTATGTCACCGTTTACTCTCTCTCCTTCCTTTCTATAAGGTTTGAAAAATTGAATCCAAATACAGGTTATTTAGCATACGCATGTGAGAAGGCCAAATATTCCTTTCCTCCGTCTTCATTTTGATGCACTTTTCATGATTTAGATTTTCAAAACAAGAGGTCATGGTTAAGTAGCACTAGATTTGTCGGTTTCTGAGTTCTCCGTAGCCAAAGATTTTGTAACAACGATGGTTTCAAATTTTAAAATGAAATTTCAGAAACAGATAAAATGCGTAACCGTCTTTAAAGAAATAGGAGGATGTTAAACCTTAGTTTTTTTATTAGTTTGCACCAGCTCGTATGATCAACAGTGATTCAATAGTCCTCGTTATAATGGTAGTCAAAGGTCACACGTTTGGACTCCCTAGAGCTCATTTTACTATCACTTTGCAGTAATTCAAGATGCCCAGGACGGCGGATCCTTGTCTGACGCGTTTCTTATACGGCATCGCCTTTTTCTTTCACGGCGGGAAGATGTGGGCCAAACGAGGGGTTATAAGATGAACGCTGATATTTCCCACTGAGCGGTGGGGCATGGAAGCAAGGGCGGCTCTTCGGCGGTGCTGTTAGAAGACCCCAGGCCGCTAACCCTCTCGTTATTCTGGATGGATGGGACTCGTTTCCATGAATGTGATAACTGGGCAACAACTCCGACAGACTGGCTTACTTGAGCTCCCTCTCGAAAGACAGTCTCCTCCAGTCGTTTTTCGCTTCTTCCAAAGACATGTGTGAGTCCCCTCCCTCTGTTTTCCCCTCTACGTATCTTCTCCGTTGGCGAATTTAGGAAAGCAGAAATAGTCGAACGCCTTCCCTTCGTCGGAGTTTGACTTCACTTATCTCTTCCTCAGGAGATACGTGCTCCTAAGCAATGACGATCCAGGCGGTAGTCATGTCTCAGTCGCGCTTCCTTGAAATTCGAATTGGTGTGCATCAGTATGATAATTAACAGCGTATTAACTTAACCTTGGTCTTTCGTATTTAAGTATATGTTTAGATCTGACTCTGAATTAAAAATGATTTTCCCATTTTTGATTTCAATAACAAATACGAACTCTATGCTCGAAGCAGTAAATCTAATTTTTTACAGTAAAAATGTATCCCTAAAAAGCTTTACTCATTAAAATGGATATTTCGTTTCCGTAGAAGAAGGAGAGTTCAGTTTAATAATAATGATTGAAAATATTGTTATCCCTCCCCATGGACTACAACCTTCCCGTGGCGGAAGAGCTTTTGTGTTCCGATGACCCCTCTACCTGTGCTAGCGGGAGTAATGATAATGGCTGCTGTTAGGGTCACATAAGTCGAAGGGCAGGGGCTAGACGAAAGATAGTCTGCACGCAGCCTGTTCATTATACTGCCAAGGCGTCAGTCGCCCCCGTGGGGCGGCCATTTAGGGGATGAGGTCATGCTAAAAACGATATTAAGGGAAACCGCCTCAATTTTTAATCCCAACGCCGTTATGATGGGCGCTATTTGGATAATGTGCCCTGGCAACTACGGGACTCGACCAAATCGGCCATGTGTCTTGCCAGACAGCAGGAGAGGCGAGGCTTCCTCGGTCGTCATTTCACGAAATCCTTTCAACGCGGAAGTAGTATCGCAGAAAACACAAAAGAGGAGCTAATAGGTTAGAATAGGGACTTTCAATGTTAAGACGATGCTGAGGACCGGGGAAATTAGAGAATATAAAATGAGGCATGGCTAGAAGAAATATAGTTTTGGGGGTGTATGAGGTGAGATGGAAGGATAGCGGAAATTAGTGAAGTGATAGTTATAGAGTAATACGTCGCGAAGTGGAAAAGATCCTCCGAAGGCATAGCATTATTACTGAACAAAAAGGTAAGAAGAAGTTTGGCAAAGATAGAGAGGTGAGTGGTAGAATATCATTAGTAGAAGTAAAAGCTTAACCAACAATCTTGATAATTGCTCATGTCTACATGCCACCCAGCAAACAGAAGTAGGAAGAAATCGACAGGATATACAATAAGTTAGATGATATAATCACATATGTTCACAAAGGAAATATTTGATAGGGAAGGAGGATTGAAACGTGATGGTAGGCGAAGGATGAGATGGTAGTGAGGTGGGGGACTACAGTTTGATACCCTCTTGCTAATGACATTTCGCCACACTAGATCTGCTTTTTCATAGTTTTGAGTGAAAAACGAAATAGCCCAGACTGTAAACTTGATTGTCCCTAGATTTATAAAGGGGGAAGGGGGGGGGAGTGAAAACAAAGTTTTTACGGGTGTACTTAAGTCCTATCTGCTTTGTTTTATATTTCTGGGTGATTTACGGTTCCCTGGCATTGGAGGAATCCTTGCAAACCTTGAATGAGTGAGTGTGTGCGATTCACAAAGGTCTATTACACCCGAGTGATTGAGTGATTGTGCATTTACATAAGACCTTTCTTTTATTTGGTGCTTGATGGGTCAATGCCATAGGAGAAATCCTTGTAAACCCTGTGACTGTGAGTACGAGTGATTGGCAAAGGTCCCTGTTTCTGAACATACCTGAGTGATCGAGGGAACAAGTGAGAACTTGTGCCCATCTGTTTTATTTGTTTTTAAGTGATAGACATGTCCCTGGCATCTTTTTAAACCCTGAACGAGTGAGTACTTGAGAATCGCAGAGTTCCCTGTTTTTGAACGCATGCGAGTGATTGAGTAAATGAGCGAAAACGTTTGTACTTCTGTTTTATAATTTCGCAGTCATCTGTTTGATTGGTGGGTCACTGGCATATGAGGAATCCTTGTAAACCCTGAACGAGTGAGTGAGTGCAATTCACAAAAGTCAAACTCACCCGAGTGAGCGCGAACATGAATTTGGGCTTTTTTCTTTTTGATTCGTATTGTTTTTTATTCCTATGTGAGTATGTGTCCCTAGCATAGGAGATTTCCTTGCAAAGCCTGAGTGTGTGCATGAATGCAATTCACGGGAGTGACTGTTATTCCTTAACACACCCTAGTGACCGAGTGGTTGTTAGTTTAATTTTTTATTAATTTTGCTTATTTGTGTATGATTTTCCTCTTATTTGTAACTTTGTGTTTTTACCACCTTCCCCTTTACAAACCTAGTGCCAATCAAGTTTACGGTCTTAGCTATATTGTTTTTCATTGCTTCACGACCGTAGGAACGTTCATTTTATATTAACATAGTTTCGTGTAATTAGTTTGTAAATTATCTTTTAGGATGATAAACTGTTCTGAAATATATTCCAAAAACCCCCAATATGAGACTGGCCTTATAAAACTCTAAAGCCTCTACTGCACTTTGTTTTTGCAAGGAATGTAAGTATATGCACAAAAGGTGTGACAAATTTTTATGTAGTCAAAAGGGCCACAATTACCAGAATTATGGTTTCCAAGATTTGTCTTGAAAGATGAATAATCATTAAGCCATTCTAGTGGTAGGCCTTTAGGCAGTAATTATTATGATTAACTAAATAAATCACTTTTCCACAGAAAAAGTGTTAGCACCAAATTTATTATAGTGAAATATCAAAACAAAGCAAGGGTGCATTTTTTAAGAGAAGTTAACCATAAATTAGCTACTCTTGAAATTATTGTAATTCTTGACAGTTTCATGATGTTGCCAAATCTAAATAAATTCACAATATAATGGCAGAAAAAATATGATAAACATTAGAAAAGAGTATTGGAATATACAAATGTGTGCAGTATACGTACAATGCATTTTATAGCAAGTTTGCAGATGGCAACAATTTGTAGTGAACTATTTATTGCTGTTGGGACATTTTGGACAAGTGATGTTATTACAATTAGTGTGGCTGGTTGTAACAGCCACTGCTCATATTGCACTATGTGCCTGCAGCTATTTAAGACCTTCCTCCATTTGATGTTTGTGGAATGGATGGTTGCTTGTCTAAATTATGTTAGTACCTGATGTTAAACTAATGTTCTAGGATTGACAAATTTTGAGGTTCTGGGTTTGTTGTTGTCAAGATACTCAAAATTTGTTTCGTGTTGTAATGATTATGAAAGAATCAAAGCATCTAATAATTCTTATTGTAATCTACTCCTGGATGGCAGTTTTTATCAGCCTTCCTTGATTTATCTTAATGGTATTTTCAATATTTTCCATCCATGTGCCTGGAAGAGATATTTTGTAATCCAATGATTTGATGACTATTAGGTAGGAGAATTTTATATTTTTTATATCATCTTTCATTTAATAGTTCTTCTGTTAAATTTTGTTTAACATGGTTAACCCAAGATTTTCTTCCATGGTTGCAAAGTATTTTACCAATTATAATTCTATTAAACTTCTGGATCATAGTTTTGTGAGGTCTAAACTTGGTTACTGCTCATCAGCCTGGTTGCATATTGCGCATATAACTTGCAACGACACTCAATAGATCCAAAGTAAGTTTTTAAGATATGCTGCAAACATATGGAAACTACTTAACTTATTTAAATAGCAAAACTAAGGCATGACTTTTATGTTCTAATTCTCCATTTTCATGATTTGTCTGCAGATATTTATATTAATGTAATATTATTAGTGGCGACTGAATTGTCTTGGTATTATTGAATGAATATGCTTACATGTATTAAATTTCAGAGTATGAAATTCTCACATTTATAGCTTTACTCGGCAATGTAACATGTGTACTTCATCTAATATATAAAATTCAGCATGCAGCAAACTCATTGGAGGAATCATTCAAAGAAATTGTGCGAGATGTGGCAATAGAAATTTTCAATGGAGTCATTTGTTAATTCACAGTACGAGGTAACAATTTCAAAGTGAAAAAAATCATTTGGCTTGACTGCAATCCTGCCCAAAATGATTTTTAAACTTTAAAATTGTTGCTTCTTAGGAAGATGTTGACTTCTCTAATGCTGAGAATACGTTTAGGCTGGTAATAAACTATTAAATGTAAGCCTATCAATAATGGTAATATCATTTGCAGTACAAAGACTACTGATGCAAATATTAAGTTTATAAACTTTTTATTATCTTTGATAGGTCCTCCAAGGGACCATATGCTATTTTCAAATTATATCCTTTGTTTCTTTCTTTTATTAGTTTTTGAATTTTTTTTTAACTCTGTGATTTGGATGGAATCTTAATGTAAAATACTGTACTCAAGTCAAGTGCATGATATTGTTAATTTGTATGGATTTTATCACAGACATTTTGTTTATAATTGTTCAAATATACTGTTTCTTGACATACTGTCTCCTAATTGACACATTCCCATGCATAAATTCTCATTCCAAATTGTGAATATTGCAATATCTCAGTTTGTTACTGTCAATTTAATGGTTTATACCAAATTCAATTAATTTCAGGTCTGCTACATAGTCATTTTAAACCTATTTATAGTGCGTTAGCAGAACCACAAAGCATGGCTGAATCAAGGAAGGAATCCATCATCAATGAAAGATGGTCTTCAATTCAACATGAAGAAGTTGAATCAGTTCTCAAAATCCTATCAAATAGCTGGCCAGCATCTTTACAGGTATAAGCATACATTGGTATGACTTTTCAGGATATTTACCATTAAAATTTTAATGTGCATTAATTTTATTTTGCTCCTGTCAAATTAATCAATGATTATCCCTTTCAAATGGTTCATTTATAACATCTAAATTTTTCAATAT
Organism: Hetaerina americana; assembly: GCF_022747635.1. Taxonomy (NCBI): domain Eukaryota; kingdom Metazoa; phylum Arthropoda; class Insecta; order Odonata; family Calopterygidae; genus Hetaerina; species Hetaerina americana. The sequence continues at coordinate 10,136,300 of NW_027286069.1, read as the reverse complement.
ATTTTTAGTAGCATGAAGTGTTTAAAAAGGAATAGTCATTTAGGCACTGAATATAGAGCATATGTTTGATGAGATAGGAGAAAGAAAACGTGGTTACTAATATTTAGAAATGAGTATTTTTAGCATAAGATTTGATGCATCTTGCTACCTAAACACTGTTTCCTTCTCATTCAAATTTCTAGGAAGTAGTTCTCTTCTAGACATTTCTATTTCAATCTTTCTGTCCTCTCCTTTCTTCTATCCTCTTTTTCCTATCTGAGGGCAGCCAGTTCCAAACCTTCAGTGGTATTTTGTCTTCCTGCATTCAGGGAGATAGCCATATCATTTTACTTGTTTTTCATTTTTTTCGTCTATGATTATTTACCATGCTGTGGATCATCATCTCATTCCTCATTTATAACATAATCTAATTATGTCAAACCAAAGCATCTTCCCCAATAAACTATTTTCAGTGGGAGAAATCATTCAACATTTGATTGTGTATTGATTGTATTGTTTGTGGATTATGTGAGTAAGTAATTCAGAAATCCATTGCTCTTTCCACAGCTGTTGTCTATATATCTTTGTTTGTTTTCTGTGAAAAACATATGTGCCTCTGGATTCGATGCAGTATTAATATCATGTTTTCCCTCTTGTGTACTTTCTTCAATATAACCTTGTTTTCCTTTCCATTTTTGCTAGTTGAAACTTGTACACACTTGCATTGATTAGCATTTTTTCTATTCGATTTTCCATCCTGGTATCCTCTCCTTTTACTCCTATAACCATGTGTTTTGTTAATGTTTGCTTCAGTAGCATAGCCAAGGTTAATATATCAAGGAGGCAAATCAAACTGATATTATGCTACCCACAGTGCATTTGATCTGGTCATCAGCAGTGTGCTGTACCATGGTAAAATTCTGTACTGATGCCTAAAAGTCATTTCCTAAATTAATGGAATATTTTATGGAGCAGCTTGATAAAATTCCTTCAGATTAAAGAAGAGAAAAATAGTTTAAATGAAAAGTAATAAGTTTACAAAATATTTTTAAAAATTATGAAACAGTGAACTCTAAAACAAAATATATATCTCTGAATAATAGCACTAGGATATAAAATATGATGGTGGTAAAAATCAGTAATATTTAATGTAAAAATTATAATGTTTTTTCATTAAGTGAATGTTAATCAAGAAACTTATCTTCTCTTGTATAACCTCCTGCTCAGTTCTGCAGATAAAGTTTTTTCATACAAAAACGTGTTAAGGAGTCCGTTATTTACTGAACTGTAAATAAAATTTTCTAAATGGTCAATGCTATCAGTATGTTAAATCTAATTTGCCATTGGGCTTGGTGATGAGTGAACTCCACCATCACCTATTAAACTGATAGGGTTGATAAATATGTTTATGATTTATATGGAATATATTTTTTATTAGGTTTAGATGTAATGTATTTATGTAACAATAAAGATATATCTGTATTTTAAATTAGGTAAAGTTTTTCTGGAAAAAAGTCCTTTTAAAAAATTTTTTTTCACATCATAATCGCATGAACATTTTCATTTTATAGATACATAATTTCATCAAGTCCAGTTTTTTGTGGCAGTCACATAATCCTGAAGTAAGAACCACAGTGTTACGTAAATTAAGTAATGGTGTGGAGTCAATAATTGCAATATTAAAGGTTTGTACATGTTATTCATTAATTTATGCGACAACTAATATAAAATATTCAGTTCAGTTCTAATTATTTACTTATAAATACACACACACTGCAAAATACACTTATCCTTACAGCCTGACATTTATTTAAATTTTTTATAGTTACAACAAATTTTTTTTATGTGCTCAATACAGTCCTTTGGTTAGTTTCTTGTTTTCCTTCTCAATGATTTTCTCCTCTTATCAGTACCTTCATTTATATTTTTGGGGGCACATTTTGAACATTATAACAAGATAAAAGGACAAGAATTCTAATATTGTTTTTTTTCTAGAAACATAAATCAATTATAATTATATTTCATTATTTAATCTTCTCTGATTCCCATGATTGTTGTTCTTAAGGTTTTGGATTTTTTAGAGAACATTTTAGTACTATGTCACCAATTCGCCCAAATAACAACTCTTTCTTACATATAGTTAGTACATATAGCAATAATCTTTCCAGATCAATGAAGAGAAAATAGTTACAGTATATTCTTTAAATGGCCCTGACCCAGATATAGCATCTGCTCTGTGTGGAGACAGTATTATTAATTGGCATGAAGGTCCAGTATTACTCAGCTGTATACCAAAGCAACTTTGCCAATCCATCACTGAAGCAATGATTGTGTCTTGCAAGAAGATTAAAAAGAATAATTTTAACTCATTTTGGCTACCAGCAGAGACTGCAAAACAAATTGATGTTCAGTGAGTAAATTTTTCTAGCTATTTAATAATGATAATTTAATACTCAGCTGGTCAGAACATGTTGCATGGAAGTTATCGTTTGGTAAATTCCAAAGAAACTGCGGGAAATGCTGCAACAGAAACTTTTAACGGAGTCATCCGCTAATGTGCATTTCAATGCAACAATTTCAGAGTGTAAAAATCATTCACCTTGACTGGGATTCGAACCCAGATCCCTCGATGTCCGGCCGAGTTCTTTAGCCAGTTAAGCTATGGTTCAATTTATTGAGGCGTCCTCTTAAACTCTGAAATTTTAGGGCTTTTGAAGTAACAAGATGTTGTGACGAAATAACGTACATACAATGTCACAGGCATTGGTAGTCGTGCATGACGCACCACAGAGGATGCCTCGATAGCTTAACTGGCTAAAGCACTCCACTCGATATTGAGGAATTTGGGTTTGAATCCCAGTCAAGGCGAATGATTTTTACACTCTGAAATTGTTGCATTATTGTTTGGTATACAGGGTGCGGTGCTTGAATCCAGAAAAATTTCAATTTGAATTTCCTGCCATATCATAGTTCTACTGGAGGTCGCGATTGGCGTTCTTGAAGGCTATAGGCATCTTGTAAACAGTCATAACCTCAAAATGACCGAGATTTTACGCACAAGTGCAGAGTACAAATGAACAGCCTCTATTATCGAAAGTGTTCACGCTGGGCATTATATTTTGAAATTGTTCACTTCTTCTGGTCCCCCAGATCAACTGTTTGCGATATTGTAGCTAAGTATAATACTTCGGAGAAGTGCTTGTCCGGATTTTAATGCCGCACCCTGTACACATTCACAACTAATAAAAAACAACTAAGGCATGTACAACATGTATGTATGGTGCCTAAAATTTGTCTGAAAAAATTTATTTAGGTTATAACGACTTTTTCTGCCATAGTTTTTTCATTTGTAAATTCCAAGAGTATGAGGGAGAAGCTGTGACAATAACTTTTAACGGAGTCATCCGCTAAGTGTGTATAACAATGCAACAATTTCAGAGTATAAAAATCATTTGACTTGACCAGGATTTTCATTTATACTTAAAAGCAATGGAGATTAAATCAACTTAAACTCTTGAGGTAACTTCTTATAGATGGGGGAAGTAGAATTACGTAGCAATAGGATTAGCCCATTCTTAGCAGTAGTCAAACTGTTGTGGTTAATATGAATATTACTTCTAATGAGTGTAGTGCTAATGTATCCATAGTTGAATAGCTTGGGGACAAAGGAGGATTATTTTTTCCAAAAATGCAACACTAAAATATATATACAAAGTTGAGGGAGTACACAAAGGATTTTAATATTGGTATCCCAGGTGATCTGATGGATACTTTCATCATGGTCTTCACTAATTTTTTTGAAAAGAGAATGTTTCAATGGCAACACCTGAGTTTACCCAGAAAATTATCCCATATATCCCATGGTTAAAGTGAATCATTACATAGAAGACAATTTTTATGATTTCAGTGGAAATGATTGGGGCAAATTTTCTTACAATATAAATGCCATTTCACATTTTACTAATAATTTTGCTCTCAAGAAGGGACCAGTCAAGATCCTCATTAAGGTGTAGGTCCAAGAATTCACTTTAAGGGCAATGCTGAATAGTTTCATTATGGGCTTTGATCAGAAATGTAGGTGGAGGCGGACATTTTAAAGTGAAATTGCTTGAAACAAGCTTTCTTGCTGTTCAAAATCAGGTTGCTTTTTGGCCTTAGTTTATCATATTTCAGTACTTAGTCATATTTAGTGCATAGTTTTCTTTTGACAGTTTTTTAATTTATGTAAAGATGCCTGTTTTGTAATTTACAGATGTCCAGAAGACATGTACCTATCTAAACTGGAACCAAGTCATGCAGCAACAGTGGTCTACCACTGGCCATATGCTAAAGAAGACACAATTAATATTGTGACCCAGATGATTAATATCTTCGATACTGTTGGAATTTTCACAAAGGACTCCAAATTAGTGTCTTGGGTAATGAATACTTTTTATGGGGTTGGAATGCTTCATACAATTGAAGAATATCGAATGAAAGGCTATGGTTCAATAGTCGTTCAACAATTAGTCAAATCTCTTGGAAATAAAGGAATTAATTCTTATTTAAGTGCTCGTCCAGATAATCATGCTGCACAATCGCTTTTTGTGAACATGGGATTTAAACAATTGGAGGAAGTTGAGTTCATGAGGATGGAATAAAAATTGCTTTTAGTTAACCCATTCTTTTTCACTGTGATCTTCATAGCTGGAAAGTAGTTCACTGGGTAGTGGCTGATAACCCATAAGTCACCAGGGACAGCAGTGCCAAACAAACAGATACACCTTAGCTATTGCCATCTGTGGGCAAAGAGCCCAACACAAAAAGTTGCTGCAATTATTGGTATTTCCCCTTGTTGGGTATTTACCACTTTACAAAGCATCCTTAATTAAACTACGCAAATCACCCCATGATTAACACAATTTCACTCAGAAATGAATCAAAGCAATCAATCTTTTCCATAGTCTTAAGAGACAGGTATACATTCATTGTGCATCATTGAGTGGCATATTTAATGAGTACATTAAAATTCCACTTACATGTTTAGTAAGATTGTGATTATTTCAATGCAAAACTTGAGCCATTTTCCATCAGACCTTCTTTCAGGAAGTTGTCATTAAGTTTTTAAATAAGTTTCTTCTTCCCGGAGTACTTACTGCATCCCTAGATAATAGTTTTACTTGTTCAATTCACTATATAACATGAAATTTATGAGCTTTGAATATATAGAATACTATGAGCTTGTATGATTGCATAAGATTAACTTTGAAAAACTGTCATCCACAGTCTGAAATCAGGAAGCTTATTTACTTTTCACATATGTACTAAAATATCATTCTCCAGATTTTAATTGGTATTCTTTTGTATTATGCCAGAAGAATGTTGATTCCAAGTGAGCCATTGTACTTGAGACTACCACAGTAATTAAACCAAATATTGACATTGGCAAATATTAGCAAACTCATCTCCTCATGCTGAAAGTTCATTAATGACGTAAGGGATCCACACATGAACAGGGTCTGGGGGTCACTTCCTCTTTCTGTGCCACCTAAGGTTGAGTTTATTCAACAACTGAATACTATTAACTAGCAGTTTACCATTTTTATTTAATGACAAGTCTAAATGGCTATTAATTGCAGAGATTGTAATACAGAAAGCCTTATTACATATAAATAAATCAATGTGCAAAGGTTGTAAATATTACATTTTTTATACTTGATGAATAAATTTCATGATTTCTAGTAAGTACATACTTTATTATATTAACAATAATTACCTATTCAATTCTGAGGCACTTGTGCACTCTTCAAAAAATTCCTATGGAGAAGGTTTGGCTTCAATGAAGGCAGCTACTACCATGCAACGAGTAAATTGGTATATTCAGTGCTCTCTAAATGAAAACTTTTTATATTCTAATTACCATAGACTAATCTCTAGTCCTGCATATGATTTTATTAACTAGGATCACACATCATATTTATTGATTGTAGCATATTTAGTTTCTGAGGCAAATAATGTTGGGTCAAAGTAGGCCATGACAACTACTTATAAGTACCTGAAAAACAGTTTTGAAAACTCTTGTAGAGCAACTTGGAGTATATCAGAATTAACCTTACTTTGTATGAGGTTAAGCATACTTTTAAGAGTTGGAGTGGCCATTGCCTCTAATAAGCCCTATGAAAAATGGAGTATTCTTAACAGGAACTGTAAAATGGTAATCACTCTCCTGCCTACATCAAATGGTTCCAATGTTGTGGATAATTCTGACTGCTGAAGTTTATAATGGAATTTAAAAAAAAAATATTTAATTTAAACCCTCCCATTTCCCTGCAAACCATTTTGATTGACTCCAAATTCATAACCAAACATTATTCTTCCTCATTACCTCATTTTCAGCCAGTGAGCTAAAATTTAAAAATTAATGTTGCTTTCCTACGAGCAAAACTTCATCCATTGAATATACAAGGTATATCCACCGACAATGGATACACAGATTACCTGACAATGTATATGCAATGGAACAGCTACAGTTGTCCTCTAGGTTCCCTACTTTCAGGAGTAACAGAGATTTTTTTAGGATAAAACCATATTTTATGTATTATGGACATTGTGTTATGAAATTTGCAATATCTTTATTTTAAAAATGGTCCAATTCTGGACATATAGCCAGAATAATGATCTAATGCTGGACATTTACATTGCATGTCCATGAAAGATAACAGTAAAAAACACATTGCCCAGGTATTTTTTGTTTCTTTATTTAATTCTTCTTTTCCTTCTTAAATTATGAACTCTCTCATAGAATAAGTGGATCAATTCAATAAATTTGAATAAATAATGAATACCCAAGCAATTAAACTGGAACCCCTTCTATACTCGTAGATTTAATGTATATGTAGCAAATTAAAATTACATCTTATCTTATATGTTCAAAAGCCACCCTGTGGAGGAGCAAGGTTTCATGATTTTCAATGAGGAAAGATGACAAATTTTCCTTACTTTATCAAAAGTACATGTTTTTCTCATCTCTTTTTTATTTCTGATCAAGTCTCATCCATGGGATGAGATCATTCTCTTCTTTGTTGATATTTAATATATTAAAAGGCATAACTCAAAAAGCTAACCCAATGCTAATTCTGATTCTTTAATAAGCAATCAAAGACCAAATTCAAATATGGTCCACTGAACTCTACAATAACATTTCTCTATGTGCTAGACTTGAATTAATTGAAGGTATGGTTTTACCAACAAAATTCTGTCATCCATATATATGACCGGTGTTAGTAAAAATATATGAAAAAACTAAGCCTTGTACAAATTGTCTTCCCTCCAACATTGGTATTAACAAAGGACTACTCACTTTATCCCCTTTAACTACTTGTGCCATTCTTTCAATACAGCAAATTTCTATGGGTAATAGTAACCTCTATGATGAGAAGCACCTTTTACCATCCGAAAAACTCGAAAAGAAATATTTATGGTGACTCTTAAAGTAAATGCATCTGTATTTAAAAATACATTCCCATTTAGAATCTCCCATGCAATTTTGTATCATGGTAAATGGTTGTGATTTGTAGCACACAGGTTTTTGGGGATCATTTTCATATGGTAATAGCGACAAAAACATTTTTTAAATTTTGAAACAAATACCAGGTATTTATATCTACTGTATGATGGATATTTTTTTGTTCTTCAGCAGAGACTCTTTGGTTTTGTCGCCGGCTTTTCCCTGGCCAAAGTTAATGTCTCTTGAGAACCAAAGTTTGACAATTCCGTAGCTGGCATTGTTTTTTGGACAGTTGGTTTTTCTCTGTGCTTAATTTTTATAACTTTCTGGCAAGGATTTGTGTATCCAAATCAGAACCTCTGTATCATATAGAGTATATAATCATTGAGATTACATCATTGCATCAATACTTTCTTCACATATATACATCAGGGGATTCAATGAAGTTGATAGACTTTGATATACTATTTTCGGCAGCAAAACAAACTCGGATGAGACACAATTGCTGTTCGGTTTAAAAAATGGTTTATTGCAGTAACCAACGTTCCAATATAGAAACTAAATGCTAATGGATCGTTTCATTTTTACAGCGAGCTATGTATTTGAACACTTTTGCTCAAATGTAAATTTCTTTCCATGTGCTATATACCGCTGTTCCATGTTCGCAATTCAATTTTTTTCAAACATGATCCAGTTTTTCTGACCATTATTGAATTGCAAAGTATTTCAGAACAGCATAAGCTATTTATACTTGAACTATTGCCTTCGGTGCGTGTTTCACACCTCTAAGTTGCTCCGCTTCGCGCAGTCCTTTGAATAAACCATCCATTCAATTTCGCGATGATTTGATATTAAATATTCCTAATGAACGTACCAAACGGATACACTAGTCATTAGGACACCAAAGAAATGCTTTTAGTTACAAAAAATATTCTTTAAACGGGAGTTTACAAAAACGCTATAGTTGAAAAAGTTACATTTAGACCTCTTTAAAATACAGCAAGTTGAATCTTTGCAATGCTAGAGTAACTTCTTTATTATATACGGTATAGGGGAGAAAGAAATCGGAAGAAAGACATTTAAAATTGCTGGAAATTCTGCAAGGTATGCCGCTATACTTCTCTCGCATCTTTGAAAATTGAGCCGAAAGCTAAAGAAAAGAGAAGTGAAATTCGCAAGAACGCGCTAAACTGGATCGATAAAAGAATTTCATAACAGAGTTTTTGTTAGCCCTGCCGTGAATTTTATCCTTTGGTGTTTAAATGTTGATTAATTATGTTCGGAAGGGAAGGATAACGTAAAAGATGAATTCACTTTAAATTTTTGTGTTAAAGTGATTCACTGTCACAGCTTAAGAAATGCAACTACGACTCTGGTTAGTTCAAATGTCATCGTAGCATATAAAGGTGTAATGCTTTTTGAATTTATTTTGACTTCAAACGCTTAAATTACAATAGTTAGTAGAATAGTTATGTGACGGGCAGATGAGATGGATCAAGCAAAAAAGAAGGAAAGGGGATCTTCAAAAAAGAAAAGGAAACCCGTGAACTTGGAACGCGAGGATTTTGATGCTGGACCTACGAACTTGGACTTAATTGAACCTGGTTTATTATTAGGTGAGTAATCATAGTCGTAATTGACAGCTGAGGTAACATTTTTATATCCTAGTTTATTCGTAATGATTATACCCTATCTTTGTAGTATGATATAGGAGAATTCACCGTCAAAGGTTTATTAACTCATGAAAAAAACTAAATCTAGTTAAAACGAAAGGCAGAGTGGGTGAATCTAGTCAAACCTTAACTTTAGAAATCTACTGAAGCATAAGACATTAGAAACTCAAATGCCATGACACACCCTGTAAGAAATATGGTGACCATAATTATTTGCATAGCCAGTGATTTTATATAGGTCCAATTATCTTTCATATATGAGCTGTTTAAAAACATTAGTGCAGAACACAGTTGAATTTTCCTTGGAAGAAGGGTTGTCACTATTTTGTATATATCTTCAAAGGACATTTGAAGGTGCTGAAGTGCCATTTGAGTCTGGCAATGTGTGTAGCAGTTTATGGCGTTTCTAGTCTCAAGTGTACCGTTTAGCATCTTTTTTTTAGTGATTTAATATTTGTTCTTCATTCTGACATCTGGCTCCCTAAAGGATGATGTACATGTCTGTACCATAAATGTGTTCGAGGATAGAATTTGATCATGTGAAACAAAAGATCGGGACGTGGTAAATATCTGAAATAATCAACTGTGGACACTGATTTAAAGTAAACTTCTTCCAGACGTAAAGTGACATTACTAAGGAAGCACCACCCTACCCCAATCACTCCCCCTTGGTATTCTTCTTGATATATTGCTGTTGTTCCCATTTTTCCTAGATTATCTAATTCTTTGCTATTATTAGATTTTGATCTGTCATTTGAAAAGAATAAACCTTATGTCGAGCTACAGCTGTCAACCACTATCAGTTCTGTGTAGTAGAAAATTATGCTTTGTCCCCATATTTAGGAATTTTGGTTTGTGCTCTATAACTGCTTACATACCTTGGCACCTAAAGAAACAAGAAATTTGAATTCAAAATTATCTGTTTACTTTTCCTGGCCATTGCACTTTAATTTTCTGAATGGTACACATTATACACAATTTTCTACCCAAAAAATGCAACTGTAAAGTATAACAATTTTTTGATGTGTTAACCTTGTTTTTGACTCAATATGAGTTGAAGTGTAAGGATGTTGACCTAATATCTCCTTTACAAATACAACTTGCAAGGTGTATAGGATGCTTAACTCATTCTCTCTCATGCTCAGCATATTTTCTATGTCCCTTGATTCCATCTAAAATGCCAATTTTGTCTCCATCTACCTTGCTTCCCCAGCATTCTTCCAATCACCATCCTCAGTATCCACTTATCTCTTTAAGTATCTCCTGGATCCACCTGTCTTGCCTTCTGTGAGTTTCCCTCAACAACCATATATTTTCTCCTAACATGCTCAGAACTTCTTTTCCTTTGTGCCCCCTTCAAGTATTTCCATTCTTCTCCACACCAGCAAATCAAAACCCTCCAATCTACATATATCTTTTTACCTAAATGGTCAAGTTTCCATTCTTTGTAAAACCAGGCTCCATGTTAAAGTTTTCAATCTTCTTTTCTTTACAGTTGTCATATATTTAAATCACTATTATTTATTAATTAACATGAAATATATATAAAGCCATTCAGGCCTTTCCTTTTCTGAGTAATCAAGGTAAAAAAGCATGAATTTAGGTTTTATCTGGAAACACTCCTTCCCAGTAATTTCATTTCGCCTTTACCAGGAATGATTTTTACACTCTGAAATTGTTGCATTGAAATGCACATTAGCAGATGACTCCGTTAAAAGTTGCTGGAGCAACATCTCCTGCAGTTTCTTTGGAATTTGTCAAGGTATAAACAGCCTAAGTGTTTAAAAGTTGGCTTTAACCTCGTGGACTGTGGTGCATCGCGCATGACTATAAATGCCAATGACATTTTATGCACGGTATTTCGTCACAGCATCTTCTTCCTTTACCAGCCCCCAAAATTTCAGAGTTGGGAGGATGCTTTGATAGCTTAACTGGCTAAAACACTCGACCGAACATTGAGGAATCCCGGTTCGTATCCCGGTGAAGGTGAATGATTTTTACACTCTGAAATTTTTGTACTGATTCATGTAGATGCTATGGATGATTCTTCTGTCATTGTAGTCCAATCCAAGCGCTTCCAGTATCTTGAACATCTTGTTCCATACAAAGTTGTTGAAGTCCTTCTCCAAGTCCACGACTGCCACATATATTGGCTTATTTATGTCTCATTTCTTTGGCCTGAACTCTCAAGCTGAGAATTGCCTCTCTTGCTCCTTGGTTTATGCTGAATTTGAATTGGTTTTCTGAGAGGTTGCCTTCTATCCTTCCTTCTATTCTTCGACTAATTATCCTAGTAAGGATTTTTGATGCTCGAGTCATCAGGCTCAATGTTCTGTGTTCCTCACATTTATGTTTCTTTGGTATTGCAATCATTTTACTTTTCTCGAAGTCTTCTGGTATCTTTCCGCTGTCGTAGCTATCTTTTATTATTCCATAGAGGGTATCCTTTGCTTTGAATCTGAGAGCCTTGATTCTTTATCTGTTTATTTTGTCAACTCCTGGTGCCTTGTTGTTACTCAGATCTGCCACGGCTCTCTCGAATTCACTTCTCAATATCTGCGGACCCCAATCGTCTTTACTTAGCATGCTTTCATCTTTAATTACGCCATCTTCTAGTGGTTTGGGAGCTAGATAGAGTACTTCAATGTATTCTCTCCCTCTATTCCCAATTTCGTCATCATCTTTTTGTATGTATGTATTAGCGGCGCGGATGTTTTGCGATTTTGTTTTTCTTTCCCCGCATTGCCTCTTCATAAGTTTATAAGCCACCGTGCTATTTCCCTTTTTCATGTTGTCATTAATTTCCTTGCAGCAGCTTTTTATCCATTCTTTCTTTGCTCTCATATGATCTGGTTCCGCAACTGTTTGTAGAGGTCTCCTTCAATTTCATTTCTTGGGTTCTTATATTTTCTTCTTTCTTCTATGAGACCTCTTATTTGAGCTGTTATCTATGGCTTCTTAGACATTTCCAACTTACTCACGAGGAGCTCATCTGCAGCTTTGGTAATTATATTCTTCATTTCTTTCTCTCGACCGTTAGTACTGGCATTATCATTATTTCCTTCTACTTCCCTTTCAATGGCCTGGGTGAATTTTTCTCTTGCGCTCTTTTCTTCTAGTATCTTTGTGTTCCATCTGGGTTTTTGTGTATCTTTCTTCATTTTCTTGTATCGCTGTCTGCTGTTTATGATCACAGGTGGTGATCGCTATTTATATCTACGCTGAGGTAGCTCTTACACTTCTTAACTTGGTTCTTGTACCTCCTCCTGATAAGGATGTAGTCAATTTGGAATTTGCTTTGTCTCCAGGCATCTTCCATGTGCGTTTCTTCTTGGATGTTGATGAAAGATGGTATTTGCCACTACCATGTTTTTCTCGGTGCAGAATTCCATCAGTCTCTCTCCTGTGGCATTTTGTTTTCCTAATCCGAAAAATCCCACGCTACTTCCCTCTCAGCCCTCGCTGACCTCAGCATTCAAATATCCCATTTCTATAAGGTTTTCCTTCCCTTTTACTGTTCTTAGAACCTCTTCCAGTTGTTTGTATACTGCCTGTGTTTCCTCATCTGAATGGCTGGAGGTCGGCATATAAACCTGTACTATCACTGTATCTGTAGGTTCTGCCTCTACCTCAATCATCAATATCCTTTCTTTATGTTGCCAGCACGATATTATTTTCCTTGCCCACTTCCTCATGAGTATGATGTGTACTCCTACAATTTTCTGGTTATTTTATGAGTATATCACCCTGTAGCCATTGCTCCAGAAGTCGTGTGCCCGCGCCCACTTAATTTTGCTCAATCCCAGGATGTCTATCCCCAGCCTATCCGTCTCCATATTTGCATTTTCTAATTTCCTGGCACACCCCTAATGACCTAACGTTCCATATTCCTATTATGTATTTAAGCCTGTTTTAACTGGTAGAATACTAACAGTCCTTCCACTTGCTGGGCTGATGCTTTATGCGATCATGTTCCGTGATACTTTGGCCAAGAGATGGTGCTTGGAAGCTGTTCACCCACAATCAGAGAAATGGGCAAACATGCAAGAGGCAAGGATTACAGGGGAAGCAGTCATTCATTTTCATGTGAGGTGGATTCTCTTTCTGATGGCTTGGTGCAATGAAATTAGTTGGGGAGTTCTTTTTTCAAACTCCAGACAGGATGGTGATGAGAAGTTGAGTTTCAACAGCAGTAAACAGATGAAATCCATGGGATTAGCCTCCAGGCAGGATTTTTACTCTGTTTTGTTCTTCTCCACTTTTTTCATTAGAAGATTAGGATCCTCTACTTTTGAGGCCTGCAGATCTATAAATATCAATGACGTAGAAGCACTCATGAGAGCAATATAAGATTTGGACGGTACAATAGAACACAAAAATAAAATATAAAACATGTAAAAGGACACATTTCAGAAAGTTTTAGCTTTCGGCCCTCTCTGAGACCTTCTTCAGGCCAGATTGGAAGGTTTTGGGCCAAGGGAAGGCGAAGTCTGGGGTTGGGAGGCAGAGGTAAGCAGCTTTAAGAAGTGCATATAGTACTCGTTGCAAATTGTTGAAAACGGTTTCAGAAATTTCACAATATTAGGGATTATGAGTGGTAACCCAAGCAAATAAAATTTTCTCTTAAGTTATAATTGTTGAGATAAATTCCAATTAGAAAGAAAGGTTTTTTGACATTAATTCCTGGTTTGGATAATTTTGGAAGCAGCTCAGAGGGGATGACACCATGGAAAGAGTCAAGAATGTTGAATGTTGAAGCCTCTGATACATCCTTAGTGGAAAAAGCAGAAGGAGAGTATAGCTTCAATTTATCAACAATGCATTTAGGTCAAAAACATATGCATGCACTTTCCCCTCCAATTTAAGGATATTAATGTTAGTGATCTGAGGCTTTCTTTTCTTCAAACAATAATTTTGTATTCCTCTACTGTTTAAATCATTACCTGAATGCAGCATGCAATCCAGCATCATTTTTTAGATGGGTGCATGCCTCATCCCCACCATACTTAAATCAATTTTTGAAATAACTATGATAATGATCATTGCCTTGTTAAAATATCACCCTCATACTTAAGGTGGATCTCAGAGTTTGAAAGAATTAATTCCAGTCCTCAGAACCTAGAAAATGGTTGCAGATTGAGTGAAGTTTCAACCAGGGTTCGAGAACACTGTGAAATGGTTTTTTTTAATGATTGAAAAATAATTTTTTCATGGTAAAATGTATATGTAATATGTCAATATGTCTGTAAATATTAATTTTTCATCATTTTTGATGGAAAAAAATATGAACTACAGAGGTTGATGAAGAAACTATCCAATTCCATCTTCTGAGGGGCTATGTAACTCAGTTTTAAATACCTAGTTCTCTCCCATTGTAAAATTGAGAGACAAAGTATGAGTTAGGAATCCGCTGAGATAATAATCCAGGGAGGACAATGAGGGCTAGGACTTCAGGGGGAGGGTATTTCAAATGAAATGTACTTGGGGCTAACTGGTGAGGATATTATCACATATTACACAGTTTTTCCAAACAGATCTTGCTGAAATGTCTAATGAAAGAACCACTATTTTAAAATAAATAAAAATGAAATTGTTTAAAAAGTCTCACTGTAATGGCTAATTAAAGCAACATTATATTAAAATTAAAACTATAAAATAAAAAGAATATTGTTTAAAATAAAAAGTCTTTTTATTTCCAAAGGTGATGACCATGAAATTATTTCCTTTTTTAATTTGATATTTTTGATTATTCAAAACTCACTAAATATATGTTTTACCAAAATAATATTTTGATGACAGTATTTTATATCAAATAAACATTTAAATTAAATAAAATGGAGGGTGTTACTGCAGATGATATTAAAGGGTAATCGAGATAAAGATTTAAATGAGGGTTTAACTACCTAAAATGCATTTGGGGTTAATAAAAGAAGAAATAGCCTCATTACACACATCTTTTCCCAAAAAAATTCAAAATTAGGAAGAATGGGATACGATAAGAACCATGATAACCCTTTAAATGATACAAATAAAAAAAAAGATATATTTAAAAGGAAAAAATATAATAAAGCAATCCTTTATTTTAAAGGATAATTGTCATCAAATTAATACCCTTACAACTTGATGTATTCTGTCAATATTACTTCACTCTACTGTTATAAAAGTCCTCACACAATGTTTTCTATCAGTTTGAGAGAACTTCTTGAATTAAATAGTATAATGTGCTCAGAGCTCTCATATCCCTTATTGAAATTTGGCGATGAGATTTTTATCTGTAAGAAATGTGGGAGATATGTACGATATTTTACCGAAGCAACTTCTGAGTACTTCATGAAACAATCTTCTCAAACACCCTTAAGTCTTTGAACTGCAGTACTGATTATTTATTCATGGGGTTTTGAGTTTTAAAATTGTTGGAGAAAGTGACATTTCAAAGCATTGGGGATATTAGCGGACTTTTGTCTGAAATGATTATCTTTGATAATGTTCAACTCCTTAAAGCTGAGGAGCAGTCAGCAATCATCTGGATTGAGATGCATGAACTAATCACTGCCATCTTACAAGTATATGCATATACTGTGGTTATGTGGACAAACCATCATTTTACCCTAGTACACGTATGCCTAGTATGAGTAAAGGCTCAAGGTTACAAGGGATACTATTATGTCAAAACTTAGGAGAAGGTTGTTTCCCTGTTCCATTCTTCTTCTCCATACTCCTTCCGTGTCTGCAAAGGAAGGTGGGGAAGGAGAATGGGATAACTCTGGGGAAGATGCAGCTTTTCTTTCCTGGTATGCCTATCATAGTGGATCAACACATGAGATATTGCAGACTGCTGACCATCCAGAACTCATCTAATCAACATCTTCGTGACAGTCCCCTTCATGAGCCCGGTTCATTTCATCAAAGGGTGAAGATACAGTTTTTTGAGTCTTGTATCATTACTCAGAAGCTGGAGGACCAGCAGTTTACTTGCAGCTGGTTTGGTTGTATTGTTTGGTGAGAGGGAATATGAGTCTTTGGTATCAGTTCCCATAAATAACGTCAGGACTGTAATGATGGCTTAAGTTGAGTCATTGCATTAAAATGCTGAGTTGAGGGAGGTAGAGACCGAGGGAGGAAGGTGGGTGATGTCAGCTCCACCGCGACTGGGGCCAAGTGCTTGTACATCTTATTCCCAGTCTAGATGGCATGAATTTAGAGTAGCAAGTTTTCTAATTCATTTCGACCTATGAGGAAGGGTAACAGAATTACAGGTTAAAGCAAACACTTCCTGATTTTCTAGATTTTTGCAGATGAACAGTGTGGTGTTACAAATTGGAGTTAAATGTTTGACTTTTGAGGGCATTGTGAGGAGAATATGAAATTTAAAAATCTAGGAAATAATGCCGAAAAATACCCAAATATTTCTGTTTTGACCAGTAAAATAAGTAACCAAACTGTAGGTATTTGAAGGACTTGTTTTGCCATTCGTCAAACATTCTGAACCCCCCTTCAAGTTTATATTAGAAGTATGGTGTATCTTTGTTATTTTATCTTTGGTGTGAAAACAATATCTTCCAGTGGAAATATTCCATGGTCTATGGAATTTCTTGGGATAATGAATGAATGCTATTTGATGTGGCTAATGTACTGTTAACTCTCAAGTGACAATCAATAATGTAAAAATAAACCCCTCCTCCAGGTAGGTTTAAGTTGCACAAAGCAATGCAAAGTGTGTAATAATTTTTATTGGGAGCCGAAAGACTCGGCAAAACATAATCTTAATTAATAATAAATATCTCTTTCAGTACAATTGTTTCTTCCTGATGATCTTTTTAGTAAAACACTTTGTGAAAAAGGTAATTCAAGGAAACTGCATAAAAAATAATCACTGCCTGCATTCAATGAAGCAAGGTCTCTATCTGAAAACTGTGTGAATAGAAACTGCAGTATGGGAAGCCGTATTTGAGGAAGTTTTACTGTATTTCAAATATTGGTGAAATGAATGACTTTTCTCTATGTTATTACTAATGAGCAATGGAGTGGACACAAGCAAGTTACTGGGGCATATATTACCTAACTTTAAGTTATGCTCCTGCCATCACAATTTTAACTTACCTTAGAAGGTCAAACCTGGTTTCACTTTTTACTGGGTAGCATATTCCTAATTCTGGATCCCTTCAAAACAGTCCCTACGAGAGCCCACTGTTATAGCATGGTAGACATATTAAACCTTGCATTATTAAACATCCACAGCCTAATCTAGGGGGGGAGTTCAGAGAAAGCTTTCTACCATTGTTTGTAACACTTGATGATTAAATCTGATGGAATTAATTTAAAAAAATTCCCTGGAAACAAGGTTAAAGGAGAGTGTGGGCTCAAATATTTGGTAGCATGTCAGTTTTTTCCTCAAAGATTAGAAATTCATTTGCATACAAAAATCTTAGACTCAAAAAAACTTCAATTGTGGCTCTGTTATTAGAATGGCAAATAAACATTCTACAAATGATGGAACACTTGATTGTGCAAGATCTAAAGGAAACAAGTAGATTAAATCAATCTTTTTCAGTGTTTTCTTGGCTGAACCTAGCTGCTCAGTGAAATCCTGTATCCTCTTCTGTAATTCTTATTTCTTTGGTGCCATTTGTTCATCTTTTGATTTTTCTGGAGTTTCTTGAGTGTGCATCACAAAAGCAGTTGTTACATAATGAGTTAGAAAATACTTGGAAGAGAAATTAAATTATATTAATATGACTTTGTTTAAAGGTTACACACACAAGGTGCTTTAAAAATATTTAATTTATCTGGTAAAAGTTTACGAGGGAAGGTGTGGTAGAGCACCCCAAACATACTTCTAATAAGCCAGTCACAAACAATATTTTTAAAGGATTAAAAGTACTGCTTGTGACTGTCTTACTGAAGATCCTTGGAAAACAATGACAGAGGAAACTCCAGTGTAGAAGTTTGAATATTAAACTAATTTCAAAACTTTAATGAAACTGAATTAAAAATAAAGTCGCTTCATACACAACTGTGTCTAACTTTTTTCATAATTTAATAACATGGATTGACTAGCTTCCACTGTTGAAAATATACCCATAAGAATTTGAGTATATAATATATGGAACCTGTGGGTCGCAGTAGTCCAGGGGGTAGAATGTTGGACTACTGACCAGAGGGTCCCGGGTTCAATGCCCGGGCGAGTCTCTGAGCACCTGTAGCTCCACCCAAGCTATGTGATTTTTTGGGTACCAGATATTTCTGGGAAACCATAACTGGCACAGGGAAAGGAACTGGCCCCCCTATCCTGATGCGTGAATTTCACACACCATCGGGCTTAGTACTGGGTGCACTCTACCATCACCTACGAAACCGACCTTCGGGTTGATTACTGTGTTTATGGTTTTTTTATATGCCGAACCTATAGGAATATTGTTGAGAAGTAACTTTAATACTTAAGATTGATTAAACAATAGTACTTAGGTTTAGCTATAATATAGTTTCAATTGTTAATTGCACACAAATTTCAAATTCTCCCCAGTAAATGGGTTTGATAAGATAGAAAATCTTAGGATTATTATGGAATAATGGTGTGCGTGCCATCAGCAAATGATATGGGTGTTAACGTGACTCTTGGTGCAAAGTAGAGGCAAATCATTAACATAAATCAAGAGTAAAATTGACCCCTAGATTGTTCCTTGAGGTATGAGAGTTGATATAGTGAGGGGAACTGATATGCATTTCTTAGAATGAGTTCAATTCTCTGAGATGTGTTTGATGGGTAAGGAGGTCAGCCAGTTCAGGGAAACTCCTAAAATAAAAACTTTTGGACAATATCACCGGAGCAGAGTATGACCAAACATGTGAAATGTTTTGGTGAGATTTATAAAAAAGCAAGAACTTTCTGGTTGCTGTCCAGAGTAGTTGTAGTGGTAAGGGTGTCGGTGTAGTAATTAAGAATGGGGTGATTGAGGAATTGAGGAGATTTGGTGGAGTTATGGTGATTGTTGATATGGATGGAAAGGGTGTTAGTGCATTAGCCTATGTAAAAAGAGAGACTGAAGTTACAAGAAGGTTGGTATATTTTTTGAAGTGCAAGTAGCCTTGGAGGTTAAAATTTAAGATAAAATTTCACCAGTATTTTCTTGTAATCAGTATCAAATTACCCATTGATATATTGAAGTGAAGCATTGAAATTCTCACATCCCCACCATGAAGTTTTAGTAAACAGAATGTGGCATGACTTGGCTTGTTTAGGGGTTACTCGAGAGGTCTCACCCAGAATTTAAACCAATGACTCTCCAGTCAGTTGCTGAATTGTCTACCAATTAGCTACTCAATTTCCCATAACATATTATTATTCACTACCTGTAATTTATAATTACTTCATCAGAATTTCATCACATAATATCTTAAGTCTTCGGATTAATTAGTATTGTCATGCTTATTTTTTCCAAAGATTTGCATCAAGGTCAAGGATATACAAACAGTCCTTGTCATAACATGAGGCATAATTTTGACAAAGAGCTTATGAATAATTTTTGATGTCGTTGTTTTCTTTTTTTGGGCAGGTAACCTCACAGCTGCAACTGATGTGGATGCTCTAGCTAGCCATAAAATTACCCATATTTTAACTGTTGATTCATGCCCTCTTCCAAGAAAAATAACAGAGCTACCTGGAATTGTAACTAAGTTTATTCAAGGTGTGTATTCGGTGGAAGTGTGTGTTGGTAGAAAATAACAAATCATTTCATGTCTTAACTTGTTTTTATTCCCTTTCAGTTACTGATCTTCCCAAGGAGGACTTACTGAGTCATTTTGAAGGGGCCTATGAATTTATTACCAATGGCATTGAAGTGGGAGTTGTACTTGTTCATTGGTGAGTCTTTATTTCTACTAGGTTGTGTACCCTATCTCTGTACTTATTCATGATAAGATGCATTTCATAAGTTGTATTGAACAATGCATGATGAATTGTCCAATATAATATATGAAATATCACAATTTCTGCAATTTTTAAATGTTCAGTCTAGTTAATGGAGTGTATTAAACGTCTTCTATTTTTTAAAGTTTTGAAATTATTTTAGGAAGAGTTTCTTTGCCTCAAATTGATTGTAATCTGGAAATTTTTTATTAATTCTCATGATATTTGAGTATTATTTTTCCAACTCAAGAAAATTATACTTCCTTTAGTATCAACTTCCTTTCACAGTTATTTTGGTGTATCACGAAGTGCGACAATAGTTACTGCATATTTGATGAAGAAGCATCGGATATCATATGAGGAGGCCATAGAAAGGTACTTATTGTCTTAAATTCCTTGAACTGTAATATATCTTTGGTACAAATCCTCAATTATAACTCAATACGATTTTCATATTTGATGAAATTATCAAACCCTCTAGCTCTTATTTTGTTTTCAATCATTGATTATGTCCAAAAATGCTTAATGTGGAGATACCATCCATTGCTGTATTTCTAATTGTAGTATAAACTTAAACAATAGGCAATTGTTTTCCTATTTTTCAATTAAAGAATAGCCATTGAAAATGTTTAATAAATATCTATGTCATCACCATATTTGAAGATTGATTTGTGGCAGTTCTCAAAGTCATCCTCTTCTTTAACAATATTTTCATTCCTTGTAATGAAAACCTTCATCTTTTGCTTCTCACAATGCAGTCTTGGTCTCCCTCTGTATTTCCTTCACATTAGTCTTCAGTAAAATATTGTACCTCTAGACATGTGTTATTAGTTTTCCAATTTGATGTAAGTGGGGCCATTAGAATTTTCTCTTCACCCACCTTTTGAATCACTTCTTCATTTTAATACTCTGTCTATCCGTTTTATTTTCATCATTCTTTAACAACACCACATTCCATCTCTTGTAATCTTCTAATCTCTGCTGTTTTTACTGTCTATGTTTCCCAGCCTAGTAGCAAAGGAAACTTTATGCATGAATTTTTATGAATTGGTTCCTTATGTCTATTGAAAGAACATGCTTCAAATAATTTCTGGCAACTATCACTCCCATCCAACTATAATTCTTACCATCTGATTAATCTTGCCATATGGTGCTAATAATGCTTTGGCCAAGTGCAGAAAAGATTGAATGCAATTTTTTGATAAAACTTGATTTAAATTGTAAAAAATGGTAAATAATATTACACGGTGACTCTTGTGAACTATATGCTTATTTGTGCAGTTAATTGTTATTCTAGCATTGGGAAAAAACCATTGTAGAATCTTGTAATGAATTAACATTCAGTTGTTTTTTCAAATTACCAGCATTGAAAAAGCCACAAGGAAACCTATGCTAGAGGAAATGCCATGCCATAATAATAAGAATACATAGAGGTAAAAGCTACCTTTATCCAGTCATAGGCATTGCCCAAGGTTCTTAATAAAATCAGGCCTATAGCTTTGGAATTTTCACTAGTGAGTTAGGTTCTGATTCAAGTTTCACTTTAGTAGAAATGAACTGAAAGATGAACAGAAGTGTCTGAATGAAAGAGGAACGAGAAGAATGGTGAAATGAAATATTTTCAATGAAAGACCGGAGGAAAAAAAAGGAATCATTCTGAATTGGATTCACCGTTGAGATAGTTTTGTTCCTGATTTTCCAGTACTGTTCTGGTTCATGTTTTGGTGACTGCTAATATCTTTCTGAGGGTTAAAGACAGCAATGGAATCCTTCAACATGGACCAGTGAGAAACCATTTCGTTTAAGCAGTAGTTTTTCCATAGAAATTTATGTAGTGGAATTTTTGTGCAGAACCAATTATCAAAAATTTTCCATACATATTCCCTTTCAGAGCTATAAATAGTTCATTTAAATTGGATTCCTGTGTGAGAGAATGAATAAATAATCTGTTAAAAAGTTTTAAAAGCAAAAGGGATATTGATTCATATTCAACAATATGCTTGCACTTCAGCTGCTGATAGTTGAACTTAAACCTCAAATGGCATGTTAAAATTATTACTAAATTTTTAGGCTTAGGATTCAAGTTCGATGGACATACTGATGAAAGAAGTAAAGCAACAACCTTATGGTATGACTGATGGTGTCTATCAATTACAACTCATTATTTAACTCATAGAGATTGAGGTTAATATTATAAAAGGAATTATGAATTTGTTGTACAGCTAGTTGAATAAAACCTATTACTTTAAGTTAAAAGTTGGTCAAAACTTAACTTTTCAACATATTAATGCATTACGCTTGAAGTCTGGTTTTAACTCATGCCCTTGTATTTCTACCTGTGCAAGCTGTGAACCTCCATGTGCCTGGAAATACTGGATGTTTCAATCCATAATTGATTGACACACTTGACTGATGTACTCACACAAGGAGGCCCCACCTGAAGATCTGAAGGGGATTGGGATGGTGCGGAGGCTAACATACTGACTTCCCACCCTGAGAGCCTGGGTTCGAATCCCAGCGGTGTTGAATATTTTTCAGGGGTATCTCAATCCCTACTTGAAGTGCTTTGTGGAGGGCACTTTGAGTGAGTACGCCGTCCGTCGGATGGGACGTTAAGCTGCTTGGCCTTGGCCCCTTTCGTAAAGAGTAGGCTAATGCTGATGCTGGGTTTCTTTCCACCCTTCATCCTTTCCTGTCCATCCCTAATGGTGCAAATGACCTCAGCTGTCGGTTGCCTCCCCTAATTACTACTACTACTTATGGTCGAAAACTGCTTATTTGTTGATTACAGTTCCTTATTTCACATTTCCTCTTTTTCTAGAAGTAGACCTAGCAGCTGCTCCAAGTGGGTGCACTTAATGGCTTAGAGCTCAGGCATGAGAATGGTCAATAATCGTTCATGTACTTATTTTTAGTTAAGGAATTCTTCCATATTTTTTGACTGTCAGCTGAAACTCTGTGATTTCTCTCCAGGGTGAAGAGTTGTCGACGCTTTGTTGGTCCCAATCGAGGCTTCATCGCTCAGCTGTGTCTGTACGCAGATATGGGGTGGTGTATAGATCGTGATTACCTTGGCTACAGGCTTTTTCGTCTTCAAATATCTGCTGACAAGTACCAAAAAGGTAAAAATTTTTTGTTGCATTATAGTTATTGTGGTATAAGTTTCTCCTTAAATGTATATCTTTAGGTTACATCATGATGTTGTAAGAATCTACACATTGTATCTTTTGGGCTTGCCTGGGTGGTTTGCATTCTGATGAATCTATTTACAGATGTAATCTTCCTTTAATTCATTTGGTTTCGAGATAAAATCTGTGGGATACTGAGAAGGTGCTGCAGCATGTCTCCACTTTACATTGGAGGTGCATGAAATTGATGTTGAAATTCTGTATGCACAAATTATGTTTTTGTATTTTTGGTGTCACTCCAGTTTATGCATTTTACAAGGTCCAATGTAAGTTATCAATGTGTTTTTTAATCTATATCTCAGGTAAAATGTCCAAAATGTTCTTTCAATGGATTAGTATAACATATGATGTCATTTCCATGATTTGATGTGGTTATAAAAACCTTAAATTTTTTCTGCATTGAATTGTGCGTTTATTTTATCTGAATACTAATGGCAGTTAGGTAGCAATGCTAATCATTATAGTGTTTAACATTTGACTATCATTTTATTTATTTTCCCTATTTTTCTTCAAATATTGTTTTTTTTTATGATTGCATATGCAAAATGGAGTTGCACATCATCTTCACCTTTAGTTTTTCACAGTTTTGTTCTTGGAAACTGCGACCTCTTGGTGAGGTAGCACACCTGCTATTGATTGAGTCAAAACTCCTTTGGTGGCAAAATCAAGTTGAGCAAGAGTGTGCAAGCGACCGATCAATAAACGTGTAGTGTAGAATGCCTACACTTCAGTAGTTTTTTAATGGTGTAGTTGTGCTAGACAAGATAGGTAGAAGCATAGTATTCCATGTGCAGGGGTGTCAATTGCCCATGAACCACTGTTTCACGCCTCACATTTTAGCGGGAAGTAGGCAAGTTCTAGTTAACAAATATATGTATGCACTTTAAGGACTAAACTCTGCCAAATATTATTCAGATTATGTTCCTGCCATCAAGAGAAGTACTTCCCCATGCCAAGTTGTGAAACTGGAGCAGAGGTCCCACTGGTACTGACCTTTTCACACATGCACATTTCTTACTTATTAAATGAGCTGTACTATGCCTACTATACACCATAAACATATACAGGGTGTGTTCTGAAAGTAATGCAATTATTTTTTTGATGTAATTTATTGAGCAGATTTGCACAAACACTTAAAATTCTTCAAAGTACTGTCCTTCGGCCTCTACACATTTTCCCCACCAACTCTGCCATGACCAGTACGCACCCTGGAAGGTGCCTTTGGGCACCTCTCACAATTTCTTCGTTATGGCTGATTGGATCTCTTCTATGGATGGGGAACTGGTTCCTTTCAGGCCTGCCTCAATCTGAGGGAACAAAAAGAAGTCTGCTGGGGCGACTTCAGGACTATAGGGGGGGGTGGGAAAGCATTGGCACGTGGTGTTTGGCCAGGAACTCTCAGACTCGTAGCGCATTTTGGCAAGGCAGGTTGTCGTGATGAAGTTGCCAGTAAGCGGAGATATCTTTTCTCATCCTGACAACCCTTTTTCGGAGTCTCTCCAGCACATCCACGTAGTAGGCAGCGTTAACTGTCTGTCCTTGAGGAACAAACTCCTTATGGACCACTCTTTTACTGTCGAAAAAGACAATGAATATTGTTTTCACTTTTTATATGCTCATTCTTGCCTTTTTGGCCTTGGGGGACTGGTTGGTGTGCCACTCAGAGCTTTGCCGTTTTGTTTCTGGGGCTTATTCAAAAACCCATCATCACCAGTGAAGACGTTGTCCAAATAATCAGGTTCATTTTCAATATTTTGCAAAAGTTCACTTGGAATTTCTGCTTGGTTGGTCTTTTGGTCATCTGACAACACCTTGAGCAAGATCTTGGCGCACATTTTCATTGGCAACCATCTTGATACTCTATCAATGGTGAGAGCCCAACAATTGTCGAACAGGAGCCACATTGATGTCGGTTTTGCTGGTTGGCGGCCACTCAGAGGATTGTTTGTCATGGACGTCTTCCCAGCCCTCCTTAAAGGCCTTTAACCACCTCAAAACTTGTGAGTAGGACAGAGCAGAGTCCCCCTAAGCCTCGCGAATCATTTTGCTCATCTCCTCCAGAGAGATTTTTCAGTTTAGCACAAAACTTAATCTCGTTACGTTGCTTGATCGCCGATTCAATTGTTTTTGTGACATGGTCGGCACATAGAGGTTTACAATAACTGACGTTCTGCCACTTCCACGACTTGGAGAGCACTGAGACCAGTTTTGCAGCAAAGCTATGTATCCCCCCCACCTACTTCAAGTGGTTTGATCCCACTCCGACCAATAAAAGTGGTGCGGGAAATTCAATGCATTACTTTCGGAACGCACCCTGTATACTCAACCATGGCCTACAATATCAAATTCAGTAAAATACGCTGGAAAATAACATGATAGTAAATTCACCAGCGGAAAATATCATATCCTTGTTCAATGCATTACAGCTTGATTCCTACAGTTCGATTAAAATTAGACCCAAGTGAGAATTGCAAGGGTTGTTGAAAGACCTTAAGGTCTGTCACAGAAGAAAATAATTAGTCTAAAAGGACTTAAATTAAATAATTTAAGAGTGATTGGTAAATTTTCTTCCGTCAACTCTATGAATCGTTTGTTATAAGACCAATTACCTTGCATTTGATTCCAAAGCAGAGATTTAAGTATGATGATAAACGTTAATGATAATTTGACTGAGTAGCACTTTTAAATGTTAATCTGGTTGTGTTCTTTCCTATATTACAGCTAAAATACTTCCACAGAGCTGTTCTGATGTTGTGAAGCCTGATCCTGCAAAAATAACTGTGCGGCCAGAGCCAATTGTCTATAGGTGTAAAAAGTGCCGGTAAGATACCACTTCCAAGAAATAAAGTTTTCTGGACACACATTAATTTGCTGAAGTGGAAATTATCGTGGTCAAGTTATAAATGGCTCAATTACCCATAATGTTAAAAACTACCGGCAGGAAAAAACTGCATTAGTTATAGTACAGGTATAAACTATGATGTCTTTTTGGGCTGTCAAAGATTTACCTTGAACTTAAGATTAAGTGTAAGAAAAGGTGACTTTTTCTGAGTCAAAGTTCAGCATATTGGTGTCAAAACCAATGGACAAGGAAATACCATGTACAAGGGTGGTTTGAAAAGACCTTGCAGAGTCTGAGGGATTGCACGATTGATGTGTATCGAAGTAATTTTCAGTGAGTAGCATCTCAGTAACATCATTTGAAGGAACATACGCCAAGTTTTACCCATATTTGTTGATTCCACTGTGTCTGGTATTCATTTTATTGAAGCATATGGAATGTTTCCCAAAAATTAGATGAAAGAGAATTTTGGATGCTGATCAAACATTATTGCGCAAGGCATATTTGAAAAGTAAGGGCCGTCTTCTTCCCCTTTGGTACACCCATTTCCTCCCGCAAAAATGTTCCTCAATGTAAACATCAACAGATCTTTGTACTCTCATTTCAACTTTCTGTGCTATCAAGGTCAATAGAGCCCTGGTCCTCCTGTGGCTCTCGTCTCTCAAAACCCTCTGTCCTCTCCTACAACCTCACTTTTTTGAAACAATGAAATCCATGTATTACTAAATCAATGATGATGTTTCAACCAAATGATGTTTTGTTCAAGAAAGCCTGGGTTGTACAAAATTAAGAATATTGTGGAAAACCAAGTGACTCTTGTGCTTATTTTACTTGAAGCATTTATACTAAGTGACACCAGATACCATTAGTTTAAATGCTGTCTATTTTGATCTGGAGACATAACATTAGATGTACATGGTTTATATAAAAAGGATCGGGAAAAGTTTGGAGAAAATAGATTTATTTTAGATATTAATACAATATCTCAAAATTCTTCAAAGTACATCCGTTGAGCATGAACATACTTTTGCCTGTAGCTTTTCCACAACTCAAAGGCTCCCTGCTAGGTGCATTCCAGAAGGTTCTTAAGGGTACAGGTGTAAGCTTCTTTGACATCACTGAGAGTCCCATGGTGTTTATATTTGAGGGAGGATTTCACTTTTGGGGATAGGAAACAGTCTGCTGGTGCCAAGTTAGGACTGTGAGGGGGTTAGGGAATCATCATGAAGCCTTTGCAGAAGGTCTTCACAATAAGACACTCGACTCTGCTTCTGGTCATCCTTAAGACCTTCGGGACTAGTGTATCAAAGTACCAAATTTTCAGTGATAATGGTGTGCACTGTCATCTTATCAATGCTAATACAATCTGCGATCATGTGCACACTTAACTGAAGGCCTGAGTTCAGTTCTTTACGCATACTTCAGGGAAAACTTGTTACCGGTACTTTTTATAGAAACCTTGTATGTGATTAGATGCCTACTGTAATAATTGGCACTTCCATAATAAAAATTAATATAAATATGTTTAATACTTGTATAAAGAAATGAAAATATTTTTCATTGCTATTGTGCAAGGTGGTATGATTATACGTGATGCTTCTTTTGGCTTCTGTTTTTTCCATAGAGGAAATTTGAATATTTATCTCTATTTCACAATGTGGTTGGGACAGTTTTACTGGGAGTTTTTCCTTTAGGTTCGTGAAATCAAATTATGAAACT
Organism: Hetaerina americana; assembly: GCF_022747635.1. Taxonomy (NCBI): domain Eukaryota; kingdom Metazoa; phylum Arthropoda; class Insecta; order Odonata; family Calopterygidae; genus Hetaerina; species Hetaerina americana. The sequence goes on along the minus strand of NW_027286069.1, from coordinate 10,108,507 downwards.
TTAAATGAAATCTATTTTATTTTCAGGCGAATAGTAGCATCTGCATCTGATCTCATACCTCATTATAAGGGTATAAGTTTATCTTGGCAAAAAGGGAAGAGTCAGTTGACCAGGTGTAATACTGTCACAAGCCATAACAAATCTAAGCAAGAAGTCACCACTCCCACAATTGAAGAGACAAGTGCAGTTGGCTGTTCTGTTATGAGCAATGCAGTGGCTTCATTAAGAAGTTCCACAACAGTTGCAGGGTATGTGGACAATCTTCAGAAAATTGTAACACCTGGGGAAGTCCTGACAACTAATGATTGTGCTATGGAAGACCTTCCACCTCTTTGTGTAGAAACATTTTTTGTGGAGCCAATGCAATGGATGCAACTACAGGTGGGACATCAGACATCGTGTGGGAAGCTATACTGCCCAAAATGCAATACTAAGCTTGGCTCATTCAATTGGGAGTCAGGTAAGTTTCCTACAAGTGAATGGGATTTAAATTGTTACATGTTCTATGGGTCACAATTTCATTATTAATTTGAATTTGACAATATTCCATGCCAAATTTTCCAGATATTGAATAAAATATGTAAAGACCTGTCCATTGAAGATCATCTATCATTGATGCTCAGAGCACGCTTCCATTAAAGGTTTTCCTATACGTTGGTAATTTTGGCTTAGTCAATCATTTTAAAATGATTTGAATTAATTTCAGCCCAATAATGTGCATCTTTTGTTAGGTGCATGTCAGAATGATTTTTAATTCTCAATGGTTATTGGTTTATCCACATTTTTAAACTTAAAATTGGGTTACCGCTTCAAAAATATATCTTTGAAAAATTTGGAACTTAGAGCAATATTTCTGGGTCTCGCAATGAATGCTAAGCTCTTGTGCTAAGGTATGTCCAATGCACCTTTGTTAGCTACTAAAACAAAGTGATGCAGATGGGATTTGAAGCTAGATATCTTCAAGGTAATAAGAAGGCATGCATAATTGCAGTATGCTCAAATCTTACCCTCCCCATGGGTTATGACCTTAAGACCTTAGAAGGGGTTGCAGATCTGGTGGCCACAAGAGCTCCTCTGGTGGGGACAGTGACGACTGACTGCTCCTTTGTAGGACTACCCAAGCCAGATTAATTGAAGCATGAAGCAGCATGAGAAATAGAACAAGCTGTCTTTTTTTGTGAGAAAAGAGAAGCAGCACACCTGTAAACTGAAACTGTACAAATAGGGAGATGGAGTGAGAGAACATTTTTGAGGGCGCCATGTTCAATTTGAGTTAGCTATCCACTTGTTTTTTATCAGACAATCTCTTTGACATATGCCATTACTTTTTACATGCATATCTCATCTTTTGGGTTTCAATTTTAGTTCTTCCCAATCGCTTCTTCCTCTACAACTTCCTTCGCCAGGCCTTTGTTTCTCAAAATGTGTCTAACAGGGTCTATCCCAAAAATAAGTTGTCTTTTGCCGTCATCATATTCAACTCAAAAGACATTATCCACGAAGAGTTTGGAGTTCAGAGACTGACTGAACTGTAAGTTTTATGTGGAAGTTCTTGACAGGCTGTGGAAAAGAGTGAAATTTGTCAAGAAGGAAATCTTTGCCAATTAGAGGCTGCTCCATGGCAATATGCCATCCCACGCTGCCTTCCTCGTGACAGAGAACCTGGCCAAGCACACTGCCCCCACCACCCTACAGCTCTAATGTATCACTGCCAGACTTCTTTTTGTTCCCAATAATAAAAAGGAGCTTGAAAGGCAACCATTTGGATAACATCATGTTGGGGTGCCTGAACAAGGTTCCCATTGATGCCTTCCAGGGAATGTACTGCAACTGGAAGAGGCACCGGAATATTGCATTGATGCTCAAGGGTGCCATGTTGAAGATTTTAAGTAATTTGTCCTGTGATCTTCAATAAATTTTTGCCTGGTTGGCTTATTTTTGGGATAGACTGGAATAAATGAAGGGATAGGGAGAAAGGATAAGTATAAACTGATTATTTTTATCATCAATTACGAGGTTAGTCCCAGGCTTACTCGACCTAACAAAGGAAACATTAAAAATTTGGGAAAAAAGTATCCTTATTTTTCTGTACAGTAATATTTTAGCTCAATGTGTTTTTCCTTGTAATGTTCATAGCTTCAAAACCTTCTTTGTAGTGAGAATCATCGAGCTCCTCAAAACAGCCACCAACTGCAGGCTCCTCATCTTCATTGTTAGCAAATCTTTTATCACGGAGCTATTTTTTCAAGCTTGGAGACAGAAAATAATACGAGTGGGCTAAATCTGGTGAATAGGGATTGTGAGGAAGCAATTCAAACTTTAACGAATTGATAGTGGCCATTGCATTATGGATGTGTGAACTGGCTATTTATCCCTGTATAAATTACAAATTCAGGTGTGATATGTTGGAACTGTTCTATACTAACAGAGACAAAGACTATTACTTCCTCTTAATAAAGTTTTATTTTCGACTAGTTTCGATGCATTACATCATTTTCAAGTGAAGCTCTCTCTGTACAGATTCCAATATATATGTATTAAATATAGGGGATGGGGAAACCAGGGTGTCTTCACGTGCTGGGAGGGGTTAGGCAAGTGGGAAAACGGAAGCTCTTGAGGATTGGATGAAAAAATAGGTAAAAGTGGGGGGTGTAGGTTAAGGATTTGTATAGGGAGAGGGAAAGACAAAGGAATATGAAGAGTCCAGGTGGTTGCATGAGATGGTCTTTTCTTCTTATCTGAATTCCTTATGGCATCCATCATCCCATCTCCCCACAGTGTGTGGGGTAGGAGGATGGTGTCCTGTGATATCGGCTCGTCAGGTTCATTGACTGATCAGTCTCTTTTGTTGGGGATCATCCGGGTGCCAGGAGTCCATCACCTCCTATATTAAATATGCATATTGGACTCTGTACAATGGGAGCTTCACTTGAAAATGATGTAGTGCATCAAGACTAGTTGGAAATAAATCTTTATTAAGTGGAAAATTGTAATTGTCTTTGCCTCTGTTATTATTATTTTCATGAATTCATCACTCAGCATAATCTCAATCTTGTTGTCGTAAGTTTGCATAATACTGACTGTTGGTTGTTTTCCCCATCTGCAAAAAAAAACTACTTATTCTGCCATTTTCCATGTGTATCTGCTATTTGAGTCTGGCCTGTTAGTCCCTACTGTTTCAAGGTACACTTGGATTTTACCTTCTGAAATGGAAACTAGTCATCATGTTAAGAGGGTGTTTGCGAATAATATATTTAGCTTTAATGTACAACAAATTAGAGCATTCTATTGATAACTGATCCCTTTACTATAATATTGATTCTACTCCACTTAATGATGAGTCCCAAATAAAGTTCTTAGAATTAAGTATTAAAAATGAGGTATTTATAGGTTTGACTTAAAGTCCTCTCCCTTCTTTCCCTTGTCAATGCAGAATGTTTGTCTGACAGATCTTTCTGAGGTATATTGTTTCTTTTCAAAATTACAGTGTTCCATAATTGTTTTACACATATATTCCCATGAGTCACATTTCATGTAGGTGCCTTTTCAGTACTCTAGGTATCCTTTTATGTATATATTTGAATTTCAGGACTAATTATTTTAGCCTCTGCCCAATAGCTTGTGTGCATGGGAATGCTTGTGTTTTTATATTGTATTTCTATTACTTAGTTTTAATGAGTTTTTCTGGAAAAGTAATGGAAATAATTAAAAATAGGGTATTGAACAATTACATTCCCTCCTCTCTTTACTGTTTGTGGACTGAATGTAGCCATGGTACTCATGGCTCTATTCCATATCAAACTAATAATGTATTTATTCCTTCTGAATAAGAAGAATTTGTAAACATTATTGGAACTTATGGCAAAAATGCAGTCATTTTTCCTCTAAAAGTTTTCTCACATTTTCTTTTATATTGTTTTTGCACCTTTCTGCGAAACATCTTTGTAAGTAAGAAAATAATTAATTTCAAAATAGATTTCACCGATACCAATTTCAATTTGCTTTGTCTCAAGTGTGATGTGACAAAAAGTTGTTGCTTTTGACCCAATCATCATACCACTCACTGATTTTCTTCTTTCTCCCCAGGTTGCATGTGTCCCTGTGGGGCAAAGTGTGCTCCAGCATTTTATCTAGTCCCATCAAAAGTAGAAAGAAGCAATGTGGTTCAAAATGTTCAAGCCACTGTATGACCTCATTGAAAGAATAATTTAATTTTATAAGCGAGCTTACTTCAAAGTTGTTTATTTGACAATATTGTCAAGGCAGTTCAATGTTTGGAATGATTCCTTTTATGGACTCAGAATTCCTGTAAGAGCATATGTATATCTGCCTTGAGGTATTTTTTTATTTTTTCTTGGGAGTATGAGTGTTAATATGTATGCACTGAAATTGGGTCTAGATACCATCGTCGAAAATCCACGGGCCATGCCACATTCATTGAGAATTGATTTTCTTGCAAAAATGAAAAAATGGGTGTACAGATACATAACATATGTAGCTTAATCTGCAGGTAGGAATTATTCAGTAAAGTGAGTTGCAGTGATGGGTTGGTTACTTTTTGCTTTGCTTGATTCAGTGAAGGATTAATTGAGGTATCCACATTATAACTTTCTTGAAGCATGAAGAACTATTGAGTCCATATTATCAAGCCATATGCAGCAAGCATATGCAAGCCATAAGAGATTCAGTGACTATATTTAACGGTGAATGTGTATAGATTATTGATTTGATTTTCTATATTATTTCCTGATTGGTCATCAGGTTCTAAAATTTATGTAACTCACACTTTCTATGTATAAAAAGAGATATCGAATGATGCGACGAGGGCAGGCTGAGAAGTAATGCACACATGCTTGTAGAGGGCAACCAAAAAAAATGGCAAGATTGGGCAAAAAGTCCATTAAAGTACAATTCTTAGGTTTCAAAATCATATATTTATTTTTCAATGTAGTCACTGTTAAGGGTGACACATTTCTTCGAACATGTAACAAGTTTTTCATTCCATCACTGAAAAACTTCCGACTTTTCTTGAATCCAAGACTTGACAGCTGTCTTCACCTCATCGTCCAAGGTGTAATGATTATCCTTGAAGTGTCTTATGAGTTGAGGAAAAAAATTGGGGGAATAAGGAGGATGCGGAATTGGTCCAAATTTCAGGTTTTGCAGAGCCTTTCCAGTTGAGCACGAGGTGTGTTGACGAGCGTTGTCATGCTGCAAGATTATTGGCGCCAGGCTGCCTTTAACACGACAGACTTCTTCCTTGAATATTCCAGTATGGTTTGTGATATGCTTTTGAGTAATTTGCCTGTCATTTTGAATCAAATCTTTGACGAGTTTGCTATGTTTATCGTCTGTGGCTGTAATCAGGTGTCTGCTGCGTGTTTCATCAACAATTATGGCTTTTTCAGGGTCGCTACCACAAAATTTCACTAGCCGTCAATTTACAGTAGACCTATCAACACCATCGTCACCATAAACAGCCTTTAAATGATGATGAATCTCAGTAGGAGTCACTTTTTCAGGAGTTAAAAATTCAATAACAGCACGCTGTTTAACTCTTGTTGACAGCACTAGAACATGTCTCCATACTTCTGCTTCTCAAAATACACTGTATGAATGGAATGACCTCAAACCTGCACATGCATTTTGAGGGGGAAAGTTACTTCCATATGCCACCAGGAGTGCTTCAGAAGGTCATTTTGTTTGTGGTCTACAAGCATGTGTGCATTAGTTTTCAGCCTACCCTCGTACATTGCTGAAAGGAAATCATACCTGTTGCTGTCCTTGGTTGAAGTCACTAAGGGCATCAAAATACCTTTGATTACCTTGAGAGGAAGTGTTTTAATTTTCCATGTGCCTCTTCTTCCACATCAGCCTTTGAGATTGTATGCACAGACATATTGCATTCAAAATGTCACAACTACTTCCAATATTAACTATGAGCTACACCGATACCATATATTTTGTTCATTCTCATTTCAAGTTTCCTTTCTGAGTACCACCAATGCACTGCCTTTGTTTTACACAACTAAGGTGCTTGAATCAGAATTTTAATCCAAGGAATTGTAATTGTATCCCGATAATCTGTTTAAATGAATCACTGAAACAATCATTCATTTCTGCCAAGAGTATTTTTTGTTGATTAGGGAGCAGCAAGGACATCTGACCTCCTCACTCTTACCTTTACTATTGGAATTGCTATTGAGTAACTGCAGGGCACAGATTAAAATCACCATGATAACATTCACTCTATTTATTTTTTTTAGATTCCATCCAGTCTGTTGCAAAAGTGAAGATGATTTGAGCCAAAGAATTTTGTTGCCTCTAGACTTAATTTATAGTTTTCTTCTCTATCAGCCAATGTATTTATGAGCCAGTTTTTGCTGTGAGAACTTTGGTAGATCCTGCTAAAAAGGGCAAGCTCTGCCTTTTCAATTTATATTAACAATTTGGCCTGGCCTCCTTTATATGCCATGCTGGAATTGTTTGAATTGATTATACTGAAATCATCAGGGAATTGATTAAGAATCCTTGTCTTTCTGTTCACACTGGATCAATATGTGAGTGGTAGAGGTTGTTCCTAGTGCACCCTCATCAGTGAGAGAACTCACCCCATGGTGTGTATGCTTCTATTTTATGGCCTTAACCACTGGTGCACTTTTCAAAGGTGACAATTTTGTATTAAGGAATGAAATTGGCATCTACTAATGGACTAATGACTTAAGTACTGTTATTGCTTAAATTGTCTTCTCTCTTGAGCAATGTAGCTATTTAAAGTGGCTAACAAAACCTCAAATCGTATTATTTTTTCTGGGTTACTGAAATTTCTGTTGATCTTCAAATTCTTACTTGTCGGGAAACTAGGATCGTCAATTAAAATGGCTTGTGTATTTTGTGCACTTATTACTATTTTCTCTATCTATCTTTGAAGAGACTGCAGTTAGTGCATTTCATATTTCCTTCTGAAATAGAAATTATTTTCCTTGCCAGTCAACTGTTTTTTATCGGGTACTCAAGTCACCTTTTCTTTATGTTGTAAAGAATTTGTCTCCCACCAAATCTGTGTACCCCAAAGGTGATCTTACAATGTTGCTATCATAGTTTGAGATTGCAATGTTGGGGGAAGAGAAAGCAAGGTGTATTCAATCGTGTATTTACATTTTATTCAGCCATGTTAAAGATTTTATTCATTTAAAACATACTCTCATAGGCTGGAGATTCCACTTGCCTCTCAGAAACTCTCAGTTTGGGGAGGAAATGTTGGGTTAATATGGGGCATATTCTATTTATATGGAATGGATATCGAAGAGGTGTAGCCTAAAACCATCATATTTTAAATTTTCAATCAGATATCGTTATCCATTTGTGACTAATTATGATTTTAAAGTGCCTGTAGGCTTTGATAAGAAGATGAAGTTAGTAATTGGAAGAGCTGTGTATGTGCTGATGTTAGACTATACATGTGGTCCAAAAAAACGTTGATTTTGAAATGTTTTCCTTCTTACCCTTCATATTTTGAGCCCTGGGATAAAAAATGGTGAAAACATTTAGGCTGAATGGATAGTGCATGGAAGTTTCATGGGTGCTTGCAGGAGGGGGCATGTACCTCTCTAGTCTCTGGCTATAATATTTAGCTAACTTATTACATATTGGTTTCTTGCTCTAAATTTGGCAGGAATACGAATTGAAATTCATAGGTACCAAGAGGCAAGTGTAACACATACCCTAACACTTCTTTGGACAGAAATGCATCCAAAGATGACAGTTTCAAAATTGTGTTGCTGTAAGCCTCACCCATAGGGAGTAAAAGAGACTGCTCCTATGGTGAGTTTTGTCAATTCTCTATTGAATACTTTGTGACTCTCTTCTGGCCTAATTATCTGTGGCTGTAACACTTCTTGCCTCACATTGATCAAAGTGTTCAGTATTCAGATGTGAATATGAGTCACTTCATCTAATGCAGTCATAAGCTCTGATGCATGTTCATTACCTAATTGCATCAGGGATATGTAATTAGTTTGGTTTATTAGTTCCCCAGTCGCTTCATTCACATGCACTCTTTAACTCATCCAATTCTGTTGATAGCACTTTCTCATTTGTTTGCTGATTTTTAAGGGTGCTAATCACGGGGGCAGTCATTGATTTGAATGGTTGCCATGTTGATTCACTATGGTAGATATTTTGTTCATTGACTAGACATGTATCACTATCAACTAATTTTTGACAGGTAATAGGAATCGTCAGCCTTATCTTAAGTGCCAAATAACACTATACTAACCTTTCCCAAAAATTTAAATAAGTCCCAACATTTTTGTAACATTGTTCTTAGCCTATTAGAAATTCAGCCATTTCATTAAATCCTGATTTCAAACGAATTTATAACTGTAGCACTGTATTCAAACATATTGTGGGATGAATCCACTGCATTTGTTGAAAGAACAGGAAAAACTTGCTTGTCATATCTTATTCTTTATTATACCTCTGTGTCTTTTCATGTATGAAAAGAAGCTCCTTTACTTGTGTGGTTGAAAATTTTTGATTTTTCTCTAATCTGATGAGCTCCTCATGCTTGTTAAGCTGAATTTCTGGCAGTATGAACATTGTAATGGTGGTGTCATCAAACTTTATTCCTTCTTTGCTCAGTTTCTCTAGGCACTCTTAATTGTTTGCAAAATGTAGAGTCACTGTAATCTCATCTGTCTTGGCATCACTCATTATATCCATTAGAATAATGAAACTACGTAATATTGTAAATGTAGCATTTATCTCCTACAAAGTTTCCCGAATATTCCTTTCGTTTTAAGTACTTACTTCCTCTGGCCTCCTCAGCCCTGACGACCAAATGATTTCATGATGCTGTGTCAACATATACAAATGGGACTTTCTCTTAAAATTCACTTTCTTGCTGTTCAACTTCAAATTTAAAAAACCTAGATTAATTGCATGCCAGCTCTGCTCGAGTGCCTGTAGACCATACAAAATCTATCTCTATCTAAAACTGCAAGCGACCATTTCCACTCATGTTGTTTATGATGATCAATAACTCCAACAAGAAAATATGTTTACCCTAATAAACTCAATGCTCCTGGGCTCATAACCTGTTCAACTAATATTTACTTAAACTGACACAATTAATTGAAATTACTTTGACTCCCCAATAACACTACTCAGATAACTTTTCACTGGTTACTTCACTGTTTTATGTATGGTGCCTGAAGTTGGCTTTTTACTATAATATGTAGTACCTTAAATAAATATCTGAGAAGGGAACATTTTACAGTTGAAGATGATGCTCCTGGAAAAACAAATGTGCTCATCCATTAAACTCAAGTAAAAAACATGAATACAATTAATAATGTCTCTTTGTTATATTTTGGACTTGTGACCCACAATTTTACAACATTTATTTCCACATACTCGTATTAGCATTCATGTATAGCCAAGTGAATGCAGAAAAAATGTGGAGGTTTTTTACAACCTGTGGCAAGTTGGATAATATAATTAAAATGCACGGGTAACATTATAAACATATATGTATTTTTCATTCAGAGCTGGGCAAAATACTCTAAAAAATTGTATTTGCAATTCAAAATACAAAAAAATGTATTTGAATACCAAATGCTTTCAATAAAGGTATTTGGAATACAAAATAGGTATTTTATAGTACTTAAAATATTCAGTGTAATTACCACCTTAAAAATGGCATCATTTTAAAAGTAATTTCAAGTAGGACATTATAATTTGAGGAAATAGTATTTTAGGAGCAGGTTCAGTTGTAGAATCAGGTGTAGGGTCCTCTCAATCTGAAACAAATTACAGAACTCTATGGCTCTTTGAATGTTAGAAATGATTATATGTGGGAAATAAATGTAGAAATGACAATGAAACAATTACTTAAAGTAAGGAACCTTTAGAATTGGAAATTCATTGGGACTGCCTATGCAATGAATCAAACCATTTACCGTTGAAACATAGCCACTTGTTAACGATACCACCAAATACACCCTAGCAATCAACCTGAAGGTTCGTCTCATTGGAGTGGGTAACTCACCTAATACTAAGGTGAACAGTATGTGAAATTCACACATCAGTATAGTGGGGTCAGCTATTTATTCCTCATTTCACCTGCAGTTTCTCAGAAAGATATGGAAGACTCGAATAATCACACAGTTTTGGCGTGTGGTTATTTGGGTCTTCATCTCGGGTTTGTGATCAGATGCATCACCTGGAACTGAACTTTGGCTGTCCAGTCAGTAGTTAGGTGTTCTACTCATTGAAGTATTTACTATGTTTGAATTGAAGTACTTACTCTGTATCTGTTATCCAGCAGCATTCAAATGGAGGTCAGGGTTAAAATACACCTCATTCAGGAGGCTAATGAAATGGCCTAGATAAAGCTGTGTAGTTGACTGCTAATTTTCTTTCATCCATGTCATTGAACTGGATATTTAGCTGTCTCAGCATTTGAGGAGGCCGATCAATAATTTTGTTTGATTGAGGCACCCTTTCATTCTATCTATCATGTTGACCCACACTGTGGATCATTATAATTGTCATAATTAATAGGTTTTATCTGGGTAGATCTGTTCAAAATTATTAGCAATTTTCAAAGTTAGTGAGCCATGGTAAAATTTTATGTAAAGTTTTAGAAAATACATTCCTATAATTTATGCCAATGTATGATGTTGTTTTAGGTCATGATAAAACTTATCATTGGTTAGTGGCCTTGGATACTGATTATGGATGAACCACTAAGGATAAAAAGAAAAAAATATTTCCCAGCCAAAATAAAATAGCGTAAATCCTTACTCATATTTAAAGAGTCCTACATACTCGTATAGTACTCATTGTATTGTCATCAGTGGAAAAAAAATCCTCACCCTGGTCATCTGGAATTCAAAGTAACTTCTTCATTCATTTTTGCTAAACATGTGTGAACTATTATTGCCTGGATGGTGTATTGTTATTAATATGATTTTTGTTCAAATAATACTTCATCATGTTCTTCATTCTTCAATTATTGTTTACTGACATAATTGATGAACCAGAACCATAGTGCACAGTTGAGGGCAATATCTTCAACAATTGTCATTTAGGGATTTTTTATATCATGTGGAATGTTTGCATATGTATTTAGTAATTTTTCATTACTTCATGAGTTCAGATGAGAAGATTTTGTCACATATTGGTCATAATTCAACTTTCATTTCACTTTTTAGTGTGGAGGGTTTTTGAAGGATTTTGTAAATATGTAGTATATAGTGGAAGCAAATGTCTCCATTCCTATAGTTTGGAATGGTACTATCAATCAATCATATTATACAAGTGGATACTCTAGCTAATTATATCTTACTAAAGAACATGTGCGGTAAGATTCCTTCAATTTATTCTTTTTAAACCAATAATTGAGGAATGCTGAATGAATAAGAGAATAACATGTTCAAGTTACCAGCTTATGATCACCTGTCAAGATTTCTTATGAATTTTATTTATGCATGCTTTTGCATCAGAAGTAAAGAGAATGTGTTTTATGCAGTGGGACCCATAAAGATATGCATTGTTCACAGTGCTCTATGTGCACATGTCCAGCAATGTCAGCAGACAAAAAGCTTCGTTGCAAAACCTGAAATTTTATAAAGGAATTGTAAAATTTACTCTGAACTTTGGGTATGTACTCTCTTATAAATGATTGAAATCGACATCTGGTCTTCTCTTGTATAAATTGCTTTCTTGAGTGAAAATAAGGATTGGTTGGAAGCACTGTTATTGCATGAATGTGTTAATGTTGGCAGATTTGAATTCAGTTTTACTTAAAATAATCTATATTCTTGAATCTATATCCATGTTACAGATTAAATCTTATGTACTCTTGTGTATGCAATCCATTGCACTTTATGGATATTAGTCAGCGTAAGAGTTGGGTATATTATTGAATTTTACAAAGGGACGTATGGGATAATCAAAAGAAAATGTTTATGGCCTATGTGATATGTTAAGTGGTATCTATTTTATACAAATTTTCTGTGAAATAGTAACTGGTATATGGAACTAGTTTAATTGAGTGGCTTTAGAAATGTGTTTATTTTATAACACCAATAGTAGATAGTCTTAGTCTGAAGCAATGTGTATTTGCTCAGACATTTCGTTTTTAATACTGCTAGCTAATCAGTAGGTAGAAAAATTGGCTTTTTAAGAATGAAGAACTAGAGAGATTAAATTTTATTAATGCTTTTTATGGAATTTTAAATGTCCTTGATCACATCTCTTGCATACTAAATTTTGTATAAGATCACATTGTTAGAAGTTTTTAACGTCAACTATCTCTTTGAGAGTGAAACAAAATGTCATGGTTGCCCTACTCTCATTGCAGACTTTGTAGCCATAATGATTCTTCCAAGTGTAATAGTCAGTTCCCCATATTGATTACATATGAGGAAAATTTCAATATTTACCTGGTAGCAAGAGTTTATCATAAATAAAAAGTTGACTTTGTATTTGATGTGAAAAATTGATTATCTATGTCTGTGAAATATCAATTTTCTTGATTAAGGCATAAGGAACTGAGAGATAAAAAGGAAGGCCCTCCTATCGTAATATTTAATTCTGAAAACCAGGTTTTGCTAATTCATGTGCAATTGCCCCAATTAGAATGATACATATATTTATGTGCCTACCTGGGATAATTTTACCTTGTATGCAATTTCAAAGTCTTTTGAGAATCACTCGATGACACAAAATAAGATCCTTTTTTGAGTGATATTAACTTGCATCATATTTCAGGATGTTTAACTTCTACTAATCTCATTTTGAATTGGCACCTTAGTAAATGATTGTAGTTTCTTAGGACCTGAATAAAATTTGTCCAAGCATTGTACCTAATTCAGTCTTTTATGAGCTTGTGCCTAGGTGTTAAGGATATGTGTTCATATAAATCTGTAAATTCCTTTTATATCTGAGGTATTAATGATAGCAGGTTTTTTGGGATTAAATAAAAGTCACTCTTGGAGTAAAAATCCCTGCATATTTTTGGAATGATTGAGCTAGCTGATTCTTTGACATGTAACATTTCTGCATTCAGGGCAACATAGTTTGAATTTTGCTGGATGTAATCTGTGGCTCATACCTTTGCATTGTAATCATTGGGTAGCAAAAAATTGTGTATTCAAATATATTTGCAACATTGAAATTTTTATTTGATCCAAATACTCTTCTCATAACATAGAACTCAGCTCTCTGTTAGAATGTGAAATACTTGGTATTTTCAAATCATGATAGTTATTCTTCAAAAATAATGATCGAACTAGTGGGTTGCCTCTAATGAATGAAAATAAATTGATAGCTCTTTGCTAAATCAATAAGAACAATACACAACTTTTTCTGCAATAGATGCTTATTCAATTTTTGATAATTCTGGATTTCTATGCTGGTAGTTGTTGTGTGGGCGTTTATGGGCTTCTCAAATCATGATTCGAATTCAAAAATAATTATTAGAATATATGAGATATGTTATAATTGTATGCACTCAAGTACCTGCTGATAATCAATGCAGTTTTTGTTAAAATCTGCTAATTTGTCTGGTATTATCCTACAATACTCATTTGATTTTAAGAAATTGAATTTCATAACTTTATACTAGCATTAATTAAATGAATGCTTATTTAGATTAAATAGTACACCTGCAAGTTGTTCAGAAATGTGGCTGCATTTCCTCCTGTTTTTAAAGTATCAAGGTATTTTAAAAATTATTTTTATGGCTAGGATGAAGAACTTACCTAATAGCCTTGACTGTGTTTTTTCAAAAGCTGAGAGTAGGTTATATTCCCAAGGATGTTTCCTTTTTTCAGTACAAACATGGAAAATACTCTTAAACATCAAACAGTTGGATGGTGAGAAATTACTGACCAAGAGAAAGTTGGCTCATGACCATTTAACTTTCTTGTTAAATTATATGATTTTGTATTACTTTGATCTCATGACACTCATTTTGTGCTATGTTTTTCCTCAATGTCAGAATGCCTGTGTCCACCATTTGAATTTTCCTCACCATATCTTAAAGCTGATGAAATTTCCAAAGTGCACAATATTTTTTGAGGATTTTGGAGTTTAATAATGGCATGTATAGGGTATAACAATTTATTTCCAATTCAATGTTGGTTTATCTGACCCTTGGTTGTATTATATAAGTTTTGGTATGTGTGATGATGTGGTACTTAGAATTTGTTATGCGATAATGAGAATGTTTATCTGCATTAATATAATTTGATATAACAAGAATGTATTGTTAGAAGCAGCTGGAAATACCATGCCGGAAACGTACTTGCCTTGCAAAAAACATGCATTTTGACTTAATGATTGCCCATTATCTGGACAACTTGAATATTGAATTAATGAAGCGTTGCTATTCATTCCCAGTGATTTACAGAATATTCAATTCCACAGAAGGGCAAATTTTCAAGGGCATGATCAAACCCAAATCCCAAATTTTGTTTTGTTACAGAAAGATAGTGATTTCTATTCTTTCATTTCAGATTTTGTATGCCAGATCATTGTGTAAATCATTGGCTAGGCCATAAGTTCAATTTCATAAACTATATGATGAAATTGGAGAATATGATTATTACATTAAATTTTTTAATGAGTTTAATCTCTCTATATTTGCCAAACCCAGCTAAAATGCTAAAACAATGATTTTGGCAAAATACTTTTGTGTGAATGACAATGATAATTTCAAAATTTTTCCTTGCATAACAAATCGTTGTCTTCTCACAAATAAATTAGACCCTAACTGTATTTCTGTCTCATAATCATGTATCTATAATCCCTTTTGCCTTACAATGAAAATTGATCTAGGTGCATATCCTATTGCAATTCTTGTAACAAGAATATATGTTGCTGTTTTAGCTACCTCGATGATATTACAAAAGTTTTGTGGGGCATTTTGAGGAACTTTGCTTTTCTAAGTTTATTCCTACCTGTATATTCTCTCCATGAGTCATTTTCTCCATCTTTCAAAATTGACCCCGTTACAATATCATATCAGATAACCAACACTGCCTACATGAGGTCTAAGTACAAATTATTGCATCATTTTAGTCCTGGTTAAAATTACAAGTGGATAGAGCCATTATACCACCAATTTCGTATAATTTGTTGATGATTTCATATTGAAATACCCTATGCTTTCACTTTCTGTTGCAAAAATTCCACTCATCAGGTCTAACTTCCTGCAAAATGCATATTGTAAAAAGTTCCTTCATTAATCATGTTTCTTATTCTTGTTTAATCAAATTGGCAGGTCTTATGTTCTACTTTTGAAACATAAATGTACAGAACTAATAGTTTATGATTAGGATATATATGCTCATGACTATAAAGGGTTTCGATATCTTTTGTGTATTTATCCAAGAGATATTTGGCTACTTTTGAACAAAATGTGATTCAGTATTATGATTCTGTGATATATTTTATCACTTTTCAGTCTTTGACTATGTGCACCTAAGGCAAAGAAGTCAATGCAAAGAATCTGGAGGTATAAACCTCTGGAACAAAGACACAAAATTGTCATATTTTGAAAAGGGACACCAAATATTTGAGCTGTTCACCCTTTTGAGTCTTAAACAAGCTGATGAATCTATGGCTATAAAATGATTTTTTTAATGTGCAGAATGTTGCATTTGTAAATAATTAAGGCTTGACTGTGAATTTTTACAATTTGTTAAATTTCAATGCTTAGAATTCATAATATAACAAAACATCATCATAGACCAACTTTAATGGAGGCTCTTTTCTTATTAATTCATGGGTAGAGGTTTTTGCTAGTAACTTCCATCTTCATCAGCCTTCATAATTGGTCCTTTTACTAAGCTGTTTGGTCTGTGTCTTTTCTTGTAAGCTATTAACATGATAAGTGTTTGCACTTATAATCATGTAATATCAATGGTGGTGACATTAATGCAACATATGACAATACTAATAGAATGTGATTATTTTTTACTTTCAGTGTTTTTATTGAGGAATTGTGATTGGACAGTGCTGTTATAATTCATTGTTGCTCTATTTGTAAGCTAGATATTGTTCTTTGTTTTCTTGCTTATGCTACAGTTAACTGAATACTAAGCAAATATGTAAATTTGTTAAAATTACTGGGATTGGTAGTCTGCTTGTGTTCTCAGAAACCAAATTTTTATTTTTGTGCTGAAAAATGTAGTATTGATTCTTTTTGTATCAGTGCTAGCAAATCGAGTCTTGTTAAAAAGGATTTAACCTGAACTTGAATTTGTAATAAGAGGCACCTTCAATGATTTATTAAAAAGGTAATAAATGCTATATCAACTTCAATATTTTTCATTTTAAATTTTGTGATTGATATATTGATGAACATGCTTACTGCCTTGGCTATATGGAATGCTTAAAAATACTATAATATTTGGTAATTCTTTCTGTATTCTTTCCTGTGTGAATTTAAAGATAGAAAAAACTTTCCTTTTTACTTATTTGATCCATCATGCTAAACACTGAGCGTATTTATAGTAAACCATAAAAAATCTGACATAATTTTTGTTTTGAGATATTTAAAAATCACTTTATTCAGTAAAACAACATTCAAATAGGCACTAAGTATAAGGGACATTAAAATTGCCAAATATTGTAAATTTAATGGCATTTTAATTAGAGTTACAAAAAATGTCATTTTAATGTTAAACCCAGGGCTCCTAAATTGACCTTGTCCTTGTGTTTTAGATGTATGTCATAATTACATATAGTCCTGAAAGCTTGTAGTCAATGTGTATCATGCCTAATTAGTTTCATAGAAATATTTGAAATCATCACCAATATTAACTTTTGGCTCAAAAGAAGAATTTGGAAATATTTGGTCTCAAATCTAGGGCATGTATATAAATTACATTTTCCCCCAGTTTTTCAAATGCCTTTCATTCCCTGTTGATTTCAGCCAAGTTGGTTTAAAAGCTTGTGTGGACACATAAAAAAAAATTTTGCATATTTAATCATTTAAAATTTTTCATTTTATGTTATATTGTTAACTTAATGTTCATTGTTTATATGGTACAAGCTTCATTGATATGACTAAATATTGCATCAGTGGCATCTTTTGCATCTTGGCACATGTTCATTATGCATACAGCAATGATGAATGTAACACATGATGCTGCATTGCAATTTTGATTTTGTCTGAGTAGTAGTAGATTTAGGGGACCAACAGCTAAGGTTATTTGCACCAATAGGGATGGATGGGAAAGGAGGAGGATTGTTGGAGAGAAACCCAATGTCAGCATTAGCCACCTCTTAATAAAAGGCACCAAGGGATCCGCAGTTTAACATCCCATCCAACAAACAGCATTCTCATCCAAAGTCCTCTCCACAAAGCACCTCAAGTAGGGATTAGGATGCCACTGAAAAATATGTTGTTGGCAGGATTTGAACCAGGATCTCTCTTGGTGGGAAGCCAGCATGTTAGCCCCCACACCATCCTAATCCTTGATTTGGTCTGAATGAATCATGAACTTAGGTCTTGTAGTGTCCTAGCTGCAAGCAGCCAATTCTGAGGAATGTTAAGTTACTGGAAGCTCAATGGGAGAGTCTGTTCTTCCCTGCCACACAGCTAGAAGATATTAATGTTAAAAGCGGAGAGACAATATTAAAGATAGGTGGACCCAGAGCTGCAGTCACAGCCCTTAATAAGGTAAACATTAACACTACTGCTGCCACTTTGAGAGTAAACGGTTGAATACTGTTGAGAGGGTTGCCATAATTATTCAAAATTTCATCGCATACCACCCAGACACATTGGCTACAGAAAAATTCCTTGTGAGATGAGTTTGTGCAAGTTGGCTCCAAGAATACTCGTACCCAAACAAAATATTTGTGTGCGAATTTTTTGTGGTTGAAGTTGATTCTATAGTAAGATGTGGAGTATCTTTTGAAGTATATCATTGCAGGTGAAACTTGGTGGCTTCATTTTACATGTTGCGAGCAGGCATCAAAATTTTGTGCAGAAATCTTCAGCATCATCAACACCAGAAAAGAAGGCAAGTTGTTGCTTTTGCTGGGAATCTTATGGCCATATAAGTTTTTGATATTCAGAGAATGGTTTATCAGCGTGTTGTACTGAAACATACAAATTTAAATGGAGCTTACTACATATAGGGATGTGCTGATTCTCCAAGGTCATATCAATCGCCAAAGGCTACATTTCATGGCATCAGGATGGATGCTGTTCGTGAAATTCAGTGAGAAGTGTGTTTCTCATCCTCCCGCGATAGTCTGGGCCTAGCCTCATGTAACCTTTTCCTCTTCCCTAGAGTGACTTAAGCCTTTATATAAGAGGTTTCCTTCATAAGAAGCAGTAGTAAAGGATTCTGAGGCATTTTTAACGACCTCTCAAAAATATTTACCAATATGTCTTTTGAAGACTGGAGAGGAACATGGGCATTGCACTCAAGGAGGGTTACTTTAAAAAGGACTGTTAAAATTTGGAGGATGAATAGAGGAAGGTTAAAAAAACTGGTCATCTTTCATTTAACAGCCCTTGTGTATAAAATGTAATGAAGATAAAATATTTAGCACTGGCATCAGAAATGCATTTGCACCAGATATTACACAATAATGTGGCAGATATAACTTAAAAGACTGCAATATTAGAAGAAAAACACAAGCAGTCAAAATCACATTGAGAACGATTGTTTTATCAAGCCAAGAAAATTGTTCTAATGGTAAAGTGTTTAGGATGCGACTGATGGGTGGGAAGAAGGTCAAGGTGCTCCAACTGCCAGCATTTAAAAATGAGAACTAGCAGGGTTCACAGGTGCATCCGCTACATGTAGCATTGAGTATTAGAGGATGTACCACTTTGTCTTCCTCGGTGAAAATGGTAATAAAGCTCTGAGGGTTCACATTACTCTCAAAGCAGTCAGGTGATTCCTTACCATGAGTTACTCACCAGAGAATATGCAACAATGTAAGTCAAAGGTTTAATGTGTGCAGTCACAGTGCAATGTTAAGCAAAGTGTAAATCTAAACCCACCACCTTTTGGTGGCACATATCCAGTGAGTGTTTCAGCAGGCAATTAATTGTAGCACCCTGTTTCATTTCTGTCAAACACAACATTGACATTATGTATTTCTTTAAACAAACTCTTTAATTTAGGGTCAGAATTTTGCCACCGAACCTCACCTTGTCCATGATCCAATCGTTAGGGCCATCAGAATATTTTGTCTGTGACCAATGTTCTTGATCTGGAGACCCACTTAGACTGCTGATGTAGCTGGTATTAAGTACTTTTTCCAACTGCTGATATCTGCTGACAAAATCAATTGAAAAGGCTAGATTCAGTGGCATCCAGAATTTTAATTCATACCCTTTATTAGCATATGGCAGTGAAATATATGAACTGAAGTGCTCTCTCAGAGAAAAAAATGACCCACAAAAAACATATTTGGCAAGAAATTACCAATTTATAGCTTGAACCAATTGAAAATATGTGCATTTGGCCATAAAATAAAAATGCACTTTTACGATTTCCTTGTTAATGGAGATGTTGAATAACTTGCAATATCGAATGAAAACTGTGGGTGCCATCTCTGTATTTCTAATTTATTTTGCGTGTAAATCATAGGGTAATAAACCATGCCTAGAGTATTAGTCATAACCCTGAGATTCTTGTTGTATGGTGTTCAGGGGATGGATGTATCATGATTCCACTCTACATAGCCGTGCCCATGTTTTTATGGTGTTAACACATAGGAAATGATTTTATCTATCCAATTTCAATGGATGACTTTGTATGAAGATACCCAGCAATACTTGTAACAGTGAAGAATTGGCAATAACTATATAAATCCAAAGACAATCACATATATTGCCAAATTCTTTTCACTGCAAATGTGGCTGTTTTGTTCACAACTCACGATACTACTATGTTGTGCCTTCGTTTGCCAGTTGCTGATTACACATAATTAGTACAAGTTGTCCTGTGCAGTATGGAACCTATCCATATAGTTGGGGTGAAGGCTGGAGATACAACCTAATGCCACATTTTGTGAAAAATGACCAAATGGCTTACATATCGGTTTAAGGTTGAATACAAACATTGGAAACTTTTCACAGTTGGATAGTGATATCAAAGCATATTTGCACATCATCCATCTATGAAACTATTAACCAACCATACTTATTTTTTAGGCACATTAATTAAAGCCAATTCAAAGTAATTTATGAAATTATTCTCTAATTTACAAATAACCTTATTTGAATAAAATAAAAACTTCAAACAAAGCTAGGACAATTTCATTTTTCTCTTTTGGTAAAAGGGAATATTAGTGGAATCATAGGTATAAACTCATAGGGGGTAGAGGAGGAGTTCCATGACCCTGATTAGAGGGCCAATACTCTTCTTATACTGAATCTGATGTAGCAGAGCAATGGGTGAAAAGTCAGAACCATAATTAAGTACGAAATCAGTTTAACTAAGAGTCATCATAAAGTTTATATTTGCATAATTTAATGTGCAAGTATTTAATGTTACTTTATTCTTGGCTTAATGTGTAATGTATGTGGTGTAAGTTTAATTTGATTGGCCTCTGTATTTTGATGGGCAATGTGATCAGCAATGATGGGGGTAACACACTGGCTGTATTGACATTTTGCTTTTACCTTTGCAAATCATGAGCTCAGGCCTTGCAATGCCCTAGTCATAATCAGGCAATTCTTGGGAATTGGATGCTGCAGGAGACTTATTGGAAAGCATCTATATTCTTTCCTATAGTGCAGCTGGCAAATGACATGCCATTTTTGTGATTTTAAGCCAGGTTAGTTGCAGAGATTGAATACCAAATCTATTAATACATATTGGCACAATATGGCAATGAATGACTATGAATATCCAGCAAAGCCATAAAAATGTAGGATAAATAATCATTAGTAGTTTTCTAGTTACATTCTTTATTCCTATGACATGAAATACCATCATTGATGCATATAATATCCGGAAAAGTCATAGCAATTAGTTATTAAGTGATCACTGTCAGTTATAATGAGGATTCAAAATAGCAAGGAAATTTGGGGGAGCTGTGAGCTCTCTTTATATCAAGCATCCACTGCATAATGTCAAAGATGACCTGCTGGCTAGAAGTTGGAGATTTTATGATGCTCACCTCTACATTGGGTTTATGATTGTTTAAGAGGTTCTCCAAACACAATGAATACCAGTGTAAAAGTACCTTAGTTGTTGATTAACTCCATACAATTTATTATTGATAATTAGAATTACTGTTCACCTTTTTAAATCAGGATATTACTTAACAGGAAGGATTACTTTTCCTTGAAGTAGGTAGTTATTTGATATTTCTTTACAAAATTATTTTTTTGAATATGGTCAAATAAACCTTTTTAATTTCACCCATTATCCTAAAAAATAATATTGTATGCTCATTTAGATAACTTTAGTAAATATATTTGAAATGAGTTCATCCATGGTGCTCTTAATTATGTTATAGGATAGGATATATAAAACATGATTTTAGGCCTGGTAAAGTCAGCGAATTTTGAACCCATAAAGTGGCAGTCAACCCTGAATTTATTTCATGATCTAAGAACATGCTCAAGTTATGTGTATTTCCATGGAAAGCTTTTTAAATTCTGGCAAATGATGCAAACACAAGTTTTTAAACTGCAGATAGAACTCATCTCCCACCATGGTTATGCTCCTTATTACTCTGCGGAAGAGACCAGTTGATGTAATATGAAGTACATATGTATATGGTTTGGTTCTAATTTCAACCGAAAGTGATTATGACACTTTTTTTGCTTTGGGGGGAACTTCAAAACAAATAGATGGTAACATTAGTACTCATAGAAGAGTGGCAATATAGTCACACCAAGAACTATCAAAGTATATTTTAAAGTTTCATGGTAAAATAGTTCTATGGTGAAGTATTGCCTAGGTCATAGGGGCATTGGTAGTAATCAAATCTACATAGAAGATCAAGTCTTATAGATAAAATGTGTTCAGGCAAGAAACATAAAAATTATCAATAAATGTAAGAAAATGAAGTATCAATTTTTTCAAACTCATGGTGAATGAAAACATTTACAATGGTGTGTGAAGAGATGTCAATGATGGTTATGAGAAAGTCAAATATTTAAATTGTATTCTTCCCTTGTTGAATAGAAATTTTAATGTGTTTTGATTACAAAAATTCAGGGATTTATTGCTTGAAATCACAAAGCAGAAGTGAAAATTCACATAGCCTTAAGCCTTTTAAATATTGTGAAAGAGAGATACATGTTATTGCAGAAGAAGAATCTTGTTGCAAATGATGAATTGCAAAACAGTGAAACTGGTCCACATGTAAAAAGTTGCAATGAGTGACTCTCTCCTGCAGCCAACTAATTAAAGTTCTTAGCATGATTTTATAGCAGTGGTTTAACTTTTACACTAACTTTAAAGAGGAAAACTTGGGCTTTAGTTTGAAGGTTGAATTTTTCTATTGATTCATTATTATTGATGATTTTTTCCTGTGAAATAATTTGTTTGATGATATCTTTCATCAGGTATTTAACCTTTTCATTAGTGATCTTTTTTATGTAGTAGATTATGAAATGCATGATGAACACTAATATATATATCTGTCCTATAAATTTTAAAATGGCAATTTAGGTAAACGCTTCCTATTTGAAGGATAAATAAATGTTTATTTTTCCATGTTCCACTTATTGCCTTATCTCCATAATTCTGGGTGGCAACGCAGTCAGGAAAATTGAGAAGTCTGGAATTTAATTGTTAAAAAATTTGGAATAAAATGGGGAAAAGGGCATGAATTTTGTGAAAAACTCTTGATTTTAATATGCAAAAAATAACTATGACAAAAGAGTCAGGAATTCCCTATGAGATTGATTTGTCTATTAGTTGTGAGATCATTGTTTTGGGCATAGATCATCACCCTTGAAAGCCTCAGTAAAAGCAGAAACTATAGTTAGACCAATGCCAGCTGCATCATTGGCCCATGAAGTGATGAGGAATGATCCACAAAGAAATTCCCGATATCATTTCAAACACCTAGGAGAAAACTCAGCAAAAAGGGCAGCAAAATTTTTGGGAAAAAGGAATGGAGAAAGGAGAGTGGGGATAGGGTGGTAGGTTGCAATAAAAGGGAGAGCTTTAGGTAAAGAGGCAAGGAAAAGGATAAGCACAAGAAGATGGATAAAAGGAATGTTGAACTAATTGAAGCAAAATAATGTGAATAAACAAAAGTCTGGGAGGCAATGCTTTGATGTCTAAGAGGATTTGCACATAATACTTGACAGGGATCATTCAATACCAGCCTGTATTTGGTAAATAACCTAAAACAATTATCTCTGGTTTGCCGAAAAATTAAGACAATAGGCTGGCAGGTACATCTTTACATCAACATATTACAATTTCCAAGCATCATAGGAACTTATAGTAGAGGATGATAGATTGACACCCATAATGGAAATTTATAATTTTCCTATGAAAATTTGGAGACATTTTATATTAGGGCAGTTTGAAACTATTATTTCCATTATTTGGTACTGCTCTGCATTTTTCCTGCAGAATTGAATCGTGGGCCAAACTATGGCCTAGTTGATGCAGCAGTCTTTCTCTCTGTATCTTATCATGGTTTTGCATATCAATGCAATGCGATTTTATGATCGTTTTGTTGGTGTCAGAGTTAAATTTGTACCATTTGTGTTTTTCTAATGGTACATATCAATTGTTGGATAAAAACAACTATCCATCTTTCAGAACAACCAATTGTAAGGAATCAATCTATAAAGGCATCAAGATGTAGGTTTGAAGAAAATGAAATGGACAGAAAAGAAAACAAATGATAAAGTTCCAGGCATGATAGTGGAAGAGGAGATTGCTGTTGGGAAAATTTCCAAAAGTAAGGACAAATGGACCTGGGAGATATTAAGAGGCAATGGGATGTTGAATGAGGTAATAGAGGAGAGAATGCTGGGAAATAAATGTGGAGAAAGTAAAAGAAAACACAGGAATTTTGGATGGAATTAAGGGAGGCTGAAATAAGCAGAACTAAAGAATAAGCTATTGTAATGTAAGACTTAGGGATGTTGTGTGTCATGCTATTTAGAGATTAGGTACCAGTGGACTAGTGCTAATAATAATTATCTTCACTAAAAACCTTTTATTTCACTGCACTTTTTCAAAAACAATATTAGTTGTTGATGACAGTGTTTTGTTGAAACTGGGTTGTGAAATAAAAAGATTTTATTGGAAATGGATATAGAGTTATTTATATCCAATACTCATAATTTCAACCAATCAACAGCCAAGTCTTTCAATCTTTATGTATGCAGAGTACCTGCTAGTTATATAAATGATCAATGTGTAATTCACAGGTCAAGAGGCTTCTGTCATGGACTTCCAAAAATCATGTGATGATATCTTTGTTCATATGGATTTATACATAGTGCCACTATATGAGTGTTTGTTAAATATGGTATGCCTAAGTTTAAAATTGATGCAATAAATGATGAAAGCATCAAATTTTGCCATTCAAAAGGTGAAAAACGTGAATCAGGAATCTGTTCTGGTATTTGCAGGAGGAATTATAGGAAGTACAGTTTAATGTCACTTTTAAATAAATATGCCACTGTAAATAAAAGTCTGAATATTCCCATTATAGCCACTAAAACCATCCGCCTTGACAAATTTTCAATAAAAATCTTAAAAGATCCACATAAAATGGACAAATATTCACTAAATTACTCTATTTTACTGCTCACACGAGCCAAGAAAATAATTTCCTTTAGATAGGTTCTTTGGCATAAACTTACTTGTACTTATTATCAATCTGAGATTTAAATCTAATAAATAGATGGCCATGGTTATTTGGTGTTTTCAGAAACCTTCAGTCTTTCTTAAACAAAAACAATGAACATATATGATATGGTGTTTGGAAGGGGGGAATCCATATTCATTTCTTGGTACAATTCTTATCAAAAGCCTAATTTTGTAGTGAGTTCATGAAAATATCACAATTATGTTCTTCATTTTTGGTACAAAAGTATAATTTTAAAGATGTGTAGCATTCACCAATTATCAAATATTTTGAAGGAGGTACCTATTTCATGAATACTTGAATATGTGCACACCATTGGATGCAAAGAGCAACATTACTTTTACATATCACAAATATACTCAAGCAATAATACAATAGAATGTTGATAAAATTTTATTACAAATAAACATACTAAATGACTAGCAAACAATAGGAAGCTCTTAATTAAGGTCATCAAATTTCAATTCAAAGGAAAAATATTTTTTAATGTCACAAAAACTTTAATTTTAACAAATGGAATAAAGAGCTATAAAACACATTGGTAGACAAAATAAGGACAGTAAAAATTGTTTTAGAAAACATTGATTACATATTGATACCTATGCTATCATATGTGGGGAGCTTGGTAGTGGTGATGAAATTGGTGTAAGGCATATTCTGGCATCCTGAAGTAGTGATGGGGCAAATTCTCATGCATTTGATGTGTCATTGGCCTCATTTGTTGAGTATTTGGCAACTGGTGGTGCTGGAGATATGTCGATGAACCTCTGTGGGAGAAGTTAGAATTAGGCTTCTCCATTAGGCATGCACTGCTGTCACTGTAACCTTCCAACTGTCCACCATTTTGGTCTTCTACCTCGTCTTGTCTTAGAAGTGAATAGTTCTGCCCTGATATCATTGGATGACTCATGTTGCTGGTACTTGGATGAGGTAGCATTTGATGATTAGTAATCATAGTATTGTAACCTATGAAGGAAAGAGAAAACATTTAGCAATGGTTAATATAATAACCTTGAAAAGTCAAATATTCCAACCATAAAAGCATATGGCTTCTTAATATTCATCTAAATGTGCATAAAGACTCAAAAATCATTCCATCATTATAAAACAATGTTATTCGAAAATTTGTATTGAAATGATCAATTAATTGAAATCTGTGACTTATTTAATAAGCTCCTTAAAATTAACAATAACTCTCTTAGCATATGGAAAAATTGCAGTGTCAGCAATTTAAGGACTAAATGCTTGTAGTTGTGGGTGGAAAGCAAAGAGCTACCACACTTGATATTTGAAATCAACTTTGAAATTAACCCTCCCCCTTTTTTTACTCAATCATATTCGTGTCATTTTTTGCGTCCTGCCATTTTTTTCCGGTTAAGCCAGCTCTGAGGGTAAGTTAATCTTGTGCGGCAACACAGGAATTCACGGAAGTTCGACAGTTGCGAGGCAGATAAACACTTTGCACAGGAAGTAGAGGACCTTATTTCTCATCCCTTGTTGAATGATGAACAATGCAAAATTGAAGGAGTTGATCTTTCCTTTACTCTCAGCCTCTAAAAGACAAAAGCATAACTCCTCGGACACGTGGAAATGGCAGATCGAACATCTTCCGAATTTCTACGCCATGTCCGCAATCTTGCCGGCAACTCATTCCAGGACGACTTCCTTCGTTTCGCTCGCACTGTTCGACCCTTATCCCCGGCCACATACGCACCATTTTAAAGGCGCAGGTGGAAGTGACCTCAACGCCGGACGGTCGCCGACCGGGGTGACATTCCATGTGAAATATCACCCCAACCCCGATTGGCTCCGGATCGCATCCATCTTGCTTCAGCGGATGGCTGTTCTCACCCAAGTGGTGGCCCAGTCCGTCGCTTCGCAGCGTCCGCCTGCGACCCCACCGCACCACCGCAATCAATCCTGCGATCACCGATCTCACGAGTTTTATTATTCCCAACTCGACTCAGTGTGTTGGTACCACATTTGCGTTAGTTCTGGTGTTTGTAAGTATACCACCTCATGCGCCGCGAAATGCCAAGCGGGCAGACACCAGACACGGCCTTCATTTTATACATTTTCAGCCGTTTTTTCGCTGCCGACTCAGTGTAATAGGTGTTTTGTCTCTTGGACACCAGGTTGGATTTTTTTCGATTTCCCGTGGGCCTGTGTAAAAGGACTCGGGAGTATAACGTCGTACTAACTTTGGGTGGCATAAACTTCGTTTCATGCTCCAGGTTTCGCGGTGACGCGCACTGCGCAGCTTATCAGGACACAGGTCAGCACCTCATTTGTGGCAACCAGAGAAAACCGACTCTCACTGTCTTAATTTCTTCATCTTCCGTAAAAACAGTGCGCGGGTCGTCGCCGTCTTCCGTTTCCTTCCGGCGCACCCGCAAGTATGAAGACGGTGTACATGAAGGCGATGCAAAAAATCAACGCAAAGCCAGATAAATAAAAACGTAACCTAACGGCACCTCTGTCGGCAAATACCTAAGGCCGCATAACTTTGACCCTTGATTTCGCTCTACGGTGAGATTTCATCTAGCGGAAAACCCTTATATGGAATCGCCATCCGCAATCGGTCAATCGTAGTTCCATTACAATCTCAGCCCCCAGAAGCGTGGCTCCCGGTCTAGTCAATCAGATGGAATGCATTGCCGGGAATTTTGAGTGCCATGGCATACTTGCGTGGTACCCTGAAATCCTGCGTCCTACCGGCACGATAGGTGCCACCCTTCACAGCGCAGTTGACCATGTGCAAACCTCTCCGGGCCCACCTGTCCTCGCTTGCAGACTTAAGCGATTATCCCCGGGTAAATCCTGGGATATCGTGGGTAGGGAATTGTAATTATGGTGCAACGGCTGAGAAATTATGCTCAGCATAGATTTGGAATGGACTATTTCAGGTATAAACATATTATGCATTTTTGGCATGTTGATTAATCAACATAATTATCATTGGTAGGAGGTCAATATATATTCTATTTTATGTCTCTTCTTGAGACTCAAAATTTAATATTTTGCTGTTAATCTTTCTTATGAATTTAATAATTCATTTTGTCATACTGAGAAAAACAGTCCTCTCTGAGAATTTCCATTGAAATGTAATCTGTTTCAGTAACAATTCTAATGAGTGGTATGATTAAAAATTTTATTTTTAAATTCACTGTCATCTGCCATCGACTGATATATTCCCTCTAAAAGTGCATTTCCATGAGAGAGTAACGAAAAATATCGCAGTGATCCTCGCATGGAATTTTATTGTCACTTCAGACGAATAATCAACACAAATCAAGCAAATGCTAGCAGCTACTATTTTTCAGCATGTATTCTCGATAATATTAGTTTTCAGGCATTAGAAACGTGCAATATAGGCAAGAAAAATAATCAAATTCGGAAAGATGATGTATAAATAAATATATTTTGTAAAACTTTCATTGGGAAAAAACATGAAGAAGTTGTTGATATTTTGAAACTGCTATTTTTATGTAATATTTATTATATCACACAATATCTTTTTCTACAGAAGTACAAATAGTTCAGTTAACCGTCTTTAAGTGTATGAGATTCATCTTCATGCGCAGAAACCACTTAAGAATATTTAATCTGACGTATATATAGTAATAATATATATTTGAGAATCAAATTATTTTCAAAATTTTTTCAATCTGTTCTGAGAAAATTGCAAAATTTCCTGAAAAATTAATTTTGAATTTAGATGTTCTCGAATCTTAGAAAAAATAAAATTTCTCGAGAAATGAGAATTTGAGTGTGAAAGAATTTCTCGTGCATTCTTGAGAGAAGAAAATGTGGACGCAGCCATTGCGGACGAGGATGGCCGAGTGACATAAGACTGAGACACAAACGCACCTTGCTTGAGCGGCAATGAGGACACGCATTCGCTCCCTGGGGCGACATTTGGTTTCAGCGCCATCAGGGGTTGTTCAGCCATGAGGGAAGAGTGGCCCTGGTGCGTCGTCCCTTTGCTTCCCCCCACCAGCACTGGGGATGCTGGTGATGGCTGTCCCACGTTGCTGACCCTCTGTGCCAGGACGCTGCGCTCGTTGCGACGAAATTTGGCTCTCCTGTTCTGGAACCAAACCTGTCGGATGATGCCACAAAGGGGGGCGTGTTAGCACTGGGGATATCTCCAACGGGATGGGTTCATTCATAAGTCACTAGAAAGTAGGTGTCCAACGGAAATCTACGGATATTTTTCGATAAAAAGGTTTTATAGTGGGCGGCTTATTTAATGCCAGTCTAAAGTGTGCCAAATTATTGAGAGTTCGTAAGCTACTTAATGTAAGCCACCAAGTAGCTTATGCACTTAATCAGCAAATAATCACCAAGAATTTTTATGCGATGATGAAATATCAATCTTTTCCTAATGGACACGGAACAGCGGGTTTGAAGAGCCACGGTGATTTGAGCATTCCACGACCTGTCTGAAAGGAGTGTACACGTTTTCCTGTTGAGAGAAGGCCATTACTACAAAGCACTGGCGGATTACATTTGATTGATTCGAGAAAATTGATTTCTTGCCTTCTTTTCATCTCGCTTTCCAGAAGACTTAAGAGCCAATTTCAGGGAAAGTAAATACGGCTTGTTAGTTTTACAGGAGCATACGTGTAGAATTTGAGGGTAAACTTTTTATTTGCGAGAGCCAGCGTCATCTCAGCATCATTATCCATCTTTGAAGCCATTTCAAGAGTGAACAAATTATTAGATTCCCAATGATAAAGTAAAAAGGTCGTCATTAATATGCTGCAATGATTTTCTAAACTATTTCAGGTTTCTAGAAAGGAAAGGGCAACTTTTTGTTAATTTTACTTATCAGGATAAATAATTTTATTTTATCAGAATTATTATACGATGTTATCGATATTTAACTGTAACTATTCAATTTTGGCACTGCATTCGATGAAAAATTATTTTCACCAAATGAAATGGCGAGGGAGAGCAAACAAACATGTACTTGTAGATTCCTCGGTTTCATTATTGATTTTATCCATGATTTGTGTGTAAAAATACACTGATAAATTAGCAGAATATCCTATCATTCCGAAAATTTGTATTTTTTTAATGGCGTGACGTGTTTAAGTGAATTCGGTTATGGGATCTTAATAATTGTGAAATTAGAGATAAAAACTTGTTGAGAAACATGATTTTTTTTGCAATTTGGCATTAATCCAGATGCCGTATAGTATGTTTGAATTTCTAAAATTTGTCTTCCTTATTTAATTATAAATTAGATAGATAATTGTAAATATTTCAATTATTTTTCTCCGTGATCCATATTTTCAGTTATTTTTTATTATTATGAATTATATTTATTTGCTCATTCGCATACGCATATTTATAATTTTACTGGGTAATTTTGATTACCAATAGTAGCAATCGAAATATGATTACCGTAGTTTCATTAATTTTACGAGTTTTTTCGAGATTACAAAAATAGATGAAAACTGTTAACAATGCTTCCGTACTAATGTATTAACTGTAGTACTAAAAGTATTGTGATCAATTATATCATAAAAATATATTACGTAACATGCTTGTGTGAACATTCGTAAGACTACCAGCGTGTAAATTCCAAATGTTAAATTTTTGCAGATGAACTTTTTTGGTCGAATCACTCCCACTTCGGGGTCGAAAAAAATTCGATTAATGCAGTTTATTTTTCCACATGAAAATTCTCGACACAACTCGCGAAATATGAGTGGAACTATAGTTTGGAATAATACCGATGTCGTTTCCTCTATCGGCCATCCACGGCAAAACACGTCGCTTTTCTGTGTAACAGCCATATTTTTTAAGAAAAGTGTGGAGTGACGAATACGAGAAAAAATAATAGATAAAAATTAATATCTTCCTATGAACAAATTATCTTAAAATTAATAAGTTAATATGCAAAGTGGATGACTTCTGGTTTCGCGACTGATGCATGAAGACAGCATTTAATCGCTTTGGATGTGAAATTAACTCACTGGGAAGGTGAGGCACTCAAAACTGGTGTAATCCTTACGTAGATTCATGTAAATATTTCGATATTTGTTTTTCCTGGAGCATAGTGAATCCCAGAATCGAAATTAGAAATTCATTGCGCTAATCACAATGAAATTTGCAGGGAACCGTCTTCATCTCGACAGTGAAACCAATATCATTTATCGGAGGGTCACTGAAGCATCTTCATATCTGATATCGGATCTCTTAGTTTTTCGCACTGGCGTTGATGCTGAGAAAGTCTTCATGTTTCGCTAAGTGACGGTAATTTTGTGGCTATTGGCATTCCTGTGTCCTAGCGGACGTCTTTTAGAGCGACGTTCGCCTATTTTAACAAGGGCACGAAGCGAAGGTTGGTGTGCTTCTTTTATTCGCAATCTCATTATAAAGTAATTCTCAAACTTTTTTCTCCGGAACCCAGAACTCTTTTACCGCAGTTATTTTTTATATCATGTAAAATAACTCAAAATTTAATAACTTGATATTTTCATGGTATTGATAGAATAAACCGTCCTCGAAGAACTGCAAATTGCGTAAATTAGATCGCATTATGTCATTGACAATTACTTACTTGGATGTGAATGGTTCACCTGCCGATCACTAGTATTGAATTACGAACCATACTGATATTCAATTTCGAAAGACTATGTAGGCAACTCCAGTGAAACTTTTAAATGGTCAACGCTCTCAAGCTTTACTTGGTGGAACTACTACTTGCTAAAAAGGAATAAAATAATCATCGAATTCCACACATAATTTAATTGGAGCACGTTTGTTACGGCATCATGAGGCACACAGTATGTGCCTAATTATGTCGCAACGATAGAGCCGCAATAATGCTCTGTGAATACAACGAAGGGTTCTATTTGGTATCTTTTCATTGAATATTGCAAATTTTGGCCTTAAAAACCGTGGATTCGAAATCAATGATCATCAAATGGCCACCGTGAAAACCCATGGAAACCACGTTTCAGTTTAGTGAATTTAATTTCTCGATTATAATGACCAAGTTAGGCATTCGAATAAATGGAATGTTCTCAGAATGTATCGCTGAATACGTCTTTGCAATCATGAACTCTCCGCAAAAAATTGATGATACCGAAGACATTTAGGTATTTCGATGCCTAATAATGTGTTTTTAGGCCTTTAGTTTTTAACCTTCCCATTTGAAGAAAGGTATATTTTCTTTGATCCTATGTAGGTGTACTTAGAACCCACACCAGTGGCAAGAGGTCGGTGGAGGGGAATGCAAGCCTTGTAACCGGGAGGAGGGATGGGAGAGGAGATCGCGCTGTGGTGCCTGCCTCCAAAATTCTGCAATACTGCAATGCCCGCTGCGGTCCCAGTGCCAACTTATCTGATCTCCAAAACTCTCCACGAAGCCCAGCCTCTACGCCCATCCCTCAAATTCGAATTCAACAGTCTACACCCCATGCAGACTCACCCCTCTCATAAAGTCTTCGTTAACTCTCACTTACTTAGCCGTTGACTACTTCCATTGGGCTACTTGCTACATTTTCATTCATAGGTCTTCGTCGCGCTGAACAAAGTCAACGATCGAAGATCGATATGCGGTTTTATGATGCACAAGACATGACATGACAAGCTCATTCTTTCGAAAAGTAAAAATAAATCCGTCATTTACTCAAAAAAAGATCCATGATTAGTTCATACAATGAAAGACTAATTTCAGCGGTAGTTAAAACACCGAAGGAAAGGAAATCACAACTTAATTCCCGTCAGTGAAATACAATTAATTTTCAGATTTTAATGCCATCAAAATTTATGATTGAAACTTTGTACCACTAACAACATGTATCGTGATGTGTAATACGCAACCAGGGTAAACTTAATGAATTTAATAGACAAATATTTGTTTACGAATATACATAATTTTTTAGAGCATCAGTATTTATTTTCTCTGTGAGTATGGAATTTTAGAAAATCTATTTGTTTCCCTCTTTTAATACTGGGGTATACGAGGTCTGTTCAAAAAGTATCGCGAATTTTGAATTTTAGGTATATTTGATTTTCGATTTTTTTGTGGCTTTATATTAGTTATTATGTCTCTCACTTATGCCGAAAAGTGCGGCCAATTTGAATGCTCAGTTAATTGTTGACAGCTGTTTTGCTTGG
Organism: Hetaerina americana; assembly: GCF_022747635.1. Lineage (NCBI taxonomy): Eukaryota > Metazoa > Arthropoda > Insecta > Odonata > Calopterygidae > Hetaerina > Hetaerina americana. Next base: position 10,075,522 of record NW_027286069.1, on the reverse strand, counting down.
ACGTGTTTTGGCTTGTCTTCAATTTTTACCTGTTCCAAAAAATAGATCAAAGAATCTGTATCAAATGTTGTGTGAAAAACGAAATTAAGAGCGCGGCCACATTCTGAATGTTGACTGTGGCATTTGGAGAACCTACCTTGGACCGAAGCAACGTTTATCGGTGGTACAAAATTTGCTCAGGGGGCCGAGAAGATATGAACGACGAACAGTGTGCCGGACGCCCGAGCACGTCAACAACAGAGGAAAACATTGATAGTGTGAAGAAACTAGTGTTGGCCAATCGTCGAATCACCGTCAGAGAAGTTGCTGAGGACCTAAACATATCGATTGGCTCGTGCCATTCGATTTTTACCAATCATTTGGGCATGACACGGGTCGCCGCGAAATTCGTACCTAAATTGCTCAATTTCGACCAAAAACAGCAACGCGTTAACATTGCTTATGAGGTGTCCGCGACGACCCAAATTTACTCCAGAGGGTCATAACTGGTGACGAATCATGGTGTTATGGTTATGATGAGGAAACTTAAGCTCAATCATCCCAATGGAAGCTGCAGCACGAGCCAAGACCGAAAAAAGCCCGCCAAGTTCGGTCGAATGTGAAAGTTTTGCTTACAGTTTTTTTCGATTGCAGGGCCGTGGTGCATCATGAGTTCTTGCCACAGGGTAGAACGGTAAATAAGTATAAATATGACCTGCAAGTTATGGGTAATCTGGGCGAAGCAATCATCCACAAACGCCCGGATTTGCGGAAGAACAAAAATTGGCCCCTGCTCACAAATCGTTACTTGTGTGCGAATTTTTGGCCAAAAACACACGCTTATGATGCCGCAGCCACCGTATTCTCCAGATCTGGCCTCCAGTGACTTTTTCTTGTTCCCGAAACTGAAGAGGCCCATGAAAGGACGACGCCACGCTACGATTGACTATATAAAGATTGCATCGAAGGAGATGAACAAGATAAATAAAATGATTTTTTGAAGTGCTTCGAGGATTGGAAAAAAACGTTGGCACAAGTGTATAATATCTAATGGGGACTACTTTGGAGGGAATATAATAGAAATTCATAAATAAATAAATAATTTTTTTTAAATACACAAAAGTCGTGATACTTTTTGAACAGACCTCGTATATATCGGACTTTGGCGATGATATGACAAGATTCTCTCGCAAACAGTGATTACATGATTAAAAAAAAGAGTCCATCTAAATTGTATTTGTTTGACGCTTTGAAAGCAGACTAACTGTCGTTTACAATTTTTTATTCCTCTTTTTGACTATTTCGCACGCCTCTGACATAATCATACATAGTTTCACAATTGCTCTTCTAGTGAAATTCGAGGCGGTGCCGAAGCGTTCCTTCATAGTCGATTTAATTCTGTCATCCTGACGAACTTACTGGCCGAGTACTGGCACAGTCATAATAACGTATTTATTGTAATTGAACTGAACGGCTCTCATATTTTCAAATTGTTGTTGTGCATTAATTACAAAAAATTGAATGCATTCTCGACCGTGAGGAATATTTCCTGAGGGTACCTAACCTGCGCTCAAAATATCGTTATTTTTGGGTGATTTCAACGCCAACTCGCCTCTTAACATCTGTAAAAGTGACCACCTCAAAAATGTTGTCTTTTCAGATGACCTTCATCTCACCTTACCGTAGCTCACGCATCATATGGCCACTAGAAATACGTTACTTGATCTTTGTGCTGTCGATAATCTAGAGTCTTTTAGAATGCTCATCTTCGCCTGGACTGATCGCCATTGATTTAAGTTTGCACCAGTAACCCTCTGGCGCAAAAGACAGAGAAGAGAGACATGACTCATCTTAACCTGATTCGTATGGAAAACCTTCGCTGGTACATTTCAGAAAGTCCATAAATGAAGTGAACTGGACCATCAATAACGCAATAAGACAATACTATATCTCTGAGCTGTCTTTAGTTTCCTTTAAAGACCAAGTATGGTTATTTTTCCTGATTTGGAATGTTATTTCAAATGAACAAAACTATAAATTTTAGCTAATGCTGAGATACATCTGTTTTACGCTTGATAGCAGAAGATATGGGCATATTTTCCATATCTAAAGCATCTACATAGAACGGTTGAAAACAGCTTCCAGAAGAAAGTACCTAGGTACACCTTCCGTGGCGTATATTTTGAAAACGAAATCCCTCCTATTTATCCGATGTTTTCTCTCAGAGAACTATTTAGCGTAACGGACTATTGGACATCCTAATCGTATTTATTACAATCCTATTATTTATGATACGAATAAGAATTGCGTTTGGAAAAGAAGCTTTCACAAGAATGAGGGCATTGATGACAGGGCTGTTAGGTAAGGAGGTTAAGAAAATAGTAGTGAACACCTTGGTTATGGAACGTTCTTTTGCCCTGCGCATGAAGAAAGATAGTAAGAGTCGACTGCAGGCTTTTGAAATGTTGTAGTGAAGAAGGATGGAAAAGATCAAATAGATGGATAGGAAATCTATCGTAGTACTAGGTATGGTGGGGGGAGGCAGAGAGCGTTGTTGGGATTAATCCAAAGGAGGCTGGAAAGATGGATGTGGAGCACTTGGATTGTGGATGGAATGCTGACGATTGTGGTAGAGGGGAAGACGTTAGGCAGACGAGGAAGGGGTAGGAATAGGATTAGGATCTTGGACGGAAACAAGGGAGGAAGAAATAATGCGGAATCGAACAGTTCATTGCAGCGTGGGGGAATCAGGTTTTGTTTTGGTTAGGCACGGCCGATTAATGTGCAGTCTGTATCCATCCAAAACCTAACCTAAACGGCAGGCTACCGAACAATAAATTATTTATGATCACCTCATTCAAGAAATTATTTCGTGTAATTCCTTCAAAATTGTGGAATTCCTTTTACTTGCCGTTAAAATTATATTGTTAACAGTAAATATGTTTCAGATAGCAATGCGTACACTGTTTTATAAGGGAGATGTACTGACATTAATATTTTTACAACTTTTCGGAAATGGGGAATAATATTGTGCTTACCAAAACATTTTGGAGATTACCACAATTTTTTTTATCAAAATCCCAATGCTTTCGATATTGTTGTCTTAATTTCTGGTCAACAGCACCGATTTCATCATACAATATTTTCATTTTGCAAATGTATTTATGTTTAGCTGAATAATTTAAAAACACTCTCTTGTAATATGAATGTGTGTCGCACGGGAATTTTCGTAATGCAGTAAAACTTGTGTTCTAAAAAACTGACCAAATAAGCGCATTTATCATGCTTGGCTTCAACCAGTGCCTTCCCACTGGTTGAAGCCAAGGGAATCCACCTTCCCTTATCCTCTCGTTCATTCAGCACCCTTTCCGAGTCTCCCGTGCACACGCATTTCTTCCATATTGGCTTTTATTAAAAAATATCCAAGTGTTATTCCTAAACAGCAATGTACGCAGGAGTACACTTTTATACACGCCCATCTCTTATAACTAGAAACATACTATACACACATCTTTCGCTATGGCCCACATTCCACCAACAGCCCATGTGCTAGCATTCGCATTCATATTTCTTGCGATCTTTCATATGCATGTACTTTTCGTCTAAGGTATAAAAATCATCTACATGTTCAATTATTTCTCCGCTGAAACTCACTGGCAATTGCTCTTTCCTTTCTTATTGTCAAACCCAACTACTTCTGTTGTAAACATAGTTAATTCTTAAATTCTCTTAATTTGTTATCTCTTAGAAGGTCCAATTAATCATTGATTGAGGTAAATGCCACGATATTTTCGCGAAAAGTGAAAGACATTTTCGTCACTACACCTTTCTGGGAAATCAACACGAAAACTTAGAATGCTTATCGCCAATAAAGAAATGGGCTAGGGAAAATGAAAGTAAAAAATCACAATGCTCATGCCCTAATGGGTTTTGCGCAAGGGGAAGAGGCAGTTTCTTGGCCATCTATGGAGTTCGAGGTCCGTGACTTATGGCGCGTGTGCGTGGGGATGCCGCCTTGGGGCCCATCGCCTTCCGAGGGGCCGCCGAGGGGTGCACGATGCGGCAGGGCACCGGATGCTCAGTACTCGAGTGCTTGTTTCGATGTTTTCGTGTTGCCTCTGAACTATAGCGGATATTGCATCATCCCTCCATCATTTTGACGCGGTGACCCTGAGACGGGTGCCCACAATACGTGCCTGTGACCCCTGGTGACGTGGCGTGGGGGGGAGGGAAAGGCCCTCGCTTGGGCTCTCGTCTCATTCTCTATCTGGGACATGGGCTTGATGCGTGAAGTGCATCTCCCGGGGAAGTGTGACGGGGGTGGAGGGAGTCGAGAACGTCTTCGGAAGGGTGCGTTTTCCCATGACAGATCACCGAGTAGGAGCAAATCGTGGGGCTGTTTTCTTTTACCCTTGGGTGAGAGGAGTGCGGATTTCGGGCAAGGGGCCTTTGGGGCCTCAAGGCCCGTGAGGGGACGTCAGGGATTCCTTTTTCCAGGGATGGGACACTCGATGTCCCCTCCTTCTGCTTGTCACATTTCGAGAAGTGGGGTAAGGAAATTATTAAAGGGATTGTGATCAGAGAATGAGTTGCGAAGGGGTCCTTTTCGAAGTTGTTCATCTACTAGGCACCAATCGGAAGGAACATGGAAAATCGGGGGCACGTTCAATGAGGATGTTCAAAAAATATTCCAGTCAACATAGAAGTGTTTTTTGATCGATACGTCGAATCGACACTCGGCGAAGGATTAACTTATCATGTGTAATGAGGGTTCTTTCGAATGCTCGCTACTACGTGAGATTAAGTAATAGTTAAAACTACCTTGTGGAAATGAGTTCTATATTTACTCGTCAGACTAAGAGACATTTCGATGTAGGTAAAGAGTGTCTAGAATGAAACTTTAGATCGATGGGCACCAATCGAGTATAGCGTCCTTCGTTGTGACAATTATGCCGTGTGCACAGACCTGCTTCTCGAACCGAAGGTCGCGAGGTACGAGAAAGGACAGCAAGATCAAAAGATGGATCCATCCATTAAAAATTCATCGCTTTTAATAAAAATATTATGCATCATGAAGTTCCTTAATATGGACCCAGGTCGCACTCGTAGTTCATCCGATCTATTGTCAGAACAAGCCAAGCATCACGGTGAGAGAGCATGATAAATGAATAGATCAACAAAATAATTCCTGGAAAGCTTGCGGACGAATGCGGCACACATTTCACACAAAGCGTATTTCCTTCCATTTATACGTCCCTCCCAAACGATTTCCAAGCAGCAGTTTTACTCGTACTGTCCCAAACACTGTAATCCTAACTCTTCCGAATCTACTGAACTAGCCGTATCTAATAATAATAATACATACAGGTATGTATTACTGTATGTTCGCGACTCTACTGGGCAATCATTTCTCTTCTGGCGGTGGGCTGCGTCCAATAAAGTATTATTATGAACTGCCTCTAAGAGATTAACGTGTATATTAATAGAATAAAATGTAACAATCACCAAGGATCATTGGCAACTGATAGAAATAAAGTGAATGCGTATATTTCCCACATTCATTGGTTTCATCTGGATTCCTCTCTGAACCCGCAGAGCTCTTGCTGCCGGTCGGACTCTTATCAGGTGACGCTGCGTTTACACTGCGTTGTGAACTTATTCTGATTTTTAGGGAACATTCAATCCTTCGGTCCTAATTTGAGATTAAAATGTGATCGGGGAAAGTGTTAATTGTAGCATAAGAGTTTTATTTTTTCATTGCTTTGAAAATAAACGCTGGTGAGGCTCAATAGCCTCTTAAAGGATGAAAGAAAGAAAAGGGGAATTTTAAGTCATACAGGTAGGAAGTGCCATTATTTAAAAATTATTGTAACCAAGATGTAAACAGGATAAGATTAGTAGTGTCATTTTTAAAAACTCTGTTCGATCTCATAATGCCACATTCTTCAAAAACGTTGAAGATGCATCGAAAATTGGTCAAAAATATCGGTAATGGAGCAGTATGCCTAAAAAAATTCAATGTTGACAGAAAATTTTAGTTATTTATTTCCTAATATACGATCGCAAAACATTTAATCACTAAGTATATTCTGTCAATCTCGAAAGTTTACGTTCCGATTTCAAACAAATTCCTAACAATTCCGTTTGCGTTTTGCTTCTGTGCAATTTTCAATCCATTTCATGGTTACGAAAGAAAGGAAAGAAAAGCACGACGCCGAGTATCAAATCTTCAATCAAAATAATCGCATGACACATTTCGCACGCCCCGTTGACGTCATGGTTTCCACGGAGAGCAGCGAGATGGCATCCTTCCCTCGGACCATCGAGTCGCGTGTATGTGGGCATTCACATACGCGTACAAAGCTCTCCGTTTATTGTACACGCTCAAAACACAAATGATCACAATATGGCACACAACGGCCGACCTTTACGAGTGGAAGAAGGGAGAAAGAGATGTGGAGACAGGAAAAAAAACCATGGAGGGAACAGGAAGAGCGCGAAGGCCCCTTTTACACGCCCTCCTCGCCTGTCCCGTTTAGTCAAAATCTCTTTGCGCCGAGGGTTAGGTGGAGTGAGGGAGGTTTTCGGGATGGAGGGAGGAAGAAAGGGGAGAATCCTTCTCTCTCTCTCTCTTCCTCCCGTGTATCTGTTTCTCTTTCCCTCTCCGGCCCCCTTTGAAGTGCCGCCCGCCCTCTACCACCAGGGAAGGACCTGCTCTCTTTCTTCCTCTCTCCCCTTTCCCTCTCCCCTTATCCTCCCCGCCCTCCCTCCGCCCCCGATGTGTGTGTGTGTGTCTGCGCCGCCGATGGGTGGGGTAGAGTGGTGTGGTGTGGGGTGGGGGGGAGGGGAGTCGAGGAAAAAGATAGGGCTCCATGAGTGAGCGAGCGAGTGGGTGGGTGGGGGGGCAGGCAGGGGGGAGGGGGGTTCCTCGTTCACGCTCCCCTGCACACGCAGAGGCACGCACGCACACACGCGCAAACGCACGTCCCCCCACGAGGAGAAGACGTCTCTCGGTGAACATTTCCACGCAAAGCGGACGACGAAAATAAAACCGTCTCTCTTTCACGGTCCCCCCCTCTTTTCCCCCATCCCGAGATCCCCTCGAGGCGCCCCCGTGTTCCCGAGGGATAGAGGGAGGGAGGGACGGGAGCGAATGAGTGAATAGGCTGCAACTGTTTGTCAAATGTTTAACAGAATGACTTGGCGGACTTTAAGAGGCCGGGATTCTGAGGGGGGGGGGAGGAAGAGAGGGTGAGTGGGGCGGTGATGGGCGAGGGGATGGATGGATTCGTGTGCGCCGCTAACCCTTGAGGGCGCTTTGCGAGCAAGGGTTAGCGGAGAGGAGGGATGATGTGGGAGGGGATTTCATCTCGCCTACTAGATGTCCAGGGCGCTCTATTTCAGCTGCGGCTTTGGCTCCGACTGATTCATGTGTGTCCAAGCAATAAATGCGCAATAAATTCTCAGCGCAGAGAGAAAGATTCGCGTCATTGCGATAAGTCGCGAATTAATTATGAGTTAGTTACTATCGAGGCATTAAACATCTGTGGCTTGAATAGGTTAAGGCTCGACTACAAGAAATATTTTGATGCCCTTTGACATTGGCACCACCGACGTTGTTAATAAGTACCGAAGAAGCACGTTTGTTCTTAATTGACTGATTTATTGGATCGGTGGAATTTAGATGGAGTACCGAAATTGAAATACCTAGAAGAAATACTTAAAGTAGGTTTTATATTGGTAGAATATATTATTTATACAAAAGGCATAATTAATGTGAGTTTTTGACTTTATTTGTTCCGATTTTTTCCTTTAATAATATACGTTTTTCACATTTACTGCTGGGATTAAGCTAAGCGAAAAAGTCGTCGGAGTGATTGTACAAAGCTATTTGAATAAGCAAGGGAAATAAATACTGGGAAGTAAAGGAAAATACTGGGAAAGGGAAAATACTGGGAAAGGGAAAATACTGGGAAAAAATAAATATTGGGAAGTAAAGGAAGTAATATTTTTGTTGGTAGGTCTAATAACAAATAAGTGTCCAATTATTTTATTTTAAATTAAATTGATCATTTTCGTCTGATTCTTTACTTCTTAAAAAGAGTGCCTGGTGCCTGTGTGCTGGGAGAATTTGGAAATCGAGAATAGCTAGCCTTTTGGTTGTCGATTGTCGTATGTGTTCCAGAGTAAAAAATTTATATTTTCTTTTTGTATATTTCTCACTACGAAACTACAAGTAAGCGCAGGGTTTATTATAAAACTGCTTCAAGGGACACTTTACAGCTAGTTATTACCACGTTACTCTCGATAGTTTTATTTCGTTTGGAATAGATATAAAAAAATCTTGGACCGAAACAATATTAGAAATTATTGCCACTCTTTCCCCCAAGTCTTGAGGTCAGATTGCATAATCCCTTGGCCATTCGTTTGAGTCTACTTACCCAAAATAAGTATTTGTTAAATTTAATTTAAAAAGCAAAATTTGGCGGGTTTATTTTAGTTGAAAGTATAATTAAGAGTTTATTTATTTTTATGTAAACTTTTTGGATACATTATCTGCACACAAAATGATTGGTACAGGATTTTTTTACTGAGGTTTCGTTTACGTATAAGATCATATGATAAAATATGGCAAAAAAGAGAGGGAATCGAATATTTGGCTGGATACAAGTTCCGAATGATGAAAGCAATGACTCGAGCAATAATGATAAAAATTGCGACGAAGGTTAATGCTCTACAGCGCTTCCTTTAATAATTTCTTCGTGCATTTCCCTACAAATGAAGAAGGCTCAGCAGAAGTCGTGCAAATTAATTTAAAATAGTTTTTCGAAGAGAATTCAGAGGCTGTGCCTACACAGAAGCTACCTGAACCGCACCAGACGGAGTTCTAAGTACTTATGTTGCTTCTGGAGGGAGAATACTAAAAAAAATCGACAGCATCTACATGACACACCGCGAAAGGCATTATCATATTTTGAGGAAATTTTGGGACGTTGTAAAATAAACTGTGGCTGGCAGATAATTTGTCAATCTCGTAAGATAACATGATAAGGACGAACATGGGAGATTAATAGCTTTTGCGGCGTGTTGAAATCTCGAGCTTTCAGCAAACAAAAAGACTTGATAGCTCATCTGTAAACAATAAAAAACTTTGAAAATGTTGATCCATGTATTTGATAAAACATTTTTTGAAAAATAAAAGTTAAATTATTTAAAATTTCCCAAAACTAGATGTAATAAAATTCAGGGTAGTGGACTCAACATTTTATAGATTCAACCTTTTAGGTTTCAAAGAAATGGTTTTTCGGTAAAATGGCCAGGAATCAGTTTTTATTTTGAGCAAAATCGTTAGCTATGAAATAGAAATGTTCTCTTGCAGTTCCAACTGAAAATTGAGGATATTATTCTTGTTTAAATTTGGCATTTGGCATTTGTGATGAACTCAAACCTAGTAATTCTGCAGTGTCTTTATGAAAATGGAAACTAACACTATTAAATTTGCAGAACAAGCCACGGTGGTTAGGGAGATGGGATATTTGGACCGCGGTCTCTATTTAGAAACAGGAAGAAGAAATTACATCTGCCATCTTGACAGATTGGGACCAATTCCAGTTTTCCGGGAAATTTAAATTTTCTCACAGCGGAAACCGTTTTGAAACTTACTTGTAAGATAGATAATTTGTTTCTAACTTAACACTTAGTAGTCCAAAATAGCTAGTAGGAATTGGTTTCATTGTTGCACCAGAGCCTCTAGATCTGACTTCAGATGCCTCAGAATATATCCTACAGAGAAAACAAAGGACTCCCTATTTTGCAGCAAACTCAAAGGAGTGGTGAATTATCTTGGGTTGGTGGTTGCTCTTACAGATTGTGATATCAAACCTCACCTCCATGAGTTTCAATTCAAAATTTCATAACAGTGCGCTATTGATTGAACTGTGTGCCGGGTTTTCCATCTTATTTCGAGCGCCTTCTGATGTATTAACTTCTGATATTGAGGGTAGAGCTCTCCATCTATTGTGGCTTATGAATTAAAACACTCAATACAACGTATGTGGCATATAACGTATATGAACCATTTACTTTCACTGTGTCAAAAGCGTTTTCCCTGGAAAATCTGGTGCTCGAAAAATCACACTTCTTGGGTGAAGCTAGCTTTTTGAAAATTATTATAACCCGAAATCGGTGAAACTTGAGGCATGGAGGGGCATCGGCCAGATGCCATCGGCCGGGGACTCTCCGGCCGGTAGTTGAGGAGCATTCCACGCACATCCGAGCGGAATGAGGAACTAAAAATAGCGAGGAGATCTGTCCATTATGCTACTTAAATGACGCCTGCGCGAATTACCGCGAGGACTCGAGTAATGCTTTTGGATTACTACAAGACCACAAGAGGAGGAAGTTGATACAGCTGTAAGAGTTTTCGGACTGGGTTTGATTCACATGACACTCTCGAAATCTCCAGCTTCTCCCAAGCTGCGTGATTTTTTTGCCTCTGAATTCTCTTCGAAAACCCATTTTTACTTGATTTTCTCGACTTCTGCTGAGACTTCTTCATTTGTAGGGAATACATAAGGAGATTATTAAAGGAACCACTGTATATCATTAACCTTCGTTGATATATATTATCATCTTTATCGCTCGAGTACTGCATTCTGAGCTACAATTCTGAACTCGTAGTCTGCCGAAAATTCTATTCCCTCTCTATTTTTGCCATTTTTTACTATATGATCTTATGCATAAATGAAACTGTAAAAAAATTCTGTACCAATAATTTTGTCTGTAGAAAATGTATTCAAAATGCTTACAGTTCACGGCATACTGAGTTATAGCAGGATCTGCCATTCACAGCGCGAGCCGACGAAAGAAGGGGAAAAGAGAGAAACAATACGCGATGAAAGAAACGGAAATATTGGAGAGCTATGTTTTTTAAATAAATAAAGCCAATCCATCTTGAACGTAATGCGACACTAGAGTGAAACGGCGGGGACGCCTATCTTGATTATGGAGCACCAGGGCAAGAATCCACTCATTATCGATTACCTCCGAAAAAAATATTTACCTTTGAGACCGGAATATTTCGCTGTGAGGGTGCTGTCGTAAACATTACTTAAAAAATGAAAGACAGAAACTCAAATATTCCTTATAGCGATACTATTTGCTTATTAGTTCCTTGAGTTTATGTTGTCAAAGCGCGCGACTTCTTCCTTTAGACTGAAATATATGGAATAAACTTCAAATTTTCACCAAGAGGGCGCGGTATTCGCGCATAAATAGGGTAGAGTATTTATATGTGAATCATTTAATTAGGCATTATCTATTGAACTGATTACGGTACAACACAACGGAGACTACAGTAAGTGACACATTGCTCATACTTGTAAATGTAGACCATAAGGGGACGTTCAATTTACAGGTATGACATATACCACAGTTAGCAAGCTGAAGGTAGGTTTTATAGGTGAGAGTAGAGCTCACCTAGTACTAGCCCAGTGGCGTATGAAATTCACTCATCGCCAGGGGGGAGGGGCACAGTTCGTTTCCCTCTGCCACCTATGGTTTCGCAGGGAAATTTGCTATCCGAAAAATCACAAAGCTTGAGTGAAGCTGAGGATTCCTAGAGGCGTCCCCAGTATTCGAACCCGGGCCATTTAGTTAGTACCTCAGCGCTCTTTACCATCTGGACTTATGGTGTTGTGGAATTATTAAAGGGCAGTTGTTGCTGTTAAAATTAAAATGGCCATATTCAACGCCATGCAAGTCTTAGTTGCTCATACTTTCAACTCGAAAATTCAGGCATAACATAAACAGTTTGCCCACATATGCTCAAGCCCATATTTTGCCGTAAAGAGCGATGCGTCGTAACACCACGCTTTACATTCGTCTCGATATTTTCTGCTCTTGAATCTTCTCCTATCGACTACCACCAAATGTCGGGCGTGACAGTCTCATTATTTTGACACATTAGAATGATTTGTTTGGTTCAACTATTTTTAGTGACATTAATATGATTCCGTTGCAAATAATAATGCTAATGAAGCTGGTGTTTCTGTTCATATTTCTCGCATAATATTTACTCAAATTAGCTAAGTTTTGACTACGCTTTTGGATTAGATTAATCACGAAACCGTTATTAATGGATGTAAATGTTAATTCTGTTAGTTTGAATAATATGCTCTCTATATATATCCCTTGATGGAAAACAATAAGTTTTTGATTACCTACTTGATTCAATTGCTTTGACCCCCGTAAACACATCTTTCATTTTTACCTTTAAAAGAACGCATCAGTTTCCCGGGCTTTCGCCTCGGCAGTGGTATTTGTAACAAGACCCTTGGCTGGCCTTGACGCGTATCCCGAAAAAAAGCATCAATGATTAAGCAATAGGGTCATAATAAACGTCTGCAAACCTACCGGGCGCCATTCAAGTTTTCGAGCCTTCATACACAATGAAAATGAAAGAAAAACGAAAAAGGCCGTATTTTTGTTAAAAGATGAAGATTTAGGATTGATGGGTATCGTAGGTATTATGATCGCTGAAATTCATCAATATATAGTCTACTGAGTAATATATCGTATGTATCGTTGTTCAGTCTGTACCCACCCAAAACGGTAGAATACCAATAATAGTCCGGGTTTGGATAAGTTTTTAATTGACCCCAAGTCTTTAATAGAATGATTAAAATGTCCTTAAACCTCACGTTACTTATAGCAACAGCTTCTATAACTGTGCCAGTGGAGAAGGGATTTATGGAGGTGACTGGCAATTAGTATGAACTGGGACGCTTTTGCAACGTGTATCTTTTGCGGGAGCAAGACTTCAGAGAGTTTTAGGAGCTCCGAGTTTTCGGCAATTTTTGATTTATTTATTTCGTTCAAAAACAACATCGCGCCAGTTTTATTGGACAAATAAAAAATTGTAAGAATAAAAACTTATCGCATTAGAAATAACAGCAACACGTAAAAAAATGAAGTTCTGGTTACATAAATGAGGGAGAAGAAATAAGTAGTGAAGAAGGAGGAAGTTCGAAGAAAATTAAGTGGGAGAAAGAGCGGGGCACGAGTGGACGGAATGAGGAATTTGGTACGCGTGGAAGTCGGAGAGGCCTTTAAACGCTGCATTGCAGGTTGATGCAGGTCGAAAGATTACTGGGCGTTTTGTGATCAAGAGTCGAGGGGCGACACGATGTAATAGGTTATTCAACCGTGCCATACTCAAAGATACTCGAAGAGGGAAAAGGGAAAGAAGTTCAGATTACCCTTAATTAACATTGACGATTATTATGAAAAACCTCATATCATTCATGGCACAGCGATCAGAAAGGGAGGAATTGCCGAGAGAAGATCAGATATAATTTGAAGATAAATTACGGACGTGTGAACGGTGGTGGTGAATGATGGAGAAGAATAAATCCAAGTAGTTTGAGAGAAGGGCGGTGGAGCAGTGGCCCACACTTGAGAACAGTAGTTGTATTCAAAGACAGAAGAACATACAGGCGAAGAAAAAATTGCGGGGAGCTGGAAAGTGAGACACTTCACGATATCGATAAATTAAGCTCATTAGTAACATAGCTTTATAGGAAATACTTTTAATATGATCACGAAAGAGAAGTTTCGTGTCAAAGATGATCCCTAGGTCTTCTAGGGTTGTGACTGCTGGCATTATCTGATTAATGGATGAATGAGAAAAAACCACTGCCAATTGTTTCACTATTCAAAACATAAGTTTGAGTATTTGTAAAAATATATGTATATACTTACTTAGAAGAAGCACCACGAAGGTTGGTTTGATTTTAAAAATGATGACAGCACTAAGCCCTACGGCGAGGGAAATTCGGTGAAGGGGAGCAGTTTCTCCCCTTGCGCAGGCAATGGCGGTTGCCAATTAAATTCAGGTGCCCAAAAAAAATACAAAGCAGCTTTGGTTTTTGTTGGAAGAGTGCTAATAATTCGAAAACTACACGGAATCCAAAATACTTTTTCGTTTTCATCAATGGTGAGATCTGACCACGGTGATTGTGTAGTTTTCTACCAGTGTTGTGGTTTAGTTTTACTTGCCAATCTTATACATTTGAAAAGTTTGCACAATAAAAGTTGCATTTCATTTTTTGTTTCAATTAAAAGAAAGGCGACTAAAAATATTGATTAAAAATACACCTAAGCATCTTTGTTCGTCAATCCGTTTTTAGCATCTCTCCATTCAATCCTGTTACCTGCCAAAAGAAACATTTTATTTCTGGAATTTTAACTTGAAATATTTGCATAACGTCTACTAAGTCAATGAATGACAGAGTGGTCCTCGACCGGCCACTGATGTCTGCCCCTTTACTCATGTGAAATATGTCCCCTCCTCCGGTAGTATTCTTGCCTATTGTTTAGAGTCAGGCTCTCGCCAAGTCACGACGACCGCGTAGAATTTTGTAGAAATTTTAAGCCATCACTCTCAAGGGCCAAGGGTGGTCCCCTGCATCCTCCTCCGATTCCCACAGTTAAATGTCTACGACGGCTCATTCGTTGAGAGTACGCTCACTCGTATTTCACAACTAGCCCACTTTATCTAAAGGCCTGAAAGTCCAGATACGACTACCTCACATCTCAAAGATACATGATCGATCGTAATGAACGATTTAGATTAAGACTTTTGGCAACAATTTAAAATGATGGGCTGAAATGGAAATACAAAATGAACGTGGGAAATCTGTTTAAATACAATAAGAAAAGATGACAAATTAAAGAGAATCAATGTAAATTTTTACAATGTAAATGATTTACAGGTAGAAAGAATTTATTAGGTTGACGATTATCATGTCTTTTGGTAGAATCTAAAAAACCCTGGGATGTAAGTACGTTTAGCAGCTCCCTGATTGACTTACGGATTTCAGTTTGTAGCCTTTTGAATTGGGTGTAAAGTATATCGCAGAAATGACACTCAAAATTGTCCATTACTTGCTGCTAGAGCTATTTTTTTGTTCTCACCTGCACCCTCGCCTCACTCAGTCCGACTTTCCTGGCCAGCTCCTCGCGCGCGAAGGCGTCTGGGTAATGCGTCCGCTCGAACACCTTCTCCAGCGCCCCCAGCTGCCCGCTGCTGAAAGTGGTCCGGTTCCTCCGGGGGCGAGAGGAGGCCGCGGAGCCGAGGGGCAGGCCTCCGCTACCGCCGCCACCTCCCTCATCGCCGTCCCTCGCGATGGCGCTCCCGGACCACGCCACCGCCCCCGCGCAGCCGCCGTCCTCCTCGCTGGCCTCGTCATCGTCCGTGGCGAACGTGCAGCCTGCCGGCGGGGGTGAAACTGAGGAGCGGGGAGAGAAAGAAGGGGCACCATTAATGAGCAATCCGCACCAGGGGGAGGTCTTAGATAGAACCTGGGGAAATAACGAAGGTTTTCCGCGTGTAATCGTATGCAATCATTTTAAGGCGTAACACATCATTTGTGTTGCATTAAATCATTCTTATTTCCAGTGACTACCTTCCAATTCCACTATTACGTGTATTCCCTTCTGTCTGTCTGCACCTGTTCTCTCTCTCCTCTGATGACAGACACCAAACATTTCTTTCTGCATCGTCACTTTTCTCCAAGACATTTTACCCGATGAATTAAAGATGTAAAACAGGAATTTCCGTCAAAGCTATTTTTAAAAAAGGAATGGATTCCTAAAAAAATATTTCTAACCCACGAAAAGACACTCGAGAAAGAAAAATACAGGATATCCTCTCGGCATCCCGAAGAATCGTGCAAAAGTTAGAAGTAAGCTCTTCCTCACACAAGATATGTACATCCAGGTAGTGAATATATTTATTACAAATAATTGCGTATTTTACTATAAAGGAATCGAGTATTTAAATTTTTCAACATGTCTCACTCTTTTTGTATGTTCATGAAGTGAATACTACCGCAATAGGGAAGTGTTAGATACAGCATACGTTGAAAAAAAGGCAAACCTTAGCAATAAAGATTATAGCCTTAGAAGCTCATTGATGTATTGTCTTGGTCTTTAATTTGCCGTGGTCGCGACAATATTGCACAGAAGGACGACTTTTGTATCCACCATGTGCACCTAATACATGCGCTGAAGTTATGTATTTTCATCACTCATGTCCTTCATCAAACCCATGGCAGTATTTTAGTTAAAAAATCCCCTCACAATTCATATAGAAGTAATAGAAGAGCAACAGTTCGCTGAATTGGTGGAAAAGGACACTTGATTGCCCTCCAAAAGGTAGGAGACCAAGTGATAGATTTCTTGTAAGATCATGTTGATTAATTTACGAGGCATTGCGATCTGACCAACAATATTTTCGATGGCTTGGTGCTTTTTGGGAGAAATTAGTGCATGTCACGCTAAAGAAATATTATTTGTTGGATGTAATTAACGACTATTTTTATTTCTGATAATCTTAATGCACAAAAACCCCGAGGCTTGAGATTAAAAACTACGCGAGGAAATATTGTAGCCATTTTCATTGACAAGGGATTTGGAAAAGTTGTCAATTCTTTTTATATAATCAATATTAGGCCCTTATTGCAGTTTTTCTAATTTTAAAATGACGAGCCAATTGAACGATGGTGAATCCAAACCCCGTTATATTAAGATTTACTGGATGAAAACTTTTGGGTTGATTTTATAAGTTAACTTGGCTTTTCGCGGTATCCGAACCTCAAACGTTACCCGCACTTATACTGGTATGTAAACACGCACTTGCGACCCACCGGGATTGGGTGTAATGTTAGTTTACGGATGAAAATAAATCCTCATCACCGTTATCAACACTGGTCATCAGTTCCAGTGAAGTAAGGCGCATCCCTCCACGCACTTCTCTGATCCGCTGGCCCCTTCAAGCCGTCACATTTCTCCACCTCCATATCTACCATTATTTGCTGGAGGCATGCAATCGGGGGTCGCTCATCTGTAGTTTTTGCCTTTGCCTCAAAACGAATCTGATACAATCCCCTCTTTTCAGTGTTGCGTTGACTTATTTCTTTTCCTGCTGTAAACCTCACTTGTTCTCCATTGCTTAATTACAATCCGTCCAATTTATTGTCCTCCAGTGGACACGAGGCCGTATTTCCTCTGTTACAAGTCTTCTCTTTTCCCGTCAGCTACCATTATCTATGTTTCCCATCCACAGAGGCGTCGAGAGCATTAATATATATATATATATATATATATATATATATATATATATATATATAAATATTTATGGGTCGCGGTAGTCCAGTGGGTAGAGCGTTGGACTGCTGACTAGAGGGTCCCGGGTTCGATTTCTGGGCAAAGCACTCTGGGCACCTGAAGCTCCACCCAAGCTAAAGTGATTTTTCGGGTACCAGGTCTTCGTGGGTATAACCGGCACAGGGAAAGGAACTGGCCCCCCTACCCTGATATGTGAATTTTCACACACCGTATAGGGCTTAGTACTGGGTGATCTCTGCCATCACCTACTAAACCGACCTTCAGGTTGATTACTGTGTTTATGGTTTCCGAAATTCCAAACCTGGTTTTGGTAATTACCGAAAACCAGGCTATATATAACCTGGTTTTCGGTAATTATATATATATATATATATATATATATATATATATATATATATATATATATATATATATATATATATATATATATATTAATATTAAGAAATGTTAAATTGCTTTCTAATTCCAAGGATTATATTTGGTGCTGTCGTTAGTTTTTTCTTCTCTCGGAATACTTTATAGCGTAGGCTAATCTCATAGCTACTATATGCCCTTCTTGCTTTTTCATTTTCCGGCGATCCTACTCCCCAAACATCAAAGCTATTTCTTTTCTTCCAAATTTTAATTGATCATTTCATACTTTTGTTACTTTTTGGCCTTCTGCCATTCTCTGGGTTTTTTTGTTGAACAGGCCTCTCTCCCCAGTGGCCCTCCTCCAGCGATGTTCGGCGAAGAAACGGAGGACCCCGGGCTCAAATCGGGACGTTGCCGCGGCACACTCCCAAGTTCACCCAAGCTGTGTGATTTTTTGGGTACTGTAAATTCCACATTGGGCCCAAGGGGTTGGACACGATACTCTTAGCCCCCCCCCCCGGCCTGCACGCTTGTATACCATGATGATGCTGTAGAGGAAACTTACGGCGGCCGAAGGATTTTATGAAAGAGGAACTCAATCTCTGTAATTCCAACGGCCTGTTTGAAGGGTGTGTGACAGTTCCAGGGTGCCCTTTCTCCTCGGGGCGAGAAATCACCTTCAAAGGCAGAGGAATCGCCCCGCTTTATCAGTGGCAGGGGGTGCGGAATTTACGGGGAAATAACGGCATCAAATATCCCATGATGTCCCGAAAACCAGGAGCTAAGAACGAATGCATATGGAGCGTGCCTTAGTGTACCGTAGGGAAAATAGTTCCTCAGTCAGATCTGTGGGGGGGAGGGGGGGGTTAGAACTCGCTTCGTCCAATGAATATAAAGCCACTAACTAGAGATGTCCCGTGACATGGGATGTTCGCATATTACTAAAATTCGGAAAAATTATAAATTCACAAGGCATAAATGGTATAGTGTACTAATAAAGCACTCGGTGTCGCTGAAATGAGATGCCCAGAGGATAGAGACTACTGTAATGGAGATGATCTTGTAATGCACATAGGTGCGTGAGAGGAAAGGGGTTGGAATGACATTCGCAAGTAAGGAGCTGGGGAGGAGAGTAAAAGACAGCGTGCAATTGAACGGAGGGCCTATTCAGCTGGAGACTGGAGCCAAGCCTATGGATGCTGTGTCGCAGTGCGTGCATGTCTGTCTCATTTGGAGACAACCAAGTAGCGGAGTGAATATATGGCGACCTTGGCGAAAAGGTGTAACGACCAGTGAAAATATATTCATCGTGGGAGGTCGGAAAGCAATAGTGGGGGAAGGAAAAGGGGGAATGGTCGGAGGACCCTTTGGCTTGCGGGCAACGGATGGACGAGGTGACCCACTGGTACAGTTCGGTCCAAAAAATCAATTTTTAATCGCAAACATGTTGTTTCAGCACCACCAACGCAAAATATGTGCGACCTAAAAATTACTCGGGGATAGGCGATGCTCTATGTATCGATGGACATTCTAGCCAGGGAAATATTTAAAAGTCAGAGACAAAGTTGCAGAAGCTTTCCTAGCCCCAACATTGATGGTGACTTAGTGACATTCGCTAAGTTAAAAAAAATGAGGAAGAGAGAATGCTATAAATGGAATGCTGGTATTTTAGAAACTAGAGAAATTAAACAATTTCAAGGAAAAAACAGAATTGCCCTACGAGTAAATTCGGGAGAACAAGATAACATAGAATTGACAAGGGCAATTTCCAATGACCAAAAACTGACCACAGAGAAAAAAAATGATTGAAATGGAAAAAGCAGACTAGAAAGGAGTGGATCAGTGACATGATCACTGAAATAATTAATAATAGCATGATATTCAGTGGCGATGGTTGATAAAAGGGCCAAGGAAATGTAGAGACTTTAGCACAGAATTAACAGACCTTCGAAGTTAGCAAAGGAATCTTTTCTGCAAGAAAGGATCGCAAAGTAGATGGGAAAATTAATTGAGACCTTCTTTGTGAAACGTAAGATAATGAGTGGTGTAATATATGTTTTTTAATTTATCGACTTAATTGGGCGAGGTTGAGACTAATAGTCCCTTCTTCCACCTAACCCTTACATTACAGACATTATATTGAAGACAATCACATACAACCAAGCCCTAGATGGAGGAAAATCCACCTAGGCGGGAATCGAACCCGCGACCCCAGGGTTGTTAGGCGAGGACATTACCCCGCCGCCACCGGGGCCAGCATTATATAGAGAGAAGACGGGCATTTTACATAAGAAAGAGGAAAAAATAGAAAGGTGGAAATCTTGGGAAACCAGAATGGTTTGAGGCATCACTTCATGGAAGCGATTTATATCGGAAAAGAAAATACTTTGATCTTCTACATGTGTAGGTCGTGCATAGTAAAATAAGCGTATGTGGGAGAACAAAGCATTTTCTTTTCCGACTTGGGAAACTAATTTGAGGAGACAAAGTGGTAACGCGGAAGTTAAAGGAAATCGAGCGGATGGACACAGAGCTCAGGAGGTGGAGTGTTGAGGACCGAGCAAGAAGACTGCCGCAAATCAACCATGGATTGTAATCGAAGAAGAAGAACTATATTTCTAGAGAGCCGCAGGCAACGTAGGGAAAGGAAATGACCAACCATACCTTGAATGAGAATCACACTCTCAATAGAGGTCAGTAAGAGGTGATCTATCCCTTGTCCATCGAATTGATCTTTGAATCAATTACCATGGAAGGTCGGTTTACCGATGGATCACGATAGAGTTCGCCTGTGCCAGAGTCGAAGCTGTGGCCTTCAGTTTCACTAAAGAGCGCGTTTCCGCAGGAATAATTCAATTGCCAAGTTCTGATTACATTTCAACATCAATTATAAGATGGATTTGTCAGTTTTTCATCTTTTGAGAAATTTCGTCAAGCACGAGCGCTGGCTTATTCATGATGGCGCACCTTGGAAACTCTACTTATAACTGAACTAAACTTATGCCGTGAGTGTGGGTCGCGCGACATGATAGACTAAAGCGCCCGACCACTGAACGGAGGGTCCCGGGTTTGGTACCTGTGGCCAATCAAGTCCAATTTCAAGCAATGGGATTCTATGGGTAAGATATTCATGGGAAGCAGGGAAGCCGGAGTCGTGCATCGGAGTATTTACGAACAATGAGAAATTAACTCGTTTACTTCTTTATAAGAGCAATCAATCGATTATCACTGATTTCTTATTTCTTAACTGTCAAAGAGCGTGGGATGACGAACTTGACATATGCACAAGTTTTTTGTAAGCTACCAAGGAGACGAACGTGCAATAATATAAGGCGAATAGACCAACTACACTTAGGTATTGATCCAATTTGAGGTTCTTGTCGGGATCACTTGCTGTATTAAATATTGCATAATGGTAATTTCATTTTGGTTCTTATAAGGTCCGTAGTCAGACTCAGGGGCCGCATATATTTTAATGCAAGGAGTACTAGCAGCTCTAAATCCATTCTACCCATGGAATTCAATGGTTGGGACTTATAATTGTCATATTTAGAAATTTGAATTCCAATTCTGACAACGTTAACTATAAAGGCATACTTTATGATGATTTGCAGGTGTAGAAATATTTATCATAATTTGAGGGAGCATGCGATTGTTTACTCAAGGACATTAAAATCTGTATCCTGTCAGTACAGTATCTTATACAGTATTGGCATTGGTGCAAATAGAATGTAATGGGAGTCAGTTCACCCACTTAGGGATCCTGGGAGTCGCTGAAGTTTACCCCCCTAACCTAGGAAGGGAGTGAGTGTATGCCCTGAAGGATACGAGTTCAGGCTTGCTTCGGGGTCAAAATTCAGAAGGGTGTCATTCATTTCACTCAATTAAAGGTTTTGTTTGAGTTAATTTCTTTAGCAACTTGAAATGACCAATTCATGGGCCGAAATAGAAGAATTAAACATATGTTTTAATACACAATATGATTAATTCCATCTTAATTATTTGGAAGTTGGCTGCGGTCTCATCGGCTTTCATGAGGGTATTCCGAAATCCGGACGGAAAAACAAATATTCCGCGGAATTGAAGAAATTAATTATTTATTAATGTGTATCGTTATTTTCTTCACATTTTCAAATCTTTAGAGGAACGAAAGTCATTGACAGAATTGTCCAAGGGAAATTCTTTACTTCTTAGAAATCCATAGAAATTTATTGCTATTATTTGCTAGTCTACTGTTTAATGCAAGCTTTGGATGGAGACAGGCTGAACACCCTTACATTTCTAAGTCTCTCCTAACGAGACACCCAGATACCCCACGCTTCAATAAACCCTTACTCGTTGCCGCACGCATTCCATCTAACTTCATTCTGTCAAACGTTCCTTCTGCCCCTTCATCGTTTGCATAAAAATTTCAACTGTATCGGTCTTCAACATATTATTGCCAATCAATATGCTTTGCATCCATTTTTTCTGTCTCCTCGGAATTTCTCCCAGCAATCCCCTCTCCCCCCCCTTCCATTACTAGCACACATCATTTGTTTTCCTTTCTATCCGCTTCACCTTCTCCACACTTTTTGAATCGGACATTATAATTTATTATTAATAAATTATGCTCAGAATCGGCATCCACTCCCGCGATACTACTAATTAATGACAGTCTTCTTAAATCTTTCCCTTACCATAAAATAGTTAAACTGGTATCATTCTGAAACCCCAGGCATTTTCCATGGGCCTACCCCTATTGTGGTATTTGAACCATGTTTCCGATATGATTAAGGCATGTCTCCTTTAGAACTACATTGCTTTCTCCCTTCAGCCAAACCTTGTTCCTAAACCACAGTCCCCTACTTCACTACCATATCTTCCTTCTACTACCTTCGCGTTCCAATCCCCCGTCACTATCAAATATTTCCATCCAGGAACGCCCGCAACTATGTCCTCTAACTGCTCGTATAATATCGACTTTTTCCGGACTATGATTATTTGGTGGCATACATATAGTTTAATAATGCCCTAATTCATTGATTCAGTTTTTACTTCTACCAGCAATATTCTTTCAGTCACTTTTTCTTTGTTAACTGCGCTACATCCTACATTTTTTTCAGTATTATTAACACCCCTCCCTGGCTCTCTTTTCTTTCGCTGTATATTGATTCGTATACTATAGTGCTGCCGTAATCCCCAATATCCTTCCATCTTGCATCGCACAGCCCTAAATTATTTATATTTCCTCTTTTCCTCTCCGGTTTTATATTTCCATCCCTTTCCTATCACACTGACTCTCTCATACGCTCAGCAATGATTGTAACCCTTTGACTTACGAACTAACTAAATCTTGATCATCCGCAAATGTAATTGATTTTATTCTAGAACAGTTAGAATTTCGATCGATTACAACTACGATAATTTACTTATGCATAAGGTAGAAGCGAGGTAGCGCGGGGAAACACGAGCTAGCACCGCCGAAGTAGTCAGCAGTGCGGCAAATGGTGCTCTGTGCTCGGATGTTCACTCGCTCAGCCTCTCAAGACCTCCCAATTTCATCCGATTGTTTCACGTCCCATCGAGAGAGAAGATAGTGGGCTACTAGGGGAGGTGTTTGATGGCGATGACGCACTTCAACGAAATCGATTAAGTGTTTGTCATCGCTCCACGGAATTTATTAAGGGGGCTGTTGCCAGCATGTAGGCGATTCCGGTACATCAACGCCTTCGGAAGATAATAGTTCTTCCTGAGTAACGGTGCAGACTTGTGTTTTTCGCTCATACAGGTACCTGTATTAATATAGTGGGACACATTTTGGGAGCATTCGTGATACTATTAATAAGACATCGGATTCACATTTGCATTTGGTAAACCTGAAGAGAATCACGTCTATAAGTATTAATCTAATGGCATCGGCCGTCGAAAACCATCTCTCTAGCGACACCCACGTGTGCCGTTGTGCCAAATTGTTAATGCGGTGTAATTAGTCCGGCGGTCTAATTATGCGCTTTGAACCCTTCGACAAACCTGAAGGCTTAGGCTCTAATGCAAGTGGTAATGCGCTTCAAGGGGTAACACGTGTGTCATTTGAAATTTGTTCACGGTTTGACTCCAGACTCCCCATTACTGTGAATAGAATCACAACGGCTTTTAATCCTCTTATAGCCTTCCATAGGAGAAATCTAGATGAATGAATATATTATTTCATTTCATCATTTTTGCGTAGGAACGCTATGTTTTCAAGGGAATATGCCGTATTAAGGTAAGAACGACCAGGGAAAAATAATCCACATCCTTCAGGACTTCAGAAATGGACGGTTTGTGTAACTACTACGCCACAAAATAGTTTGAAAGTTAGAGGCAATTTATTCTTTCATGTTCTCATTCTAGGGAAGGTTTTTCCGCGTGGTTTTAAATATGAATCTTTGTTTAGATGGCGATACAATTTGCCTCGAAGCTTTCGTCTTCCTCCCACGGCAATTTTGAGAAGCGAATTCAGTTAAGTTGCGGGGCAGGGATCAGATATTGCTGCTCTCTGGAGGGATAATCTGTCGGACCGTTCCAAGCTATTAATTCTTCGCTTGACATCAGCAGGCATACGGATTATCTTTTTGAAGGCAAAACTCAAGTATATTGCGGCCTTAAAATTACCAATGGAACCCTTTATATGACACAGAACTTGTGATATTGATCTAACAGTAAAACTTTACTTGATAATTTCGTCTTCAGTATTAATAAGTACACGTAACAGACTTGATAAATGTAAGCAACAACACCTTATCACCGATTGATAATGTTGAGTAATAAGAGATATAAATTAGGAATATGAGGATGTTGTTGACAAGAGAGTGCCAACGATAATTAATTGACCTTCCTTCGGGCAATTCATTTGTAGTTTTTAGCTAAACACATCAGATCTTTTTTCCTGAAGAGATTAAAAATATATATGGAAGATAATTTTAAACCTTGGATTATAGTTAAAATGAATAAATTCAATGATAATGCAAAAAGTTCTATTGAAATTGTATTAAAGTCATAAGTTTATATCTTTTGGAAGGCAATGCTGAATCAAGCGCTGGACCCCAAGCCTCCAACAGTGAGGGGTACCGTTGCAAGTATTGTAGATATATTCGTTATATTTTCCAAATTTCTACGAAAGTTCAAGCTCATCTATTTGAATTAGAAAAAAAACTCTACATCCATATACAAGTAAATATTTTCATCATTAAGCATTTTTAACGAAACATTATCATAGACAGGTAATAAGAACGTTTTAAATCAGGCAGTGAAATACCTAGTTTTAGTGAACCAGATTCTCTAGCAAGTCAATTTAACCCAACATTTGTAGTACTCACCAAGTGACGGCCAGGCCTTGTTCCCCGATCGTGCCTACTCAGTGCTCGAGAAATGCCCAGGGCCCACAACAACTGCTTGAATCTTTCTACGATGCTGGGGATACTTCCAATTTCAAGTTTTAAAACATGATGTCCTAACGTAATCTGTCTTGAACCAATATGTGCGTGAAGCCACCAGCGGTAGCGAAAAGTGCTCTACCACATCAGCACTACTTCCGCGGGCCTTGAAGGTATTGCTCGTACATGTATAGAGTTGAGCTCATGAATGTACAGTTTGGTGAGGTGGTTTTGTTATTGTGCATGCCTGAACTAATCCTGGTTCCATAGCGAATTTTAATTCCCAAAAAAAGGTTCCGTACTTTAAAAATCTATCCTTCCACCATTTTAAACTTCATATTCATTTAAACCACATTGACGTGTAACTTCGGTTGGAAGAGATGTTTACCAAAGAGCACGGAGAATTAAGGTGGAAATATTGGAACTTAGGAAAATAACTGCATCATGAAAGGTTTAGCTCTATAATTTGCAACGGAAATCTATCCGAGAATGTGATGATGGAATCAACAAAAATGTTCCTCAGGTTTGCGTCACGCAGAATTGTTCTCATAATAATGGATTTCAAAGGTATTGAAATGGAATCAAATAATAATGTTGGCAACAGTTGAGAAAGGAGGATTCCAGAAACTCGAGAATCGTTAGTGACATCATAAAAGTCTGCGTAAACATGGTATATGGTGACCCAGTTGGAGTCTAAGAAGGGAGGAAGATGGGAAAAAATTGGTGTTGCTTCACTTGATTTTTTAGCATAAATTTCACAATAATTTTGAATAAATGGAGATGAGCCTAGAAACTTCATCCTCCCGCTTAAATCCACCAATGATAAAATTATCAAAGAATAGACTGTCTAATTGGAGAAGTGGCGGTTGAATGAGATTTAAATAAGGTGGAATTGTTTTTAGAATGTTGGAAATAAGGAAAGGGACTGATTTCAGGGCTTAAAGGAAGAACGAAAATTGTATGACGTGGAGGGATCATCTCACAAAGAGACATTTTCCTATTCTCTAATTTGAGATTCACAGAGAAATTGACGTTAAAGGATAAAAACACCATGAATTTGGATCAAGTTAAATACAAAAGGAACAAAAAGCAAATGCGATGTTTGAAAACAAAATATGTAAAACCAAATAACCGCTGCTCTTAATTATTCATATCCTTCAATAGCAGCCACCTAGAGATCAGCCTGGCCCCGGACCCCTCTCGATTGTGTCAATTAGGTGTCGTAGGGTAACTCGTCATCCCTTGGTCACAGCTCGCTAAACCACGTGAGCGGTGACTTTTCCGGCCCTCAACGGGCGTACAAATTGGTGACTCTGTCAATTGTTTGTTTTATGTAGATATTTATCACGCACACTAGTGTCTTAAATACATGGCATGGTGTTCATAGTAACCGGCAGCGATACTCATTTGAAGTAGCATTCAGCTCTTTTCATTCTCCATGATATTTTTCAGGCAGCATATTTTTCTTCAATGAGCTATTCATGCTATCATTCCCCAAACATGTATTATATGGACTTATTTTAAGGTTTTCATACAGTTTTAGATTTTCTTATAAAATCGGGATGCAACACAATGCTGATTGTCTTCGAAGCTAAGAAATGTCACGCCAGCGGGTCTAGGGGTCAACGGAACGCGCTGGAACTTCTACTAAAAACCTTGGTGTGGTCACACCGAGGTTTTTAGTCAACCGGGAGATATTAGGGGATAAAACGAACCTTAAATGAGACATGGGTTAATTAGTTTACCTATGAGACAAAACTTATTCAAATAAAAATAAGCAAGAGTTTTTAACAGAAGAGGTAGGCGGATTTCACGCGTTACCATTGCTAGTTTATATATGATAACTAACAGAGAAACAAAATCATACCGTTTGCCAATGCTTAAGCCGTTATGAGTGTGCATGAGCAGTGCTGTCAGGTTGGTGCTCAGTTTAATTGAATCATTCAGGTGAAATTAGGAGAATTAATTTAAAACTATTCATTGTGTGATAGAAGTTTTTTCAAACGATGGAAGTTTTACGTGCAATTGTTGTCTTTGCTCTGTAAACCCCATTACTTACGCCAAATTTTCGGTTACCTCACACTGAAAGATTACTCAGGATAATGCTAAAATAAGTATGTGCATGAATTTGTGCTCTAACCACGGAGTACTGCCTAATATTATCCCTTGAGGGAAATATTCTTTGGCTATGAATTGTAATTAATATATTTAGGGCTGCGCAAAAATAATATTTCTCCTTCCTTCATTACGCATTTGATTCATTCACAAAGCAAATGTTCTAATATTAACGAAAGATAGACGTTAAGTATGACTCCGAGTGAAAGATTTTAAGAGGAATGTTTTCAACTGTACCAACTCGACTATTCCTTGAGAAATACCTCCAACCCCCGGTCAAATAATGTAACCTCTACCTTCACAAACGAAGTTTCGTGTCAATTACGGTACCATGGGGATTTGATTTCAATTGCTCATCAATCAAAGGTGTCATTCAGGATTAAAAAGGAAATCATGCAATGTGAAGATAAGAATATTAACATTCAATCACGTGGTGTAATTAGAAGTGCACATCCTCGTGCAGTGCAGCCATTTGCCCGCACTTCGTATTCATGCCCAGCACAAAATCGTTAAAACTATGGAAAAGGAAAATCAAATTTGAGAAAATACAAGTAACTGTAAATGGACGCAATATTCGTGCAAAATAAATCCGTACAAAATCGCTATTCGCGTGAATGCTAAGGGTTCAACAGATTAAACCTAAAAATAAAAAGAAAGCCCATACATTAATATTATCCTTCCGAAATGTTTCGACGCACGAAAGGAAAAGGATTTAATGGGAATTTTCCTAATCGGAAGCGGAAATCGACGCTCATACACTCCTGCGCAGAATCCGTGGGTGGGTTTCGGAGCCTCGGGAGAAAATATTTTGGCAAATAGAAAGACTAGCAAATCAGCTATTTATAAGTACGCAAAGTGTGTGTTATCAGGCATTGTGAGAACGGGCAGCTACGATGGAACCCATGTGATCTAGTAGCTTGACCTTAAGTCTATAAAATAGCCCGAAACATGTACTGCCTCTTGCAATACAGGGTGCGGGAACACAACTTCCTTTTTTCAAACGCAAAACGCTTTAAAAAAAAAGGAAATTATGTTGGCGCACCCTGTACTACCATCTACGTACATAGCTTTAACGCCGTACCCTTTCGTTCATCATGCTCCATTTGTAATTCATTTGATGCAATACTAGATTCCGAACATAAATGAAATGATTCGCCCGAATGAGGTATGAGTAACTTGTACATTCATTTCAAAATTTTACTTGATATCGATAATTATCGACTACTGCTGCCTTTCCATTCTTTACTATCTTCTCTTTTTTATATCCTCATTTCCACTTTCATCAACCCCTCTGCAGTAATGTTCAGCGTATAATTAATTTTGATCGCTTTCATACTTCACTGCAATATTAGGTAAATTATTAAAGTACCTACTCCCCCCGACAGGTTTTACTACATTCTTCCCTCAGGTTCTTTCGTGAAATTTCTTCATACTTTTTCTCTTCGTAAACAAATCATGCTCTGCCTTCCGAACTTCCTCGCCTTCCATCTGAAATCATCCTCCAACGATTCTTTAACTCATTCAACAGCTGCCGAAGGAATAAATGTGACTTTTGAGTCCCTCCCAAAGTGACATCAGATATTAAATAGCTTCCTGATCCGAGAGCGGTTTCCAGCAAATTCAGACAAAAAGTAGCAATGCATTTACGGGATGTTACCATTTAGATGGCAAAACAAACTTTGAGGGGTGCTCTATAAGAGTTTTGAACCAATATTACTTGGAAAGCATGTAATTATCGGACATAACTATGGGAAAACACGTTGGAAATATCTACGTAGGAGAAGGTGCGATATGATTCTTGGAATGGCCGCTATGGGAATCGCATGAGGCTCGAAAGTTTCGTGCAGATTACTTAATCAGCCGGATATTTATGATTTGTATGAGCCAAATGTTCACCTCGATGGAGTATTTACAGCTAAGTTACATTGAATTTTTAGATTACGATAGTAAATCAAAGGAAATTGCACAACGATTTGTGATCAGAAAATTGTAAAACAAGAGTTAAATTTCATTAAAAACCATTCTAAAATAAGTCATTATTTCATGTTAAAATTTCAAGTATCCCTATGGCTGGTTAGCTATTACCCTGCCTGGTCTCATTTATTCCGCTGGTAATTTATATGCCCATCAATTATTTGCATATTAATGATTGCGGACGGTAACGGGTGACCCCACCTAACTCTCTTCTTCATTTTAGCTCCTTCTGACCCACTGTCACCGCGTCCTCTATGCAAAACGAGTATCTATCACCTGTTATTTGTACCGACTTAAACTTTCCTCTAGAAAATTTAACTTCATACTTCTGTCCACGTAGTCAAAACCATTCTCCAGAGCCAGGAAAGCAGGATCCAGGTCTGGTAGTCTTTTGGTATCCCCTTCATTGTGCCTTATGTCTCTTAAGAGGATGAGCAGCTTCTCTCCGGTTCATCCTCATCTTCCCAATGCAAGCTGGAAATTACCAAAGTACGCTTCCACTTTCCTCCACACTCTCCCACAATTATTTCCTGTCAATCTCCTACGCAGGCGTAGTCAGGCTAAATGTTCAATATTTTCGCGTTTTTCTGACCTTTTCCCTTTCAGTACGATTACATTCTTCTTCAAAAATCAGTGTACCATAATTTTAGCTGTATAATACCTGAAATAATATGTAATACCTGTATCTCCTCTTGTTTATCATAAAGTAGGTGTTAGAGCAGCGTGTGAGTCACCTGTAATTCCTGATTTTTATCATTAGTGTCGTGCCTTAAATTCAGTTCTAGGATAAATTCCCTATGATCATCATCAACATTATCCCCTTCATCCACTGTTCTGCGGTGGATTTCTTTTCTTTTTCTACATGGATTCTTTCCATTTCATTCGTATTATTCCAACGATTCATCTGTGCTCATACGAAATTCCCCTCTCTTCCTCTTTTGTCAGATGGAATGCCGTTCTTGGATGAAATCCTTTCAATCAGCTCAACTGCAATTGGTTTTTTATTTGCTTTCTTTAGCCTCTTGAATTCAAGTTAGAACTTCATTCAATTACGATATGACCACTGCCGGTAGGTTTTCCGACCCATATTTAATTTGAATACAATACCTTTGTCATTTTCATCTTTCCTATCATCTGTGGGCACCTTGCATGCACATTTCCTTCGTGTTCACAAATTTATGCCGTTGAGAGAACTTCAAATTACTCTCTCCTTTTTAATTCGTTTGCCTAGTCCGTGTTTTCTAGCTGTTTTAACTTGGCTTTCCCCAAAGATGCATCGCAGTATTCAAGATAAATAGATTTTACTTCTCGCTTTGTCTCTATTGTTTCATTTCATTGCCCATTTCGTCGCCATTGGAGTCCATTGTCGGAAGGATTTCGTTGCTATCTTCAGCATGGATTGCTTTTTCTATTGAATTGCTGCCATTCTCATCGCGGTGCTCTTCTGCAGTATTCCTCTTTCTCGCATTTCCATTCACTGAGATTGCGATAATTATCCCATAGACTCCGCTCCAAAAATCTTTCTTCGGGGCGAATCATTTCACTTACTCCGCAAATTCGTAGCATCATTGTAAGCATGGCTACCCTTACACTCTCTCCACGCCTCCACAGTTCTGTGCTACTGGAGTGCCCAGGGCCTAATAAAACCGGCGGACACGTCGCCCGTAGATCCGAATGGGGGACATGTTTACCTTCGGGTTAGTTTGATCGAGAGGCTTTCATCACTTCTGTTATTTCAATAGATAATAAAAAAAGAACAATCGGTGAGCTGCTACGATTCCAAAGGTTAGTAATATGCGCTCCTTCACATCACAGTGCCGCAGCCGTTAACATTATATTACCTCCAAAAAACTACTTTGGCCTTCATTTTTACACATTTTAAAGAGTACTGCCTCCGTTCCGGACGACCTGAAGTAAAATCGGTACACAGAAGCATATGGCTCCCTGAGTTGATACTCAGCGAAGTGAGTATTGTACCCAAAACTTACTTCACGTAAAGTGTCTTGTTGCGTTATAAATTGTTGGCGAACATATATGTACTCTTTCGGATTCCTACAGCCATGTACGTTCAATTTATTTGTAAAGTGACCAGCAGGTATCGCATGAGGGTCATCAGTTGTGTATCTCTCCCACAAGATATTTAAGATACCACGAAAGCTTATTTGACCAAGCAAAGCCTATTTCAATCAGGGGGAGTCCGATCAACATTTTCCCAAACCGCAAGCTGCGAAGCCCATGTAAGACTTCGGCTTGAAAGTAGGCAGAATGTTGAGACCTGAATTCGTCACTTTCTGCAAGTAAGATGGATTATTATTGTCGCATCCTTTTCTTTGTCTTTCCGCCGAGAAAAAAACAGAATTCATTTAATCTCATTGTGATTTAACAAAGGTATTTTATTTCAAAAAAATTTGGAGATCAATTAACACTAATCAAATAAGTTTGAGATCAAAAATCTCTTTGAGTCATTATTATGCAAAATCCAATTTTAAATACCCTTGCTGAAGTTTCACCGAACTGTTCGTCAGAAGCGATTTGCACAACTGATTCGAGTTGGATACGTTTTCATCAGGCATGAATACATTTAGTAAAATTGGATTCTATTTGGAGTACATCTGCATTTATGCGTTTTTTTAACTTCTTAAATGCAATCAACACCAAAGATGATTGCGTAATTCATTGGTGAATACTTGAGTAAGGAATTAGGAATTTAATAAGGATATACCTGTAGTCTTTGACGTTAAAATATGCTTATCTCTTCAACACCCACGTTACCACGTTAACAGACCAAGATCCTACATGTTTATTTATTTAAGAATTACGTTGCAATTAGCCCACCCACCTGGTGGCAATGGTCGAGTCTGATCAATGATCACTCTTGCAATGAATATACATACATACACGCACAAGAAAAACAGATAGGAGACAAAATATTCTTACATACAATGACACTTCCACATCACATACAAACAATATTCTAATAACTAAAATAGTACCAATGAAGTTTATCACCCAGTGGCTGCTTTGCACTTATTCTTAAAACTCGTAAAATTGGATGGAAAGGGCTCTAAAAAACCTCCAGGCAGCTGGTTCCTATCAACAATAGTTCTATTTAAAAAAGAGTATTTTTCTTATTCGTTTTTTGTGTTCTTATTTTTATTTAAAAAATGTGGTCGTTTTTCCCTTTAATTTTGGTTTTTCTACCTCTTTCCAACACATCTTCCCACGCTTCGTCATTTTTAACAATTCTATACATCGCGCCTAACCTACTCCTTTTTCTTCTATTTTTCAAACTCTCCCATTTCAGTATATCTAAAATTTCTGTGTCACTATCTGTTCTTTTGTACCTTCCAAGTACATATCTTGCTGCCTTTCTTTGAACTTTTTCTATCGGTTTAATATGTCCCACCTCATATGGATCCCTTACAATGGACGAGTATTCTAGGATTGGGGTAACCAGTACCTTATATGCTTTTTCTTTTGTGGCTACGCTACTTCCTTTTAAATTTCTCATTACCCAATGCAGTACTTAAAATGCCTTTGAGTCATATTATATCCTTGAACTCCCTACCCAAGATCCCTAGTTAAGTAAATGCCTAAATATTTGCAATGACTGCTATACGGGATTCTTTCTCCAAAGAGGGGGTAAATGTCCTGTGCGGATGCCACCGTGAGCCTAATAAACGTCCCCGATAGTAAAGAAGTTAGTTGTACAATTCTAAAACTAGCGTTAGTTACGCTCAAATTAGTAACATTTTCATTGCCACATTCAGAAACTTGACTTGGGTTTAAGTTCTCCGACTTTTTACATCATTTAAGTGCCGGCAACAGTTATGAAGTCAGTAGCTGGAAGACCGACCAAGATAACTCGTTTACTCGTTCAAGGGGACTGACTGATACCTTTACAAGTAATAATTATACACCGTTACGTTAATTACTACAAACTATTCAATAATTTGAGACGAACCTGAGAAAAATCGAAATCATTTAAGTTACAAAAATTAATTATGTTTTACTTTGTTTACATCATAGTGGTAAAACAAAATTGTATGCAAAACATTTGGATTAATAAATTTATCATCAAATTCTTTTAGGATCAAAAAGTACGAACATAGCGAATCCTTTTGTTATTTCTATTTCTAACTTTCGCACAATTTTCAGTACGGTAAACAACAGTGGAATTCTTCTATTTGATTTACATACAGGTGTTACATTACCTGTACATAAATAAAAATAAGATTTTCACAGTGATTAAAAAAATACTTCTATTTTGTGCTTTCTAAAAGCCAAGATCGAGGTATGTCGCTTTCTCGCATCATGAACTGGTATTACCAACCATATCGTCCAAAAAATCCAGATCCGGATCCAAAAAAATTAGTAAAATTACAACCTATTATTATTTCTAACTTTTCACTATCTCTCATCACAGTAATCCAATAATGAATGGCATAGCTCCATCTATCTATTTAATAAAATAGTGGATATTGTAATTAATAAGCATAAACCAAGTAATATATGAGATATAAATTAGGTTTATAATTCTCGTGGTCATTCTTTTACATTATTTCAATCGTGTGTTTTCCAAAAGTCGATGACTAACTAGATCACTTTCTCCCACCGGAAAACGGTAGATCCACTCCAAATCGTCATAATCCATAGGGACCAAAAAATACGAAAAATCTCATATTGTTTTTATATTCCCGATACTCCTTAGTGCATTAGGCCAAAAAAGACACATCCGTATTTATTTATTCATACACCTCTTTCGGTCAATGCTAATATATGTCCCTTCAATGAGCTTTTTTTTAGTGGGGACCCAAGGAAATTGCTTTCCCACGACGAAATCCGATAGGCTCCGTATTTCATAATTATTCTGAACCCCCTTTCAAGAAAAATATTACCGGAATCACTCGATATTTAGCATTAGGATTGTTTTTCGATAACAACTTTCATTTCTATTTATTTATTTAAACATTTTTATATATTTCAAACCTAAGCTAGCTCGGAACAATTTAATATTCATCTTCATTATAAAACGATGAATTTTTTTATTTTCTGCGATTTTTAAACAGATTTCATAACAGCACTTCTGTCGAAAAGAAAAGACGGAATATCGAAAAGAAAACTCTCTTTTGAAGATATCGTGTATCAGAAAGAACGGCATATGTTTGAAATGAAGGTTGCAATTTTTATTGCATGTTTTATACAGATCATTTTGACACAGAGGAATTTTCCCAAAGATGAGAACTTGCTCTATGAATTTCTCATGTCCAAAACATTTTTACGAAACATTTCCATGAAAAGGTTTACATACATCCATAAGACTATTGCTCGTGTAAGACTATTAGATAAAAAAATGAGTATCTTTACACCTGGGGAAATTCGAACTCTTTTTGAGTTCGATAGATACCGTATTAGATGAATCATTGTAGCGGAGCAGAGCGATTATCTCTTTAGTGAGACAGTTTTCCAGGAATATATTATAAGGAATATATAGTGTAAGGGTGGAAGTCTAAATATAGACAATCCTGACAGATGGAAGTCAATAATTATATGGCATTCATAAGATGTTAAAAGAATAAAATCGTACGCTTAGTGCTGCCATTATGTCCGCATTCCACTTGGGCATAGCAACAGTGTTCAATCGAGGTCGTGCTGTCTACATTCGATCGCCTCTCGTAATTGACACTTTGTCTGTCCATTCAACAGGTTAAGAAGGCCCGCTTTCTGTTTACTCGTATATGCCGAAGTATTGGTGCAGTCAACCTGTTATTTTAATGATGATTGTTGCACTGTAATATACTGTTTGGAGTAGATTCTGAATAGACTCAGAATATAGAATGGTAAAACGATACATTTTTACCCTTCCTAATTAACACCACCTGACATTTCAACTCTGTGTACTGCCTTCCTCCCGTCATTCCGTCCAATGTCCCTTTCCTATTTATGCACCTTCCTCGCTTGCCTAATATTCTCCCCTCTATTACAATTTTCAACATCCAATCGCCAATCAAACCGCTCTCCATTCATACAACCCCCTCTCCTCCTCCATTCCCACATTTCAAAAGCCTCCAAACTA
This sequence comes from Hetaerina americana, assembly GCF_022747635.1. Lineage (NCBI taxonomy): Eukaryota > Metazoa > Arthropoda > Insecta > Odonata > Calopterygidae > Hetaerina > Hetaerina americana. The sequence continues at coordinate 10,040,437 of NW_027286069.1, read as the reverse complement.
TACCCATCATCTTGCTTTGATAACCATGCTTCAACACAGTACAAAATCACGCTACAAACCAAAGTTTTCCCGAGCCTTTTCTTAGCATCTTTACTTAACGTCCCTACCATCAATTCCCCCTCCCTTGTGAAAATTTCTTTACTTAATGCAATTATTCATCTTCCAATGTCCCTTCGACCGTAACCATTTTGGTCAAGACCACTTCTATGATAGGTAAACTGTTCTACCTGCTCTATTTTTTGCCCTCCTATTTTAATATTTAATTTAGCTTTCCTCTTTCTCGAAAACCGCACGCCCTTTGTTTTGTTTACTTATTTATTTATTTATTTAGGATACATTGCTGTTAGGCGATAAGCCGTGTGGCAATGACATGATATAACAAGAGCTATAAACTATGCAGTAGTCAGTCTTAAAACATATCATAGACTCATATTTACATTGACTCACGCCCAATACATTACGCACTTACTTATCAATTCGCTGAGCAATTATTTTTTTAGCATGAATGAATAATTAATATATTAACTCATAACATTTAGTGAATATTTATCAGTTCATTAATCTTATTCTAAAATGAACTTTTTATATCAGGATTTATGAGAAATAAAACATGCGAGGGCACCTTCCTCGGTTGTTAAATGGAGACAGTTGTTCTAGATTTTTAGGTGGTTTGCTCAAACATTTTATTCAAAAGAGGTAGAAGACTCTACAACCAGAATCAACACAGGTAACTGCTCAAATATTTGCTAATCTAACTCAGTTCAAATATGAAGAGTATTCAATTGTATTTGTGCAATATTTCGGAACTGATCGTCAAATGCTATAAAAACAGATTTGAAAATTTTACAATAAACTCAATACTTTGGGCGAAAGAAGATATATAATAAATATCATGTACTAGCAGACTGAATATATGATATAATATATTCCATTTCAAAAACTGATCCTCGTTATATGAAGTATCGAGTTGATGAAAAAAGCAAGTAGAGTATAGCATCTGTATCCATTTATAAATTCCTCCTCATCTGATACCGGTTATTCTTCATACATAGATTATCAAGAGATAAATATTTGGTAAAAGTAAGTAATGAGAGCATTAGATTCCCTGAGATTGGAACTGCAAAAGTTTACATGCTAGACTCATTAGAAAAATCCTCCTTCGGGCGTGAATCAGAGATTGTGAGGTTTATCCAAACCACGCATTTAAAGGAAGGCGACACTTCCCATAAAAATTGCGGAAACAGATCGACAGGCATTTGATGCAAAGTGTTGAACAAAAAGATTATTTTCCCATGAACATTTCACGAACGCAACGTAATGAAACGGTAGAAAAGCAGGAGACGGTAGAGCAGGCTTGTATTGTACAGTTCATTTTTTAAAATGCAGTGCCCTAATACACCATGCCACGTGCCGACGCGGCGGATTGTATTTTTTTATTCTATTTTATGAAAGTTGATTTCCTGACTCGGCAATATGCGTGGTCAGTATTTAAAGGAATCCAGTTCGCACACTCACCCTTAACTCCCTCGAAATCCGCCTCCTTGTCTCTGCGCTCCTCCCGGTCCACACTCAGCTCCAGGAGGGAGTTCACCGAAAACCTCCCGGAGTTGGCGGGAAGCGAGCCCGGAGCTCCGTAATAGTAGCACCCCGCGTGGTCGTAGCTCATCATCTCGGCCTCCTCGGTCGCTCGCCGCCGCCTTCCTGGACCTCCCTCTCGCGCGCCGTGAGTCCGACAAACTCCCCACGCCTCGCTTTCGCGCCTTTCTTCGCCGCCACAGACGGGATCCTAAATGTTTTGTCATTCACAACCAATAATGGCTTTGTCGTCAGCCTATGCTAAATCGTCGCCGCGAGTCCACCGATCCACATCGACCGACCCTCCTGAATTTATAATTGGCACTTAATTCCATTTGTTACAGCGACGCTTAGTAGTTGGAAACCGTTCGCTTACTTTGTAGTGTACCAACAATTGGTGGCAATTAGCGATGATGAGGGAGGAGATAGCGTCGGACGGCACTGAATACACTTTATATGCTTTTTTTTACTTTGAATTGATCATTTGTTATTTTTAAGGCACAACTTGCACAACGTTGATTTAATTACTTATATTCGGAGCCCTCCAAAACCTCACTCATTCTTGGTCATTGAACTCACGATTTCTATAATTTAGTCCATTAAAATTTTCAAATTTGACATGTAGTTTCAAGTCTCTTGTGCAGATACTGTTATATAATTTTCAATTCTATGAAGAGCCTCTTATTAGAGAAGTCTGCTAATCACTATATTAAAACACAGATTTTGGCTTTGCTCTGGTTTGTTGTGCTGACTCATACGCAGTTCTTTTAGCCTGCATGCATTGCCTGGAAACAAACCCTAGTAGCTATTGACTGCAATTCTTTTTCGTTTTTATTAACCGTCTTTTACCATGGGCCTAATTCTTTTCATCTATTCTGAAACTCAATGGTGATACCATCATGCATCGATTGAAATACAATATTTAGTAAGTACCATTTACGAAAAAGTTTAAAGTAAATTGTGCGTAAGTTGTTGGTAAAAACTTTACACTTTCATGCAGCCAGTGAAAAACTAATAGTGTCTTACGAAATGTAACGTCACTTGTTCTTAAATTGCGGCGTTCTTTGGTGTGAGTTCAAATACAAATTGGTCAAAAATTGGAAAGTCGAATGGAAGTTCAATGTTTCTGACTTAACAGGGTTAGGTTTCAGAGGGTCCAAGTTGTTTCGACGCGGCGATGGTCCGTTCACGATTAAGCGAGAACACAGCCGCGAACCGAAATCACCTAATCGCTTACACCCATGATTGCTGTTCTGGGCGGTGGATAAGGCTAATGGGACACCTCCATCCTCATCAGTTCGAACGGCGGGAGCCTTTGGCTTCTTGGCAACTGAGCGGTGCAGCAAAAACAACACTCGGACGTTGAATGGGGAAACACTCTCAATCTCCTCTTCGCGATCGCCACATTCCCAGCGGGATGTTTTTATTCCTGTCTTCCTCCCGGTCCCCTCCCGCCGCCACCGCACCCCTCCCGCTCCTTCCCCCTCCCCTCTCAGCTGAGTCTTTGGAGTCCCCACGGCGTCCTGGGAATCAATGGGGTGTTAAATGGCCAAAGGACTCTTTGGATGCATCTAGAAGAATCAGGGACCATGTAATGATGGTGAGTCGGGCCAGACTAATTCATTACACGTAGCGGAAGAGCAGAGGGTTGTAATGAATGGCGTTTTAGTAACCATTCGAATATGTAGCGATTTTGCTAGAGGTTCGTCCAAGAAAACTGGCGACGGCTCTAAAATCAGGATTATTGTTTGCGAACTCTTGAGGAAAATGTTGAAACCCTACTGATGCTGCTGCTGCAAGACTGTGGGAGGATATCACGAGGGAATTCGGCACTGGTTTGGAATCATCGTGCTTAGTGTTGCGGAATATTTTGAGAAGAACACCTAACTAATCTAAATTATTGCCAGCCTCAAAAATAGCAGAAAATCTGACGAGTGTGCAATAAAAAATTTAGGTCAACGGAATTTATTGCTTCTCGAAGTGATATACGCGAATGAGATGAAAGGAGACCTGAAGTTGCCAGCTTCTTTCGTTTGCACCAATAGGTTATGCATGAGTTTGTTAGCATTTTTCTAGAGCTCACATGTCATGTTCGCGTTGTTTTCTTTCACACACTTTCTTTTAAATGATTATTTATTCAAAGGTAGTACGTAAACAATGAAAAATATATAAATCCTTCCGCTCAGAGTTGATCCCAATGAGGAGAATGAGGCAAATCTTCTTCAACCTGACATTTATATATCGAATGGGAATAATTAAAATAGAATTTGAATTTTTCCTCAATGGTCTACTGGAAATTAGATTACGCTCCACGGGGACGGTCGGCTTTGCCTTGGTGTAACTCCCGGGCACACGATAGTATTCTTATGGATGGGTCGCATCTCCTGGCGCAAGTATAATAATCCTTTTGCGGGGTGAGTGCATGGGCGGGGGAGGGTCCTCTTCTTCCCCGGGCCGACTGGGCACTGACCCCGAGGGCACTCTGGCGTCTCTCCTGTGTCGAACGTCTCCGGTCGGTCGCTCCGCCTAGAGGGCGGGGCACGGGCCTTCAGCCGCGCGCCCTCGTCGAGGGGAGGAACAGATGACGATCACCGTGCGGAATCCACTGGTAGTGCGTGCTGGCGGGAGTGCGTGCGAACGTGTGTGTGAGTGTGTGTGGCTGGGCACTGACTAGTCGACTGCTCACGCCGACCGACGCTTTTATCCACTGCGTTGGCATGGGTCTTTCTCGGAGAGGCGGATGGCAGTCTCCCTGAAGAAGGAAGGGGGGGGCGGCGGTAGGTCTTCGCCACTGTGCGCCTCCTGGGGGGGAGGGATGGGCGTGAGTTTTGGGATTCGAAGCGGGGGCAGGGGTGAGGGAGTGGACAGGAAGGGCGGGGGTGGAGAAGAGAGCAAGGCGGCGGGGAAAGACAAGGGTGGGGGTGTTGAGGGAACCGGGAACGGGGGCCGACCGAGAGTAAGGTGCAGAGTGGAATATGAGGAGGTGGGAGTCGGCATAAGTTTCCTATACATTATCCGCATTTTTTTGATCGCATGCAATGTGCTCTTGAATCGCGAGGAACATCATAGGACTCTTTTCACCGCGCTAAAATCGTACCACAGCGTGCCGTTGTTGAGTATGGAATTGATCGGAATTTTCCAGCAGGGACGCAACTGTGTTGAGAACATTCTTTTTGTTTTAAATTTGCCAAAGCATAAAAAAGTCGAACTTTCTGTGATCAACTATGAAGCATTTTGTCGCTTTCTCGTTGGCCGAGACTGCAGTCGAAAATCAGCTGAATTTACGATATTTCTCACTCGTAGGCACGAAAATGGCGTGAGGCTATTTCAAATTCCTCGCTCAACATTTTCTGAAAAAATCATCTTATTTTTAACTGATTTTGACTGGCCGTTTGTGTCGCTTGATTCTCGTTAAAAAAAATGGAGTAGACATTACACATACCAATATTTATTCGGGGGGTGACGGTTTTGAGATGTGAACGGAAATGACTACATTCCTAAAATTTTACATCCTATTACATAGTACCCTGCACGCCACCGCTAGAATGTGTGACGGGGTGATTATACACCAGACTACTTTTTACACAAAATAATTTCCCCCCTAGCGCGGTCGGACATCGTTGTTCTGATCCCTTATCGTTCGTGGGAGAAATGGTAACTGAAATCTATCTTTTCTATATAAAATTCTGTAATTCTATAAAATCTCTCATTTTATTCACATTATATCGCCTGCCATATTTCTATGGCACTAGTAACACATTTTCAACATCTTTGCTAAAGAGATATTTCCAATTTTTACAAGATGTTTAATCTGTAATTTAACCTTCGCTCCGTGAGTGATTCCCAGCCCAGCTGCTCTAATAATTTCGATGCGCTACTCAGTTTATCATGGCAACATTTTACAAATCTAACCCCTCTACGCTGCACGCGATCAATTCGGTAATCAACCTCATGAGGATCCCATACACTAACAGCATATTCTAAATGATTTCAAGATACTGTACAGGGAAAGAAGTATTTTATCGGTTAAGCCACCTATTGTACAGAGTAGGCTGAAAAACTAATGCGCACATGCTTGTAGATCCCAAGAAAAATGGCCTTTAGGAGCACTCCTCGTGAGTAACATTCCCCTTCAACACGCGTGCGCAGGTTTGAGGTCGTTTCATTCATCCAGTGTATGTATTTTGAGAAGCGAAAGTTTGGAGACGTGTTCTACTGCTATGTCAACGCGATTTAAACAGTGTGCTTCTATTGACAGCTGTCTTCACCTCATCGTCCGAGGTGTAATGATTACCTTTTAGGTTTCTCACGAGTTTTGAGGAAAAAAATAAAAATCGCAAGGCGCAAGATTGAGGTAATAAGGAGAGTGTGGAATCACTAGACACATCTCCATACTAGCACTATAACGCGTCTCCATATTCCGCTTCTCGAAATACACTGATTTAATGTAATGACCTCAAATCTGCGCATGCGTGTTGAGGGGAATGTTACTTCCACATGCCAACAGGAATGCTTCTGAAGGTTATTTTGTTTTTGGTCTACAAACATGTGTGCATTAGTTTTCAGCCCATCATGTTTCTTGTATTTCAAAAAATTTCTCAGTCAAAAATTATAAAATATAATAACAAAGTAGTGATCCTTATCAGAGCTGAAATTTGAAATTATTTCTCAATCTTCTCTCAATCCGAGCATTGAGAATACATTTGATGAAATGTCTTCTCCGTGCTCTTGATTTCCTTTGCAATTCATTCATCCTTCCTGCCGGTGGACGCCGTGTTAACCAAAATAATGGCATAGGAGTTAGTTCTTCATTATTATTTTAATGGTTTAGGATATATTAATAAAACTTAAAACTGTGGTATTTGCCTGTCGCATGCTTCTTAACTGTGAGTAAAAAACAAATATCAAATTATTTTTTCCTATTTGTAATACGAACAACATTTCTATGATAAAATGGAGTGAAATATCATTATCAGCGTCATGGTTTTGACGGTCACTGGCGATGAAGTTAGATCAAAGAAACCATAGGGTAGAAAACATCATGTAGTTTCTTTATAAATATTATTCTTCAATTAATCATGAGGTTATACGAGGGTCATCCGGAAAGTAGTACCCGTTCGTGAAATAAAGACACAAAAGTAAATATTAACAAACATAAAAAATTTTATTTGAAAGAGGATACTTTAAACTACTTCTCAACATAATCTCCAAGCAAATTAAGGCATTTTTCATAACGTGTGACAAGTTTCTGTATTCCTGCTGCATAGTCCTTCGCCGCCAGCTCATTGAGATACGCGAGGGACCCATCTTGCACAAATTTTTGCATAATGCAGATGGTGTTTAACAATTTCATGAACAATTGTTCGAGAAACATTGGGAAAATGCTCACAGATGTCATCAATTGTGACGCGCCGATCGTTCCTCACGAATTCGTCAACTGAGCTCACCAGTTGGTCTGTAATGACAGACGGTCTCCCTGAACGCTCATCGTCGTGTGTGTTCCCCCTCCCCATGTTGAAGTTGCGACACCACCGCCGAACAGACGACTCGTCCATTACATTGTCTCCATACACCTCCTTTAATTGGCGATGAATATCACATGGGCGAACGTTTCTTGCATTGAGGAATTTAATCACTGCCCTCACTTCACAACTGGCGGCGTTCTCAATTTTTTTAAACATTGTAAACAATCACAGAAACAACACAGGCAATGCTAGCGTCACGCAACTTGGCTCAGAGAAGGCAGACAAGCCACTGAAGCTATCTGACCTCGTCCAGCGGCTACTCGCGTCGTCAGCACTTCATGCGGCACGAACGGGTACTACTTTCCGGATGACCCTCGTATATTAAATAACTATGTTAGCTCTAACGATGGAATAAGGGCCAGCGTGGATACATTTATCAAATCTCTCATGGTTAATGAATACTTTGTCAAAATAAGTCTTAATGCTGGGAAAACTACGAAAAAATAAATCAACAATAATCACGCAAAACTGAAGCAACTATAATGATGCATCATTTACAAAACCTTTTAAAGTTAGGAATTCCAGTGCGTGTTTGATATTGTAAAATGTCTTCTTTATTAATCGTTTAACCTTTAACTTTTGCAATGACTTTTACCCTCTGAGTATAATTTGAGTGTGTTAGTGCATATTAATCGGTAGGCTTGCACTTATAAAGTGGGTTTTTTTCCCTTGGCCCGGATTTAATCAAAGAAAGTAATCTATTGGGGAAAGTTATCTTTTGGAGTGGAATTATTAATTTAACTTTTAAGCCTCTTTATTCAACAACTCCCTTTGTGAGTGTCAAACCAGTCACGAGATAAGCGAGGGGCTGGGCATTTCTATTATCAAAGGCGTCAATGTGGAATGAAATGCCTATATTATGAATATTTTTCCCTTGCTCCATGTAAAATAAAACCCTATTACTAGTAGAAATGGTATTTATTTCGTAACAGTCACATGAGATAGTATATTATTATCTTAATGTGATGATTAGGCTTTTGAATGATTTATCTCTGGCAAAAACTGTTTATATATTTTGAATGTGTTTTCTTAAAAATTAAAGTTATGTTTAGTTGCCAATTAAAAACTTAGAAATAAGTATTCCACCTTAATGAAAACCAAAGAATTATTACGTTTAGTTCCAAGGAGGGAATTATTTGAACATCGGGAGGGCATGTTCCCTGTGACCATATTCCCGTCCCCCGGAGGGCTTAGGAGGGCAGTGTGTGCTCCGAACGATGTTAGGTTTTTCTGAGATTGCTGGAATATTTATTTCCCCAACTCCCAATTAGATTGCTCAATTTATTGGCATTCGCAATGTCAGAGCACGTAATTGAAAGTTAGAAGATGAACTTATCGGCCACTGAATTAGTTTTTGAAGTTGAATCTTCCGATTCGATTAAAAATAATTTCGGTAAACTTATTTACATTTACAGCCTCGGTGGGTGGTCGCGGGCGCGCATGATGTCTTATATCTGGGGAAAGGAACTTTTCTTTGAGAGCAAAACAGCTCGTCTGCTCTTTAAAGACGCCAGCAAAAGGAGAGTGGAGCAAGCGATTGCCAAAATTTCATCCGGCGTTTAATGGAGGGCGTCCAAGTAATTTACTGCTGTGGCTTGCATCCAGGAAAAAAGGAAACGATTACAAGGATAGTTTCGCATTCACCTGAATAATTAACTATGTCGTAATTCAATAGTTTAGAGCCGCAGGCTTAGCAGGGGTTTAGTAGGTTTATGTTTCCCGCTATGCCATCTGTCCTCTGGTAAAACATACCGGCCGTGGCGACTGCATACCGTTTTGCGTTAGTTATTTACTTAGTTAAAATAATCTCAACTAACTAAATAAACAAAACGTTTGTGAAATCTCTTAAACTGCGGTATAAAAATTTGTTTACATATTATTTGCAAAATAATGTGGCAGAGTTATCTTATAAGATATCTGATGTTCCTATAATTTTAATCCCATTGCTGGATATTAAAAGAGCCCGCGTCGCCATTGTGTGTCAACAAAATTTCCTTTACATTTTCTCGTGGAGCGAGCATCGGCCTAGGAAAAGGTAAGTCTCCTTCATCTTTGGAATGGCATGCGATAAGTTTTAAAAAATGAAAATGATACATTGTAAGCTAATATTAATTATAATACTGAGTGCGGAAAAGGGTTCAAATTTTACGGCTTAATTTCGTCATTATTGTTATAATTTAAGGATATTTTGAGCTGGTGTGAAGATCAAGTTCAGAGATCCGTGACGTAACCCAACAGTGAAACATGTAAGAATTGAAAGCTGTTCGTGCATATGAATCTCTCATGGTAACTAATTTTCGTGTCTTAAGCCCAGGGTTATTTCCGGACTGACAGGGGGCTTGAAAAGAGCAGTGGGTACTTTGCTTTGAGGGCTCGCTGCACCGCATTCAATTCCAATGGACTTCTTCTGAGAGGGGGACCACGGGGATGATTCGGTGATGCGGACACGACCGACGACGGGTGGGCGTCCGCGCCCTCTGTCCACTTCATAACGAATCCGACCCTCGACGGCGAAGTAAGCGGGAGGTGAACGCACTGGGAGCTGGAGTACAAAGGGTGTCCGTAAATTGTCCCTCCGTCCCATTTCCACCAGCGAGTGCCTTCCCAAACTCCCCTCTCAGCCCTTCCCTTCCCTTCGGAATCTGAGCGCCGCCGTCGGGGGAGGAGGATAAAGGCGTGAAGATAACCGTTCCGCCCCGAAGGAAGTGAAGTGCCGGCCTGTGTGCGCGCACCCCTTCTTTCGTTCCTTTCTGTCGGAATATCTCAGCGCTCCATAAGCGCGGGAAGATTAATGCCGCCATAATGTTCTCTAATTAAGCGCCTCCGGTTGCTCCGGGTTGTGGAGACGCCATGGAGCGTGTGAAATAGCTTCTGAGGAGGCGTCGGGTAGAAGGGTATTCTGGGGGCAGGGAAAAAGGGCGGCGTACGGGGGAGTCTGTTTGAGGGCGGGGAGCGGCGGGGGCGGTCGGAGGGGTCGGGGGAGGAGGAGGCGATGGCCAGGAGGCGGGGGAGGCTGGGGGTGGGGCGGGGTGGCGATGGCTCACCTTCGGCTGGTCATACCTCCGGAAGATGTAATATGCCTTGCGGTCTGCCTGCGCCGTCTCCTCGCCATGAGAGACGTTCGTCGGAATTAGGGAATTTGGTTCGCATCGGTCGGTGCCCCACATTAAATGGTGAATCGTACCATAATGACTGATTTATCTAACTTCACCGTGCCACTCCGTGAGTGATGTAAGTTTAATGATAACGAGGAAAATGGGTGAAATGGCGGAATGTGGGTGAGGGATGGATTAAATGCTTGAACATTTAACATTTTCGACTTGTGAGTCGTAAAAAAATGAAAATTAATGCTAGGAAAACGAAAAATTATAAAGTATTCATGAAAGGACGGATTTGGGAGCAAGATTCAAGATAGGAAAGAAATAAGGGTATCATGTGTAAGCTTCGTCGTTACGACTTTGTATAAATTTACAATGTGAGTAATGCAGCTTGAATGTAAAGAATATGTAATGAATAGACAAGTAGGCCTTAAATGAGAGAGGACATTAAGAGAGGCCTTTAAGTAATGAGGAATAACATGGTTCATGAATGGAATACAACTGAACATTTTGTCATGTGTAAAATAAACTTTCCTGTGATAAATAGATACTATAGATAAGTGATAAATCATCAAATCGGTGAAGGACTGCGTGGAATTTTGTGTTTACCTTTATATTTCCCATGTGTTCTTATGGAAATATGTGTTTTTCATAATTCCATGAGGTAACCGTAAGGCATCATATCTGAGGTGTCGGAAATTTTTAGTTGTTTTTCAGACAAAAACGACCAGTGTCTCAAAATTTAAGTTTCCAGACCTTAGAAATTAGCGTAAAGATTTTTGTACAGACGTGGAAACATCCACTTTGATCTCGAAATTTCACCTCAAAAATAGCAATATGGAGTCTAAGGTTCTCCCTCGTTATGTGACCCTTTCACTGTACTCACCTTGGGATACCCTTGTGCCTCAACCCTGCGAACGAGAGATTTTGGCGCCCCACCCTGAGGATGGTGACTGCTACTGCCCGTCGGTCGATCACGATTGCTCGACATGCACCGAATACCGTGGAATGCATTGTGCCAAATAAGCCGAACTTCGCCAGTTCCTTCTTAATAATCGCTCTTTTCCAGCGGCCATTAATGCTCGTTGATTTCATGTCGTCACACTTCGGTACAACTCTTCGTCCGACAAAATGATCGATCCAAATGTGCTTGCGACGTCTTTTTAAGCGCCTTTGGTACACGATATGGTTCGTCGAAAATTTTATACGACGATTTGGACCTATTACGTTGCAACGGCAAGAGTTACTTTGGGATTGAAATTACCGCGGCATATTGATTCCAGTAACTGATCCTATTTTTGTGATATCATAATACAAAGTAGTAGTAGTATTTAGGTGAAGCGACAGGCTATTCGAAAACTTCATCTCTTGACCATAAATTAATTCCTTTTACCTAATAAGCTATTCCGGAGTAATATACTTTAAGAGAGGCAAACGACTTTCGTAGCCAAACCTTCTCTGAAAGACTTAAAACCTCGCTCCAAAGACTGTGGTACTGCTGCTTGACGGTAGAGAGGGAATTATGAATTATATCCAACCGTTTCATTCTTGATTGCAGAATCTTGTGTCATTCTTTGAAAGAAGTACATACTTTTCAGTATACTAATGCGAGTGGGCTAATTAGAGCTGTTCAGTGAACGGCGGAGAAATACGATAGCCCAGGCCCCGTATGATCCCGGTTGTCTATTACGGTACAAAATGCAATGAAAGCGATGGTCTTCTTTGCGATTGGTTATTCTGAATTTAGAATGTACAAACATATCCTGTATTGCTACCCACAAGGAGTGCATTGATTGAATAACCTGATAAGGATCAGAGAAGATCCTCTAGATTTGTGTTGTGAAATAGAAGGAAGCAAATGTGACGGGTGTTTGGAGGAGTGACTGCTTGGAGAGGAGGAGGAAGGAAAAATCCCTCTTCAGACCCTAACGGCGGAATTATCGGTATGCCAGGACGTATTGGGTCAAATGAGAGAAACAGCGTGCACTTATTCTTTCGAACAAATCGAGATCAAAACAAATTCATGGAAAGCGCCGCAACAATTGTAAGCGATAACACTAATGTCCATTTGCCATTCATTTTATGTACTCATTATACTGCCACTAAACGTATTTACCCCCATTGCATAACCAAAGGCATTTGTCCGAGCAGTTACTGACATATTCCATTGGTATTTATCGCAGCGTGTGACGTACGAGGTAGACCTCCAAAGGGTTCTGAGGAGGGCAGCATTGCCACCGGAGGAAACAGTAATCTTACCCTCAGCTTGTGGCACGTCTGTTGCCAGTCACCTTTAATGGCGGAGCGAGAGAAACTGTCGGCACACGAGAGGAAAAAATTACGACTCTAGCACAGAGTAAGGCGGGGAGGCAATGGCATGGAATCTTCCCTTCTCAGACTCCCATCATCTACGTATACAACGTACTCGTATTCTTGTATTTTCATGGATGTTGTTACAACTCCCCCTCACGATGGCTCGAGGGGAATGTTGTAGGTGTGAATGAGCGTTTCTTCGCGGTCCTGAATTTATGAAAATGGATTAGGTAATGCACTAATGGTAAGTTTAGAGCATGACTGCAGTGAAGCAAAATCAATACAATGTGTGCACCTTATCGGTAGTTCAACAAACCTGATAACATGACAATATGGCTAAGACTCTAGCTTGTGACTCACGTACCTGCATTGAGTGTACGTAGTGTATGATTCGATTTCAATTTAAATTATTTTCGTCGTCTAATTTAATGAACCGTTCGACTCTCAAAAGCCGATTGTGTTTTACTATCAAACACATGTTCTACTGTCAAATGATGTTTTTTTAGCAGAGATGCCGATACATTACGAGCGAAATGAATTCACTTCAAACCAAATCGCAGATTGCGCTATTCTGAGAGCATCTGAACACTCTTTTTAATATTATCAATTAATGATTTTATAATAATTGAGTGATTCCTCTCAAAACATATTCCCGAGTGGTTTGGTATTACTTTTCGGGTCGATTTCTTTAGAGTTCACCATGTATAGGAACTTCGTGTTGAAATGCACTATAATTGTAGAAAATTTCATGCGCTAGCTACGTTGCACTGGATGTCACTAATATCGTTAAGAATCACATTAACTAAGTCGTGTAGTCAAATATGAAAATGAGATCTAAAAAAGCGCAGTATTTACTCTCAGATTTGCATCAAAAATGATAGCGGGAGAGAAAAAAGCCTCCATGGTTCAAAATCATCCCGTCACAGCCGAATGTATGGGTTATCTGATGCCGGCGAAAAGTTACCACTTTTTATGCTGGGGGGAGATGGGGCTTACGTACACTCAATTTTTCAAGTTGTCGATGCGTGTCGGCGTACAAAAAATACGTTTTGTGAGTTATGACGACAGTGAAAGAACTCTCATGGTAAGTTGGTTCGACCTCCCAAAAGAGAATATCCTCCATTCCTGACCCGCCATTTCGTGAACACTTTCAGTTTTGCGAACTGGTGGCGAGGATTCTTCATAAATGCATTTACTCAACGGCAAGGTAACACAATGTTCATTGAAATTAATTTTAGGAAAAATACTGAAATTCATTTGTACGCAAGTTGAAAAAATATTTGACTGAAGAGCGCCATTCCTTGCAAAATGCCTGCAATGTAAGCTATCGAAGGGTTTTTTTTTAATATTTAAGCTCGCGAATGCTGTTGCATGAAGATCTTTTAGGATCTGCAAAGCACCGACAAATTTTTTCAGCGTAAAAATATATTTTGGCATCCGTGAGATTTTTCACTTTTATTCGAATTTCGAATTTTCCATTCACTTTTAGTTTTAACAGAAATGAAGTCTATAGCATTTGATATATCTTTCACAATTTATTTTAAATAATTTAAAAGGCGCTTGGCAAATATGTAAAATATTTATTAATATCAAATATCAGCCAAATACGTTTTCCTCTCCCGATGTACTGGAAGGGCCCCATGAGATGCCCATTAGATGTCTACCCTCACTGTCTACTATAATGCCTTCATTACGTGTGTGGAACTCATATTTTCACTCAGTGGGACGACACTGACATTGCAATAACTCCGCTTATAATGTAAAATTATTAGACAACTTTGGTAAAATAATTCAATTAAGAAAAAGCAAAATGCTGCACTAAAAAAATAAATGAAGTGCCAAGGGCAAATATTTTATTATAATGTGAGGATAATGCATTGGAAAGATATATGGGGAAAATTAAGAATTGGATTATGTGCGCATGATAAAAAATGAACTGCCATCAACTTGTACACAAGAAAAGCGTTGTGAAAAATCCTCGCGAAATGATGCAGCCAAGTACTCGTATATCAATGCCTTCTCCAAAAGGATGATGAACTTCTTATGACATTGTTGCGACGATAGACTTCTATCGCGTTTCTGGATCCAATATGTGAGAAGAGATAAATGCCTCAGAAAAAGAATAAAATTAAAATAAAACAAATACATTAGAGAATTACATTTTGAAGTGGGTAATTACGTTGCGAGATGGGGAATGTGCTGTGTCGACGATGTGCGCCTAATTTTCTCGAAACTCGACGGAGAATGTTCAGGCCGAGTGGACGGCAACTGCTTCAAAAGCTGCTGAGCGCCGGGAAGCACTTCGATTCTCGGTGCTGGCGAATCCTCTCATCATACTCCGGGGCTTGATTTGTTTTGCTCTGTATGTAGAGGATTTTCACTGTGACTTTTGCCCACCCGGTGAGATATTTAATTGTGGGTAATTTCGTCGAGTGCTTAGCTAATACTTACGCTAGGATTCTTTTCGACCAGCATCCCATCCTTTCCCTGTTTAGAATTGATCACCTTTTCAAAAATCACTCATAACTGTGGAGCACTCTCCAAAGTGCGTAATTAGTGGCAATCGGAACGTTCACGAATCATCAGGCGCGATCATCGAACACTTATACATGTTATCGCGATCACTATTCATAACGCAATTTTCCTCTGTAGCAAATTGAAATAATGGCTCTTGCAATTGCCAATGATACGAAAGAATGTCCCATCTCTGCAAATTTACACCAAAATTAAAACCAATTGCTTTTGACACGATCCAAGGGCAATGATTCCTGTTAGCCCGATGAACCACCTTATGCTGGACTTTGTAGGTTATTGAACGTGGAATTTGAAAAACGCCATAGAATTTACGTCATGTATTGCGAAAATAACGATAGCACGCTTGTGGTGTGCAGATGCGTGATCGCCGCCCTGCTGCGGGAAATTGTTTTTCTGGGGCAGAAAAGCGAGCAGACAGTCAGTCAGTTGGGTTACATCGCTTATTCTGATTGAATTGCGCTGAGCAGATAAATCGAGTAGAAAGCGAAGGAATGTTTCTATTATTTTGGTCACACGCGATTATTTAATGATGATCTTGAACAAGGAAGTACCCCTCGTGCCACGGAGACCACAGACTGCTTCTCCTCCGCGAGCACGGGTGTCAACATAGAAGTCTTTCTCTCGGAACTCTAACGAGAACCCTCGGCGTGCCCAACCGACGAACCCAATAAATGACCTCTAAGCCAAAGAGCATCTGTTTTTCTACCACATCATAAAGTAAGATCGGATAGGGATGGTGCAGTGACTAACGTACAAGCTTGTACTGGCTTCCCAACCCGAGGACCCGGGTTCGAATCCCGGTGTTGGTCGGGTATTTCAGTGGTATCCAGACACCTACTTGGAGTGCTTCTGGGAGAGCACTGTGAGTACACCGTCCGTCGGATGGGACGTTCAATTGTGGACTCCTTGGCGCCTATGGTTAAGAGTAGGCCATTGCTGAAGCCAGGTTTTTTTCCACCTCCCTTCCATATACCTTGAACGTCTTACGTCTAGTGGAGTACCCACCTATCTCCTCTTGAGCATATGACTTCTGCTCTCGGTAGCCTCCCCTCATAACTAACTACTACTATAGATTGAAAAGTTGACTTTCAATGGTATATTAAAATGCAATGGAAGAATGACGACTAGATGGAGAGTATCGACGATTTAGTGACTAAAACTCCGATCCTGTTCTTGATTTTACCTCCTGGGAGGTTTCATCATGGCTGGTGTATGTCTGAAGTAATATTCAATAACCGGAATGGTTGTAGCATTTTATTTATTTAAGACTACCGCGAAGGGGGAGTGAGGGTAGGGGACTATCGCCGAAGAAACTCGGCTCTCAGAGATGAAGGAATCCTCGAGTTTGGGGACTCACAGGGTCTTGGGGGTTGAGGGGGGAAGGGATGAGGGGGCTGGGAGGGAAATTAGTCGGGGAGAGTTGGGAGAGGGAGGCGGAGAGAGAGAATGGGGAGCGAGAGGTCGGGTTGGGAGGAGGGGGACGGAGGAGAAGGAATAATTCGAGCGACAGTGATGGGGGCTCGAGGCGTGGGGGCAGTGGTGAGGGGGCGGAGGTGGGGCGGCGGGAAGGAAAGCAGCGAGGGCCTGGCAGTGTCTTGCGGAAAGGAAGCGGGGGCGAGGGGGCCGTGGGAGAGAGGGTGGGAGGGGCCGCCTTTCGGCTTCGGATCGGAGGGAAGGACTAATTTTTCCT
The DNA here is from genome assembly GCF_022747635.1 of Hetaerina americana. Lineage (NCBI taxonomy): Eukaryota > Metazoa > Arthropoda > Insecta > Odonata > Calopterygidae > Hetaerina > Hetaerina americana. Next base: position 10,023,701 of record NW_027286069.1, on the reverse strand, counting down.
TTGCCCGCGGTGGCGGAGGTGGTGACAAGGAGCGTTTGTCAAAGCACCACGGCACCCCTGTGGGGAGCAGTCGTTGTCGGGAGGGGTGTGGGGCGAGGGGGGATGGCTTGGGGTGGGAGTGGATGGAGGCGTGCGCACGGAAAGGGGGTTGGGAAGCTAGATTCCCGTGAAGCAGAAAAAGGTTGATGGATAAAGGACTAAAATTCGGTTCCGAGCCAAAGGTCTCCCTTTCATCTTCACATTTTGGTTCTCTCGGTGATGGCAAACGCATTGCATTCGCGACAACGATGGTCTTTTCCATAACTCTACCTAACGGAAATGTTTACAGATGATGATCAGGTAATAGTTATCACGATAATCATCGAATTTCGTAATGTTCAGAAATAAGGTCATTTGATATCTGCGTATTTTACACTTAGGGAGGTTATTATATACATACGTGAGTAATTTAAGATTTATATGATGCACTCAAGTGAATTTGATTTATAAAATTGTGGAAAACCTGCCTACACTCTCTCCCACTACGCGATTGATAATTTAGTGATTTAAGTTTCTCAAAATATTAATCATAGTTGTTTTACAGCGTTCCCTTCACGTGAAATAAACGATGTACGTGTAATACGCCACGGTGAACTACTCCACTCCAAAAAATATGCTGCAGCGGTGATGCGGTTCGAGATGGGACCGTATATTCCATGCGTGTTAATTTCAGGTTAATTGAAATTAACTTTGCCATTCCGTAGTAACAGATCTTTAATGAGGAAAAATATTGCTGAAAAATATTAAAATTTAGGAAACTCTTTCCAAAATCCAGCCTACGAAACAATAAACCTCGGATCAAGCCTACCCAAAACATCAAATTGCTATCAATTCGTGGTGAACTGGCGAAAACTATGTGACATAGTTCGAATCATTTTGAAGTAGTAGCACTTATGTTTCACATTTTCCTCCTCGAATTTCCTCCCCGCAACATCCTCGCTATGAAAATGAAATGCCTTCGCATTTGTAAAAAGTCGGAGATGCCAGGCCGCGTATTAATTCAGTCCGGTAATAGGACAGAAATGGATAGAATCAAAATTCCTCCGGGGAAAGTTGAGTGCTTGAATTTATGTCAAAACTAGTAGTAATATGAAGGGGTAATAACTTCACTTCAATATATGGACCCAACGCCTTTTTTGAGATTTAGTAGCAATGTGGTACTTTATGTGCTTTTCCATAAGATTTCAAGTTCTAAGTTTTTATATGAACTTCCGGGGAAAGTACTCTTTTATCCCCGAATTTGCATATTATATTTATTATTATTCTGTTTAATTTCATTTTTAGCCATTCACAAACGATATTGTATTGAAAAAATACTTCTAATTGCAGAAGGTATGCTAAGGCCAACAGTCGAAATTCAACAGGCTTCACTTGAAATTAGTCGCATTAGGAGGCCTTGTGTAATTATGAATTGCGAGGTTATTTTTCAACGCTTGCAATCCAATGCGACCAAAGGTCAAGGGCGTAATCTAAGTAACTTCTCATTGCAAAATAACCGATAGAAACACCTGAAATATAAGATTGAATGAACCATTTCCTATTTAATATTGAGCAGGATTTTGGTATTCATGGCGCGACAATACTGTCTGAAGAGAACTTTTCGCCACTTGCTATAAGGCCCTGGGTTCGAATTCCCGATGATGTCTTGTGACTATCCAAGTGAAGGTGTAACTTTTCTGTATGCATGGGCTCCGGTAACCGAGTAGTGGCACATGGAAAGGATCTACCCCTGCTCTTTATTACTCTTTTATGGGTTGCGAATGCCACATATGCCACATGCATCATAGTGCGAGGTGAGATGAACCATCGCCTATCAAACCAGCGCCGATCGGGTCGATTGCTGAGGTTTCGATGCGATGATTCTCGGATACCGACGTTTGTCAACAAAATTCGAACTTTGAGTGTAGTCCTGTGCAATCCCCTAGTGCCGCTCAGAATACATCTAACATTAGGGTATGTGGTGGAGAAACCGATGAATTCCGAGACACTATTCGCTTTCTCACTCAAGTGTTCACTCTTTCCAACTTCGAATGAGAAGAGGGTCACTTCTTCTCAGATTGGAGAAATAAGCCGCGTCCCGCTCGTGTCCCCGATGGGACCGGCCCAGGGACGCCAACCTTTTCGTAAAAACTACGCATTTATTGAAGATTCGAGTCTTCCGGGATTAACTCCGTGTCCGTCCATATTGCTGGGGAAACAATTGCTGACCTGAAGACACTGACGGCAACAGCAAAGAAACTGTTGTCCCAGCAATATCGAGCCCCTCGGAATAAATTCCGGAAAACTTGAATTTTCCAAATATCTCTTAGGTACGGAGATATTGAATTTTGGTACATATCTTCTATCATGATCTATACAAATTTGCAACGCACCATGGATATGTTTCAGGGATCAGTCAATAATTACGCTCGTCTTTTTCAGTTTAAGCCTCCTTCCTCTTCGAATCGAATGATTGCCTCCGCAGTACAACTAATGCATGGTTCGAAGTTCTTCACGCGTCTGAAAAGGTTAAGAATAATACTTTTGAGGAGCGGGCTGACGCGGGAATGGCAGCGGAAGATTGCGAAGGGAAGAGATGGCGAGTTGAGGGAAATTCGGGTGGAGTCTGGAGACGTTTGACAGTAAGGTGACGGCCACCCCGCGAAGAGCGCTCAATGAGTGGGCCGCGCCCCCGTCGAGGACTCGCCTTCGGAAGGCCGCCCCCTCGCCGGCGGAGAGCACACGTTCGCCCGGGGGGGGGAGGGGGAGACGCCAGTGGAGACGGGTGGATGGATGGGGGGTGGAGACGAAGTGGGTGCGTGTGGTCCGGACGGAGTGCTAGCCGTCTCCTCGCCGAAAGATGAAGGTGCTCCCCTGATTGGCCGTAGTTGGCAGCTGGCTGGTGGGGTCCACCGCCCCCCGGAGGCGAGGTCCTTAGAATGATGGCCCGTGGGGACGTGGATGATTGTTCGGAAAGTGAGACGGAAAGACCGTTGTGGGTGGATGGGGAGAGGGCGGACCGAGTTAAATATTTGCCCTGACATCTCATTCCATTTTCCCGGAAATGTACCATAGCCAGATCCTCGAGACGTCCTTTTGATTAAGGGTGTTAAAAGCGAATTTAGAGGGATGGATTTTTAAAACGAGAGTGAAACTTCCGTTGCTGCATTTTGGCTCGTTCAACCTTGACATCTTACCTTATCAGCGCCTTGCTCTACCTAGCTTGACCTTCAGCTGGTTGCGTTCTCCATATATTCGATTCTTCCCGTTTGTTGGATAATCCGCATTTCTGCCACAAATCGTTCAGTCTAGGTATTCATTGAAATCCATTGGCAAGGACACAAATAAATTGATGGAAAAAATATTTCAGAATGAACTGAAATTTATTCGGTGACATCCAGCGGTTCTATATTTGTATTATCATTCCATTTAATTGTAGCCAATTTTATTCTGCTCTTAAATATCTTGGTTTTCCGATAAAATATCTATTTCTTGCGGCTTAGATGCCTAGCATATCATTCTCCTACTCGCAAGATAATTTAGTAATTTGAAATTTTAGTAATATTCTGTAATTTCAATATTTTTTTAAAATAATGACAGAGATGCTGCTGCGATTGATCCTTGGGCAGCAATAAAAATCTCCCATACGCTAAAATAAAAAGTGGATGACCCCACTGAATCAGCTGTTCTAATGGCGTTGCAGATATATAAGTAATTTAAAAGTTCTTACCTCAAATGTTAAACCCATGCGGGTGTTCTAACAAAAAACAAAAGGAGCTATTCTTTTGATGCAAATAACACCTCAAACCTTAATTGTAGGCATTAGATAAAAAGATTCTTGTCCGCCAGCTCTTCTCTAATAAACATCATAATTTATTTGAATGCATGATAATGATCCTGCAATGATCTCTCGGTTGGCATGCGATTGGTGAAGCACCATAAAATTGTCCAGAAAAGATCAATACTAGGGCTGAGAAAAATTTGATTCTAATTTAAGGTTTAACTAAGGTCACTCGTTTAACGGTACGCATTTTCTGATCCTCCCATCCGAGTGTCAAAAATGTTCGACCCTTAACCCTTGATTTTGGAAAGGTCACATCCATCCCTTTAAATTCCAAAAGTTTTCAAATTTGAATAAATAAAATAAAGTTTTCAAGTTTGAATTTGAATTTAGTTGGCTACTATTTCAACCCAAAATGACGTGAATGAAACCAATTTCTTTAGTCTATACCTTGTTTCTTGTTCAGCATTGTCATTTTAGCTTTAATTTCAATCTTATTTTTATAATATCCCGCTCTACCACTCCATACTGAAACATCCTTTAGGCCCTTATGTACCATGCATATGGACAGCACCAATTGCACAGTGCCAATGTCTCAAATTGAACAAATCCTTCCATTTTTCAGGATGTTTCTCTTATGTATTGTAATAAATCAGGGCGTCCTTAGGCATTTGATTACATAACTTGAATTAAATCAACTGCCGTAACTGTGTCAATATTAGCTTTAAATTTGTCATCGTTGATCTGATGCCATTTGAAATACATTAAAATAAATTCGAAGCGTGTTAAATTCAACTTGAACCATTTGAAAAGCTCATTTTAAGCTATTTTTTTGAAACAGGAAATTAAACGCTCTTGTTCATTCTTTGTTGCTTGCCTACGCACTTAAGTGAGAATATCTTCACTCCTTGGCATCCACAGCGAGTTTGGACTGAGACAACCGACGGCCATTTTGAGCTGCAGTTAAACTCAAATTACGTGTAAAAGCGACTCCCTATTTTTTTCTCTCCTTCTCTCTCGTCCTTGTCGTTATAAGTCTCTCTACCTGCGGAAGAATGTCTATTTCGGGGAACAATATCCTCATCTGCCGCAATGAGCTCCGCAGCCAGTTTTTTGGATTCAGTCCGCCCATCTCACAGGGAACATTTGGACTTTGATTTTCGCCAGATGATTTCATCATTAGCAGGTGGACTCTCGCGATAAGTGCTTGCGAAAAAAATTTCAGCAGCTGTAGATTTGCGTTGGCCTCTTGAGCTTCACAGTGCTTGAATTCACTCGTTCAATGGCGATCTCTCGAAATACTCGTTTGTTGTTTTTTGACATTTTTTATTTTGGTCAAAGTAATCATGCATTTAGTGAATAGAAAGTATTTGAAGCCAGTCACCAGGCGGCCTTCTTCCTCTTCCTCTCTGTCCTGGAGGCTCCATGTGCGCCATCTGGAGTGCAGTGGCGAGGGTGGGCCACAACTCTAGAGGACGATGGCATTCTAGTCGCCCGACAGAAGCGGTAATTTCGTTGATTTATGAAGGGTGGCTTACATCTGCGATCCGGAGTCGTCCCATAATTGAGATGGATTCAGTACAGAAGCCGGATTTTTCACGTCGATGCACTCTTTAACTACTGCCGGCCCTGGCCGATGAAACGCCTTTGTGATAATCCGATTGGTGAGAAATTACATCGGCATCAACTGTTTCAATTTAAATCACTTGAAATAATACCCCAGGTTTGAGTGACTGATTTGATGACTGTTACTTTCAGTTTTATTTTAAATTTATCACTTTATATAATCAAGTATTATATTCGTAAATATTATGCATAGAATAGACACCCAAATCCAAAAAAAGTCCCGCTTTCAAATTTGGCTGGCTATTTACAATATCCACAGCTATGAATTTGTGTGTGCTACGTGCTTTACCTTCTTCGACAGTGAGAACACTTCCAACTAAAAGATAAACCTGCAAAATGGAAGTGGAAGTGTCAGCCATCCAGCCACGATCCCTTCGCTCTTTTTGAAAAAGAAGATAGTGAAAAGTGTCATTCCATGTTGTTCTCAACTATATGAACTGTATTGGCGACATGAAAATTAAACACTCTAATTAATTCATGCAAATTTGATGGGCGTTTCGTGAAATGACTGGCCCAGCATCTGATTATGGAAATAAAGAATCTATCTCGAAGTCGAAAGTAACTCCATTATGATATTTGAAAATTTATGGCGTTGAAGAAAGTGATAATTGGTATTGTTGATATCCGCTTAAGTAAACTACCTGCCAGATCATATTTAATAAAATGAGGGTCAAGAATTCGGACAGTTATTATTTTTGCGAGCTTTATTGTCCTTTCCTCCGTAGCTCTCCCGTGACTCCAACGATCTCGTTTCGATGCCCTCCAAAGCCCAAACTGTCGCCACTAACCAAATGAGATCTTGCCACGGAGTTAGGACATCGAGCAAACAATCGATAATTTAAAACTTCCAGGGTACGGGGGGCGCCCCCCACGCGGGTCCCCACCCCCGAAGCCGCCCTCCTCATCTCGCCAGCGATGGGACGGCCTCCGACTGGGGCGACGGCCGCCGAGAAAGGGATGACAAGGGCCGGGAAGAGTCCACGGAGCGAGGATGAGACCTGCATGCAAGAGTGGAGACGGGGAGAGATGCTACTTCCGGGCGGGCGAGGCGGGGGGTGAGGAGAGGGGGGGAAGTGCCCACCCTCCCCCAGTGCCCCCGTCCCTGGCTCCAGGCGGAGCGGCGCCAGCGGGGGCGTGGCGAGGCCCAGGGGAGGGGGGTGGACTGGTCCGACTGTCGAGGGGAACATCAAAAGGGTGGACACGGAGGGCCGCCCTCCGCATCCTCCCCGCGAGTTGTGGCTCAAAGGGGCAGAGGGCTCGAGTTTCACCCCGCGGCGGCGTCCATCGGGGTCAGAAGGGCAGCCGCGGCGGGAAGTCTTTTGGGGTGGCGGTCGACCTGCCCAGGGCAACTTTTTTTGCTCGAGCCTAACGTGAGCAATGCGAGCCGAATGCCAAAAGCTCGCAACCGAAATAAACCGACTTGGGCCCTCGCGATATTTTCGCTTCATATTTTAGCCTATTATTATTGTTACGGGTATAATGATATAACGGGTATAGCGAAATGCAGGTTTGAGATGGACCCAATGAAATTAGCACAGTGTCGTGGTTCTCAGAAATTAGGAATCACTACCCAACTATACCCTGCTCACTGTTGCATTAATTACCCCAGTAGTTGGTAATTCCATTTTTCAACTCCGCATACTCTCCACCCCCATTCGCACCGCCCAAGGTGTTCTCTCTTTCCACCACTCCACCTCATTGTGTCAAAAATCACCTCTCTATCGCAGTCTTCAACAGCACATCCAGTGTCTCCACCACACAATCTTCGAATTCCTCACCATAACCGTATCACACGAGAAAACGTCCTTGATTGGAGACCGTGTGGGCACCAGAGGCGAATCCTTCCTTTTGTGTGTGTTGATTTCTTATAATTATTGACTGTCCACGTTTAAGTTAGGTTTTGGATGGATGCAAATGAAACTTCGTCGCTACATTCCTCAGGTCCATCTAAAAAGGCATATCCGGGAACCCTTAACTACATTGAGCTGTTCTCCGATTCCTTATACTTTCTACCTCCCCTCATTCCGTCCAGCATTTATTCTCGTCCCATACCTATCACATTGATTTTCACATGCGCTCATCAAAGATGGTACCCCATTGACTGACTGGCAAACTAAAGCCTGATCATTCGCAAACTTCAGCGATTCAGTGAGTTCCCCACCGACTTTCATTCCTGTCTCCAGCTTTTCCCGTGCCTATTTCAACCATTCCTTCCACATATACGTTGAACAGTACAGGCGATAATGGACAACCCTGCCTCACCCTCTTCCTAACACTGCCCATTCAGACTCCCCATCCTCCACTCGTACCAGAACAGTCAGTCCGAGACATATTATACAGGTTGCCAATTGGGTTCCTATCCCTCCAATCTATTACTTTTTTCTGCAGTATATTCATTATTTTTCCCAATTCACTCTAACAAAGTCCTTTTGAAATCTACGAGACAGACAAGCACATTCTAATTGTATGTCACTTTCCCCTCTATTAGTGACCTCATTCATGCCTTGGCATCAAGCGTGTTTCTCCCGATCTTGAATCCAAATTGATCATCCTTCGAGCAATTATTTGTCCTGTTCTCCATTTTCTTATTGATGATCCAGAGATTCACTTTTGCTGTTTGCGAAATCAAACTTATTGTTCTTAAGCCCTCACATTATGCAGCCTCCACATATTTTGGAATCGGAACTAACACATGTGAATAAAAATCCACCGACCAAATTCCTCCCTCACTCTGTTTTTTCCAAAAGAAATTCTTTCTTCCCACGTTTTACTGGTGTGTATTTGTTATTTAACAAATTTTTAGCCAATTAAATAGCCAATGTCAACGGATTATATTTTTTATTTTCAGTTATTACAAATGAAAAACTATAACTTTGTAACTCCAAAGTATTACATTTAGACACGATCCGGATATCAACGCTCAACGACCTAAATGATTAGTAAGTTGAACGCCGAAACCCGGGCTGTGAATAAATGAAATACTGTGTATTTCAAATGCTTAGTTTTTCATTATAGAATGAATCTATTCCTCAAGTAACGCCTCATACAAACAATTATATTTTTGATATCATGTGTAGGTACGTTTGAAGGCATTACGTATTTTGCTTCTTTATGAGACATTTTCTGCCATTTTCTTCATGTGCTACTAAATAAATGATGTTGTGATGGAAAAATCACTATTTGGAAATTCTCTCCAGTGGTCCTATTATTCCAAATTTAGAAGAAATGCTAATTAAATTGGTCTGAGGTAAAGTTGACTGCATATAATTTTTCCCATAACAAGCTCTGTTTGTCAAGACAAAACTTTCAAACCTGAGAAATTCAATGCACATGGGCATAATACAAGAACAAAAAACAATATCTAGTGTGAAGGATCTCAATTTTTCCCGGCGTATTGTATTCAGGAAGTTCTCTCGGGTTTCCCACCGGGTCAGCGTGGTGTGCACCGACGTTTCGACGGCTAACTCTGCCATCGTCTTCAGGGTGAAGTGCAGAGCAATGAATTCGCCATGTATTTATACCCTGTCGTAGGGTCAGGTGTCCTCCGATTGGTCCGATGTGTTCCCAAGTGCCGAGCCGCCCCGGTGACGTCTCGTACTTTCAATTTTTCTCAGCACAGGTCTCCACGTGCTGCTGATCTGGAAGCCAGTGTCCCTGTTGAAGGTATTCTGTCCTTCCAGTCGGATTTCCACGGCTTCCTTCGCCACTCGGTCCCAGTAGCCGTTCGTGTGACAAAGTCTTTTGGTGCTCCCCCAGTCAATCCGATGACCATGTGTGATGCTGTGTTCGGCGACTGCAGACTTCTCAGGGTAATGGAGTCTGATGCATCGCTCATGCTCCGTTAGTCGCTTTTCAATTGTGCGGCCAGTCTCCCCGATGTATACCTGGCCGCACTCACACGGGATCCGGTATACCCCCGGCGCCTTCAAACCCCGTTCGGGTTTGAAGGCGCCGGGGGTATACCGGATCCCGTGTGAGTGCGGCCAGGTATACATCGGGGAGACTGGCCGCACAATTGAAAAGCGACTAACGGAGCATGAGCGATGCATCAGACTCCATTACCCTGAGAAGTCTGCAGTCGCCGAACACAGCATCACACATGGTCATCGGATTGACTGGGGGAGCACCAAAAGACTTTGTCACACGAACGGCTACTGGGACCGAGTGGCGAAGGAAGCCGTGGAAATCCGACTGGAAGGACAGAATACCTTCAACAGGGACACTGGCTTCCAGATCAGCAGCACGTGGAGACCTGTGCTGAGAAAAATTGAAAGTACGAGACGTCACCGGGGCGGCTCGGCACTTGGGAACACATCGGACCAATCGGAGGACACCTGACCCTACGACAGGGTATAAATACATGGCGAATTCATTGCTCTGCACTTCACCCTGAAGACGATGGCAGAGTTAGCCGTCGAAACGTCGGTGCACACCACGCTGACCCGGTGGGAAACCCGAGAGAACTTCCTGAATATCTAGTGTGTTCATCTGGACGTTCTAGACGATATGAACGAAACCCCCGAAAGGTCCCTGCCACCATGCAGCTGTCTTCCGAATGCGATAAAAAGCGCCCTTGCTTTTAAGGCATTTAAACAAAAACTAAAACTTTTCCTTTTAGAAACAACCAATCATTTATTTATTTACCCTGCAAGCCACCCTTAGGGTGAGTGGCAGGGAATGAATACACACCAGAATAATTTTACCCGAACATGACCCTACCGCGGTCGAACAATGTTATTATGATCCCCTATCGTTCGTGGAAAAATGACATCTTAAATGGATATGTTCTACACTTAATCTCTCTAATTTTATTGACTTGATCTACCGTAGTATGATGGGGGTAATAATACATTTTCAACATCACTGCTAAAGAGACGTCCTTCCAATTTATGCAAGAGATTTAACTGTAATTGAACCTTTGCTCCGTAAGTGGTTCTTAGCCTAGCTACTAAAATAATTTGGATACACTACTAAGTTTATCGTAACAACATTTTCCAAATCTAGCTCATCTACGCTGCACGCGATCCAATTCGGCAATTAATCCAACTTTGTTAGGATCCCATATACTTGCAGCATAATCTAAATGAGGCCTAACCAGCGACAGATAATACTTCTCTTTGATCTTTTCATCTCATTTACGTAGTACTCTTCAATAAATGTTAATTTTTTGCTGGCTTGTCCACATATTTCACATATATTCTTCACCCAGGAGATATCACAAGTGAGAGTGACGCCTAAGTATTTAATCGAGTCTACACATTCCGCTTCGGTGTTTCCGATATTTATAGGCGTCCTGGAGGGAATTGCTCTTTTTTCCAAAAATTCATCAACACGCACTTTTTTAAGTTTAATTCTAATTGCCAAGAGTCGCACCGGCGCTCTATAGCATTAATGTCACCTGACAAAGCGGCTGTGTCCTCAGGATCACGGGTATCAAGGTAAACCACTGCATCTTCGGCAAATAACTTATCTTACTAGTGACTACGGAGTCAATGTCGTTTACGTAAATTAGGAACAACAGAAGTCCGATAGCATTTCCCTGGGGAACACCTGAAGTAACTTCTACTGCATTGCTAACTCCATCTATCACTACTCTTTTTTCCCGACCATTCAAAAAGTCTTTAATCCAACCCCGGATATTTTTTTCTATGCCATATGCTTCTAGCTTTGCAAGTAGTTTACTATGAGGTACTTTGTCGAAGGCTTTCTTAAAATCTTGAAAAATCGTGTCCACTGGAACATTGCTCTCTCTCTCAAAATAAGAATTTTATGAACAAATAGCGCAAGTTGGGTCTTGCAGGATCTGCCTTTTCGGAAACTGAGCTGATTTTTCATTAATAACCTGCTTATCGAGGTACCTCTCGATCGAATTAGCAACTATATGTTCCATAACCTTGTGTTGTAACGATTGTATTCAGTTGATGAATTCATTGACCATTGCGGGAAAAACTCTTGATGACATTTTTTTATTGTATCCTTACTTCCATTGTGACGAATTCTCTCGCATGTGTATTTGACGAAATGGAGCAATAACTATTTTATATTAATTAATAGCAAGCGATCCATAATGTTCACCGAAATATTTCAGGAGTGGACTCACTATTTGAACTTCCGTAAAGGGAGCAGTGGACAATAGGCAATCTGTTCATGGGGTTTCAGAGGAGTGGATGGCATTCCCTAACCGTTACCTCCGTGCTCTTGGGATAGCATTGAACAAGCTTTTATGCTGAAATCTTGCAGTTTAAACCAACTCTGTTCTAATATGAACACATTTCTAAAAAATCTACCGCGACGAGGGATGCGTGCCCTCTTACTCAATAGCTTCGATTAATAACTTCCCTTCACTACCAAAGAACACCGCAAAGTTGAACTGTGAAGCAATACAAAAGTCACTTGTTCCAAAATATAATAACTTTGACCCGCGGGCTTGATGTCGTCCGTGCCTCTGGGCGAGAGGGAAGGGGCTCGAGGGGATGGGAGGGAGGGGCGCATCAATAATAAACTAAGAGCGAGAGGCCTTGGAAACGATATTCTCGCAACGAACATGACGCCGCAAATATTTTCCTGGCCCAAAACATAAATCATCTGCATAACAGAAAAACTTGTAGTCATCAAGATGGCGTTCGGCGAAGTGCTATGAATCGGAATTTATTTAGGAATACATTTAATAAAGTCTCGGGAATTAATTGGATACATTAAACCAATGTCTAGGTATGCACTAAAAATTAAACAGTGTTTTTGTTGATATGAAAATTGTCAGCATTATATATTACGCGTACCTACTTAAATATAGTATATCCAGGGTTCATTTCCTTCACATTATCAAGGTGCCCTTTTCTATCGATCTATTGAACCTGCCATGCTATCTATCTGTAAGTTAAATCCGCATTGCTCAATAGGTATTTTTTTGATACAGAGTGTTGATATTACATTTGATCTAGCATGTTTTGCCTAATTAAAAATCAATTTAGTGGCTGAACACGAAGTGACACTATGAAATGGTATGCCAAAATGTTCATACACTGTTCATTCAACTCCCTTCATGCATCTTAATTACGATTACTGACCTGGTGAATAATACACTTAGAATTTCTTTCGGAGCTCGTCCGTGCTAATTTGATGAATAATATAGCATAATTATGAAAATTATGTTGATAAAACTTGGCTTAGATAGTATTAGATCTTGGAGCGTATATATTTTTCCTTTTCTTCATTTTAATGTGATGATATGAAGGACACTTTGTTTGTGGGTCATACACTTCCATTTGAACGAACTGCAATTATTATGGGGTAGTTTGATATGATAAAATTCCAAGTAATAAAAACAATGAAAAAGTGATAATGGTAAATTACGTCCAGAGATAACAATAAGCTGTGAGTTGAAATATCATTTTAGCTGGCGCCCACATTAACTCAGCGTTGGCTAATGATGGCTAATGTAATCGTCCGACTCACCGGTTGGAAATAGGGAGAAAAATTAGTTGGTAGATCGATGGTATGAGTTTTCTTGCAACTCATGTCAGCGTAATATGATTATCCCCAATATTGGGTCATCATGAATCATCTGCTTCCATAAGCAGATCATCCATCGAAATATAGTAAATGAGTTAACTATCCCTCTGCTTCGACCTTCATCTCCTCTTTGTCGATCGTTAAGACTTAGTAAAGTACCTTGACGCAATCTAATACCAGGAGAAATTCTGCAAGCAACGAGTAAAAAGAGCAAGGCTAAGCAAGCAAGATACATTGATAAGCGAAACGTATAAAATAGGCTACATTCCAAAATGTTTTGACAAGACCACCGTTATGCAAAGTCCGAATAAGACAAGTGGACAAAGATTCAAAGAGCACCGATCAATGAGCGTTATATCCAATCCCTTAAAAATACTACTAGCACGAATAAATTAATAATGTATGGGAAGAAATCTTGAGGATTCCACAGGCGTGGATGCCAAAGATTCGTCTCTGAACCGAGGAGTCTTTACAAGAAGGTACTCGAATGCCACCCGCAAACCTTATAAGTTCTGGAAGTAGAGGATCGATCGTTATCAAACGGTAACGCTATTAGGAACCTGGATTATGGTGTCGACATTTGGAATTAGGATCCATGATGTTAACTCGTATGGGAGGTTTATTTAAACTATTTACCCCTATTCGGACAACAGCCAAGTGAAACTACGAGTTCTGTCCTAGAAATGTTGACGAATCCTGCCACTCTGCCAGGAAAATATTCAGGCGTGAGGCGTCGCCCAAACACGTGGGTGTTGGTTTCCTCTTCTCCCTTTGTAACAGTGGAGTTGGTGTATCCTCTCCATCGAACTGTGTTGTTATAGTTGAGTTGAGCAGCTCTTGAGTCTTTATGGTTAGGTCAAACTAAATTTTAAAGTTTAATACTTTTACGTTTCCTTGAGGGATATTTTTGAAATCTAGAAGGCTGAGAGACTTTTGCAACATTAGAAATGAGTACGTTGCCCTTCTTTAAATCTCTAGACGTCTTCATTGCAAACATTCTTTGTTTCGGGCAAAATATCGCTATTGCTGTCATAGAAATTGTAAAACTTGCAACGCTATGAGCTTTTGAAACCGCAAATCTTGAGACAAATAGCATGAGAAATGTTACATTTTGAAAGAAGAGAGGTATTGAATTAACAGAATCTTTTTTGATTGAATCTAATCACGGAGTATATTGCTTTATCTATTTATATACCCGGCAAGCCACCTCTATGGTGTGTGGCAGGGGGTGAATACACACCAGAATACTTTTACACGAACATGACCGTGCAGCGGTCGAAAAATGTTATTATAATCCCCTATCGTTCGTGAAAAAATCTTAAATCTGTTCTCCGCGTAATCTCTCTAATTTTATTAAAATGATCTCTCCTACCGTATTACGATGGGGGTAATAATACATTTTCAACATCACTGCTAAAGAAACCTCCTTTCAATTTATGCCAGAGCTTCAATTCGTAATTTAGCCTCCATTCCGTGAGTGATTCCCAGCCCAGCTGCTCTAATATTTTGAATACGCTACCAAGTTTGTCATAAGAAAATTTTACAAATCTAGCTCCTCAACGCTGCACGCGATCTAATTCGGTAATTAATCTAACTTGTTAAAAACAATGGCAAGGCTGTAACTTAAAGTTTCGTGAGTAAGAACTATGCCATATTTAAACATTCAGATTTCTATTTAAAAACCGTTAATTTTACGAACAAGAATAATATTCATCCCTCTACCAGCCACTGGGAGCCACTAATTACTTTACTGCAAAATACAGAAGAAACGCTAAGAAGCTGGACATTCTACTTCGTCATTAGGGAGAGTGAAAATGAATGCACGTGTAAACTAAAAAAAGACCACTTGCATAAAATTCGGACGCTAAAACTTCTACCCCTGGATAGATGGACGGGTGTTCAAGTGCTTATCATCATTTCGTTACAAGCACCAAATTTCAGCTGTTGAGTGTTGATATACTCTTAAAGGACAATTGATTGTAACATCCTGGAACATATATGTAGATTTAACAATAATATCTATAATATACATAGATAACACATCATAAGGGCACTCACATTTTAGATAGAGCTTTCGGCCTTCTTTTAGGCTTCTTCAGGTCATTTACTCGTGTATGTATGTATATATATATATATATATATATATATATATATACATACATACACGAGTAAATGACCTGAAGATGCCTAAAAGAAGGCCGAAAGCTCTATCTAAAATATATATATATATATATATATATATATATATATATATATTCATATATATATATATATACATATACATATATATAAAGTGGGTCGCGGTAATTCAGGTGTAGGGCGTTGAACTACTGACCGTAGGGTCCGGGTTCGATTCCCGGGCAAGTCTCTCTGGGTACCTGCAGCTTTACCCAAGCTATGTGATTTTTCGGGCACCAGATTCTTCGGGAACCATAACCGGCTCAGGGAAAGGAACTGGCCCCCCCTACGAATCATGAATCGATGAGGACGTCTTCGTGTCCTAAGCGGAAATACGGTCTTGTTAGGAAACCTACATTCGTCGGATCCTTCCTCATAAAACTGTCCCAATATCCATGGGCCCTCTTCATGTCTTTCAGTTTTTTATATGCGTATGAGATTGAGACAACGGAATTCTCCAGTTGATGAATTGGGTGCGGCCGTCCGACCATACACGCATAATCGGGCAGGTGGGCGTTCCTTTTACGCGGACGCTCTTGATGCTAATGAACTGCGTTGTAAGAAATTTCAAAGCGTGCATTTTGTTTTGCGCTTTATTCTTTCAAGGTGGTTGGTGTCTTCTGTTCTAATTATTTAAACTGATTTATCTTTATTCTGAATGTAAACGTGAAGCAGAAGGTATGCTAGTTATTGAAGAAGAATATATGCTAGTTAGTAAAATGAATCCTCCATTTCCAGATTTAAAAAATTGACATTGCTATTAGTGTTCGCAACGGACGGTAGTTGTCTCCTGGCGAGAGAAAAGGATCCGTGATGAGCCCAAATCTTATCCTTTTCAGGTCTCCCATGGAGTGCTTTGAAGGATTGTGTCATATAATCTTGCGTCATGATCACCGTCTTCAGCAGCTGTCGATCGAAAGGGAAGGGTCTGCTTCACACTCCCTTCTCTTCTTCGTCGGATTCCTATTTTTTCTCTTTTCCTTCTCTTTCATCTCCTCAGAACGCTTAGCTGTTGGAAAATCACGAAAATCCTGATTTCTTATTTTGTTACATTGATGGCATATCGCATCTTTGCGAAATGTTTTTAAGTTCGTGCAGAAGGAAAATCCTTGTCATGTATTTTGGATGCTATTCTAAAAACTAAGATGGTATGTTAAAGTATTGTCTTTCCTTTCATATTTCCCATCGAACATAATATATGTGGTAAGCAAATTTCATCCCATTTCCGAATGCGATCGAATTCCATGACCAGAATTTTTTACCCAGCATAGGTTCTCAGAAACAGAGTTGAAGGTGTTACTTGTCAAACTTAAAATGCAAACTGACAAATCAGTCATAATTTGTTTGTGCTCATCGCGTTTTGAGATGAAAGGACGTTTTTAAATCAACGAGATTTCAAGAGTTGATTTAAGGTTGAATGCTTTGTGCGCTACATAAAAAAATGCATTCTTTCGTGAAAGTATTGAAATGGCTGTTTCCGATTGCGTCAATTATTTAAATTGGATCGATTTCCTTTCCGGACAGTTTAAGGATTCCACCGATTCCCGGGTCAGCACATCACGGACTACCAGACACGGAACGGAATCAACGGAGCCAGAGGACCATCTCGCAACCGAAATAACGGACATTTTTCTGGGATGAAGATATTTGGTTAGCATGCGGTTTCGAGAAACTGGGAATGCTATTAATACTGCAATAGGCCTATAGTAACAAAACAGTTTTTATAATCCACCATAAAAACTTGTCGTCGCTCGGAGCCTTTAACGTCCACGGAAGAGGTTGACGTTGATTCAGGGTGTCATTCCGCACTTGGTCAACCGCTTTGAGGAGGGGGCCTCGGGGAAGATGGAGGCGCTGTTTTTATTGCGCTTTATTTACGGTCCCTCGGGAGGAGCAGGCGCTGCTCACTTGTCACTCCTGTCTCCCGCTCTCCCCTCCCTCCCGCCCCCTTTCCCCGGCGCGGACCCGAAACCTCCCCCCCCGTTTTTGCCCTACCCTGCTCCGACCCACCCCTTGATCTCGGCGCCCCTCCCCCTTCCGCCCCTGTCACTCCCACTCCACCCAGCATACCCCCCCCCACCCGCCCCGCCCCCGACGTCAACTCCCGCTGTCCTTCACTCTCACCTTTTCCCCCTCCCCCGCCCACCCTGTCCCATTTCCCGCGTCACGTGTGACGGGGCTCGAATATTTCCCTACGCCCCGGGTCCACGCTCGTGTCCCGGCGAGGGTGTCTTCTCCCGGCATCTAGGCTCGCTCCAAGGCAGGAGGGCGGAAGCCATTCAGAATGGGAATGGGCAAGATCCATCATCAATGAAGCATTCACACCTCGGCTGTTCAGATTGCCAAATGCTTTTTTTCTTCAACCTATGAGTTGGCTACACGTTGCATCTCTGATGAAGGTAGTCCAAAGTAGATTTTATGTTTTAAATTAAGAAACATGTAAATGTAAAGAGAAAAGGGCACGCGTGATGTCAAATATTACTAGCAAAGCCGTTTCCAAATGAAATGAAAAATAATCCTGACCATCATATTATTTTGTCGATAGGGCAAAAAAACTTTTCAAAAATTATTTGTGCAAGAAATTTCGTCCTGCGGATTTTTAATTTAAAATTTACTTTCGGCATTAAGGCATGGAAACATGGTATTTTGGTAAATGTATTGGTGAAATCAACGCATTTTAAATTTTATCTGAAACTCCTTAATTTCACCGAGCTCTCATCATTAGACATGGCGAATTTATGCTTTACCACTTTCTACAACTTGAAGCAGTTATGACGCAAGAGCTAGATAGACCTGTAGTGATGACGAATTCAAAATTATTTATGTAGACTTGTACCATCAGTAACTCCGGAAGACGTACAGCATTGCAATCAGGTCATCGGTGTAAAGAAGAACGAGGATAATTACATCTGCAACACTTAGCTTGAGCCTCATGAAGTTCTCTCGTTTCGTGCATTTACATGTACAAATATTAAGCATCAATTGACCATGTTTTACGGTATACTTCATTTCAAACCGTTCACTTAAAGTTCAAATCACTCTGGCACTTGCGTTGCCATTTTCATACCCGGCTTTCAAAGTATTCAATATGTAAGTGCTCATTTCTTCCATGTGCACTCAAAACTATGCAAAACTTTCCTATACATACCCAGTAATATCCCCTATTAAAAGTAGTCATTGCAAAATATATGTTATTTCGTACGGACAGGCATTATTCAAGCTCCTGCTAAAGTGCAAATAGCTGATCCTAATATCCATCAACTATGCAACAATTTCAGAGTGTAAAAATCATTCACCTTGACCGGGATTCGAACCCAGATCCCTCGACGTCCGTCTTTTTACATTCTGTAATTGTTGCATTGGAATACATATTAGAGGATGACTCCGTTGAAAGTTACCGTTTCGGCATCTCCCGCAGTTTCTTGAATGTATCCCTTAACTAACTTAAAACATTGCTCTCACGCTCCTGGTTGTGTCCAGGAGCGTGAGAGCGGAGACATGAACAGACTGGAGATATAGACAACTTAACAAGAAACCGTAAATATCTCAAACCATACAGATGCGGAATGGAGAGTTGGGAGATGCAGTAATATGGCTACAATCATTACTAAACGTATTACAGAATCACTGTGATAGGTAGTGGAAGAGAATTAATCATGATGAATAGAAGATAATGAGGCTGTCAAGAAATAGGAAGCCTAAGATTAATATTTGGAAGACATTAATGAGACCAGATAGAACATTTCACCTATTTGGGACAAATTTTGGAGGAGCGGTGGGAACATTGAACGAAGACTTGCGGTAGGCAAAGAAGCGCTTCCTAAGAGCTTGAGAAAAGTTGATGAATATCACCCCAAAGTAAAGATTTGTAGAAAAGACTGTTGGTAACTTGGCAATGAGGAGCGTAGTTTCGTATGGCTCAGAAATTTCGAAGGAGAGGATAAGCTTAGATAGGAGAAGTTTGAGTTGTGAGCGTACAGAAGAATGGTGACAATTAAATGGACGGAAAGGAAAATAAAAGACGAAGTTCTAGGCGCGGTACGTAGTGGAAGAGAGACGGCTGTTTGGAGGAATTGGAATAAGGTAGGCTGAGTGGATGCTGGAGATACTGAGAGGCAATGGGGTGTCGAAGACGATCAAATTAGGGAGAGAGCTGGAACACGAGGCAGAGGGAGGAAAGGAGTTGGCAATTTGGATGGACACAAGGGAGGTATGAAGTATGTGGAGATTAAGTATGAGTAATTATTAGCAAGTTAAGTAATTTGCAACCCTGTTGTGAGATTTAAGGATATACTGTGTATTTTACTGAGATCTTAGGAGGGCAAAGGGGTACTACCGTGAGACTTGGGAAAACCTACCCTGACCCGTCACACAATTAGCAATTATAAAATGACAATTATCGCATCTCAAAATCGTCTTTGATAACGGAATTTTGAAGGTATAAATGATATGATTCTCGCAAACGAGTCATTAGAAATCTGGAACCACGCTTCATTATGGTACCGATGGTATGTAATCTAAAGATAAAAGATTTACTTTTTCAAAATTTTCACTCTGGTAAACTTTCCTTTTTCCCTTGCCACAATTGTTCGAATCCTCATGCTCTGGAGCCCCACATTCATCCCTTAATCTCGAATTCATTCCAACCTGTATCACCTCCCCTCTTCTTTATTTCAGTCATCATTCCTTTAGGCATTTCATCTGTTTCCATAAGTGATCTTTTCCTTCAAAATCACATTTAATTTCTTGGCCCTTCTCCTACCGCCCACATTCTTTCCTGAACTGTTGAGGCTCTTATCTTTGTGCGCGTACCAAATTGTGTGCTTTCCGATATTACTCATGGCTGCTCTCCCAACTTCCACATTCCACCTTGAATCATACGATATGTCTGTCTCATTTAGCCTGCTTCTACTGCAATTTTTCCTCGGTGATGCAGTGATCTTAACTATTGTCTGACAATTGTTCACTTTTGCCCTAAAATGATTATTTGCCCATTTTTTCTTGATAAATTACTCCTTTAAGTTCCACTTATGAACTTACGAATTGGTGATCTGTTCCTCGCTGCCTCCATATCCTTCATTAACGTCCACCCTCTTTCATTGTACACTCTGGAACCTTTAAAAGTCTTGGAATCGATTCTTTGCCACGAAGACCAACAATTCCTCAATATCTAGTCAATGTAATCAAAAACATTCACATGAAGTATGTTTCCAGGCTCATGTAACTTGAGAAAAAGGGCTTTGGGTTAGGGGCGTGAAGAAACCATTATTGATTTTAATCACTTTTAAGTTCATGCACCTGCAATTCCATGTTAAGTTTAAGAGATACTATTTCTACCAACTTAAGTCAAAGTTTATGGGTAATTAGATAAGGTTTTGCCACAGCGGCGCTAGTCGGAATAATTGTAGGAGTCTCAAGAATAGGTCTTGGAAAATAGGCAGTCCTAAAAAGGAACTACGGAAGCATTGAAGACCAATGTCAGAGGCTGTACTCTGGAGTATTTTCTTACAAAAATTATCTACACATTTATTGAGAATTTTTTTCTTTGGGATGAAACTTACATTGAATCCGAAGAAATATATTAAAGTTTTTAGGAAGAATAGCCTTTCCCCAAAAATGTATGGGATCAACCAAAAGTGAATTTGGAATCTATTAAATACTCAGAAGTAGCATTGACTCAGGGCCTCTCTCAAAGGAAGCAAATGGACATTTTGATTGAAAATGCAGCTTTATTTCAAAGAGAATGAGGCAAGTTTGTCGAATAATTCAAACTTATTGTTATTTTTCACTTTTTAAGCCTCAGAATATGTCGTTTGAATTGTTTTTCTCTGTTTCACGTGTTAAATCTCAGAATGTATTGCTTAAATTGTTTTTCCCTTGTTTTAATATTTTTTTACTTGTTAAGCCTCAGAATATGGGATCCTGACTAGGCGTAAGTAAGTTTAGAATTTGATCAAATAACTGCTGCGAAAAATAACTAGATTTGCAAAACAATGCAAAAAAGTTACCTATTTTTTTAACTAGATTGTCAAAATAACCAAGGGGAAAATCAAGTACTGGCTGAAGATTCAAAAATACCAGGTAAAATATCATAAAATTAAATGAAAGTCTCTTTTCATTTGGAATTGACGATCTATTTGTTGTCTGTTGCGGTAGTCATCATAAACTTGAGGTGGCTTAGATAGTAGGACGGATAGGGGAAATATATCATTTGTTCAACCAGAATCTCCAAGAATAGCGGTTGTCGAATTGGATTAAGTGACCTATTATAACCTATCAGTCGTAATGTAATGGATAATAGGTGCCCTGATTGGTGAACATTTTCCTCATTGCTATCCTATGTCCACCAAAAGTGGCAGGGCAGTTTGTATGGCCACAGTACTAATTAAAACTTGATTCCCGCGTTCCAGATTACGCCTTTCCTTGTCCCAGTCATTTTATAAAGCTGCTCTGCTTTTAGTGCCTAGATTTTTAACGGAAGGGATGGCGGATACTCCTGTGGACTCCCATGCCTTCGCGGTGGTTTCCTCAGCGCCGGCGCTCGGTTCCGTGGGTGACGGAGGGCCATAGGAGCAGGCGGGGGAGCTTGCCAGCTGGGCGTGCTCGGAGCAGGCAAGAGTGAAAGAGGTTGATTGACGCTGCTGGAAGATTCAATTTTCAAATTTTCTCTGGTTTCTTCCAGGAGTCTACTCTTCAAAGAGTCTTTCCACGAGGCATATTCGATGGCTGCAAAAATTCAAGAAAAGACGTTTCGTGAAACGAGGTGTGTACTGGTTTAGAGAGGATGCTGATGGAAAATGGGGATGGAAGAGGATTTGCAAGATTATACATGATCTGTATCATATGCTAGGAGTTGTTTGGAGGGTGAGTGGATTTCAGAACTCGGATTAACCGTTCATTAATCAAGGCTTCTATTTCAATCGTTGTTACCTTTATCTCATCTATTTCCCATTCTGAAACGTTTATTTTTCTTGTCGCCACCATTTGAGGTTGGTAAGTTTTGTTTACTACCTAGGTTTTTAATCAGAGTAATGATCCGTGCTGTATTTTCTATGGTAGCCTCTTTATATATGATTCTAGAAGTGTTCCTTTGCCCCCCCCCCCTCTGTCTATCTCTGAGACGGTTTGATCAAGAGATATAGAGTGAACCGATATATATTCCTGCAAGGTTGGAGGTTCCGCGGCCAATCGATCGCTGTAGCATAGAAATCTTTGCAGAGGTAATTTTTTGTGAATTACTTTGCCGGAAACAATTTTATAATATAATGCAGTTTTGGTAAGCATGTAACTGAAGCTTTTAGTGATGATGGCCATTTTATATATCATAATGGAAATAGTGAATACTTATTTTATACCTTTTCATTAATAGGCGAACTTACTCGGAAACTGATAAAAGCTAGCACAAAACATATTTGAATCAAATTGGAGTGTTTTGAAATTTTTTGGCAGGATCGCATAATGGTAATTGGTAATGATCTGGTTTCGGGAAATAAGACGGGGTGGCGGAGGGTGCTCTACTGTCCTTAGGGTTTTCAGGCAAGGGTTTGAAGGCATTATCGGGGGGTGAATATCCTAGAGTTGGGTGGGCGCCGGGTAGTGGGACACAACTGGGACAAAGCTGTGCACAGGCGGTACCCTGGTGAAACTTTTCCCGCGAAGTGCAGTATTCGCCGATTTCCAGCACATGAATGGCTTGAGCATGCCAATCAGCTTAGGTTTTCACTCTATCATGTAAAATATGAGTTAAAATATAGATGCATTTTAGGGAAATATAGGGCTATTGACGAGGATGGTATGGAGCTGAGAATTTAAAATATCGATTCTGACAGTCTCAGATAATTGCTGAGCAAGGTTTGACGGATATTTTAAAATCCGTTCAGTGATTTTCTGCGAGAAATGGAAGAGAAACCCCATTTCACTTGTATTTTTCCCCTGAACTAGTGATTGTATAATCATTGTAAAATCAAGGCGTAAGTTGAAAAAGTGAATCGAGTGCGGCGAAATTTCATTGGCAAAATGCTGCTTGATTGTAAGCATCACAAGAGTCTGTGCACAACGAATATCATCAATTATCAAAGTGTAAATATAATCCAGGAATAAACCACGTCAAGGTAGCTGTCTCGAGGAGACCCAGCAGCCTCCACCTCACTTCCGGCTTTGGCATGAAATGCCGCCGCGTACTGGTTGCAAACGCAAAGACTGGTATGTCGAATCCAGCCAGTTGGCAGTTTGCATTTGGCCCCTTTGCCATTGGATATTCCGGCTCAAACTTGCACCATTAATCATCCTTAAACATCCTCAATTGCCGACGCACCATTCTCCTTTGTGCTACTTCGGTTTATGAGCAGTAGCAGAATCGAACCGTGATGATTTTCACCTGTAATGTCGTGTTGCAGGACATAAAGCATCAGGCCCATCAAGCAAGTCAGTCGAGTGAACGGCAATGAAATAAATAGAAACATTTATTGAAAGTTATGTGCTGAGAAACGTTACAGCTAAGTATTAGAAAAATGTATCTTAACATATACTTCCATTAAAATCCTTTCTCGTCCATCCTATAACCAGGCGCCAGGTTCGTTCTTTGTGGGGAATTATTAATCATCCGATAAACTAGTCCATCATTGAATTCATTCCTCGTCAAAGTAAAATTCAACAATTTCAGAGCGTAAAAATCAATCACCTTTATCGGGAATGATTTTTATGCAATCTGAAATTGTTGCATTTTAATGGACATTTAACGGATGACTCCGTTAAAAGTTACTGCCGCGGCATCTCCCGAGGTTTCTTGGACTTCGTCATGGAGTAAGTAATTTTTGGATGCTATGAAAACGTCGTTGGAAAAGAAAACGGCAACTGTAAGAGTAAATGAAAAATTGAGTGGCTGGTATGAAGAGGAAGACCTGAGCCAAGGATGCGTAATCTTAGTATGGCTGTATAGTGTGCTTACTAATAAATGTGCGAGTGATGTATGCATGGCTGAGGTTGATGTAACGTTTGGAGATAAAAATGTACTTATCTTTCTACTTACCGAAGGTGCAGTTTTGATGACTTAAAGGCCAAATTAAGGATATACAGGGATAGATGACCTCAATAGCCTTAGTATTTAAATGTAAGGGATATAATTTTAGATAAATATAAAATGGAAATTGATGCATAGCGGATGTTTATGGTGAAATATCCTCGGAGGTATACCTTCGGGGGCATCATTCATCAGTAGCATTAATCTTTCGGATAACTCCTTATACATTATAAGAATATTGATGTCAACAACGTTTCTCCGGCTGTGCTGTTGGCATCTTCAGCTCAAAACTAATTGTCACCTTCTCGTGCCTCTTGTGTAAGTGCATTTGAATTCGTTTCGGCCCTGACGGTTTTAATTGTGGAACATCTTTTGAAATCATGATTCCTGCCAACGACAGGAAAAACTAATTGGGGTTAACATTTTTTCCTGTGCCAAAATAATGTGTGGGTGGTTTTATTTAGTGCAATTTAGTGAACGGGACCTAAAAACACATTATTATTGCCTAGCCTATTATATTACTATTAGCCTAATCTTAGCGAAGGGCGCCAAGGGGTAAACAGTTTAGTTTCATTCGATGAATAACGTATTCCACACCAAGTACTCGGCTCCTGAGGCCAC
Source organism: Hetaerina americana (assembly GCF_022747635.1). NCBI lineage: Eukaryota > Metazoa > Arthropoda > Insecta > Odonata > Calopterygidae > Hetaerina > Hetaerina americana. The sequence continues at coordinate 9,998,946 of NW_027286069.1, read as the reverse complement.
AAGTGGGTATAGGAATAACACTACAAATTCCTGCCACCTCCGTGATACCAATCCGGGTCCTCAGTGCGGGAATCCAGGGCATCAGCCACCACACCATCCAGTTCCCAAACCAAATGCAACTATAGGAAATGCTAATAGGCAAATTACAAGGAAATAATTGATTACGGACGGAATTATGAGAAAGAAAGAATAGAAAAATGGAAATGCAGAATTAGGAAAAGTAAGTGCAAAGAGTTGAATAATAAACAGATACTGGAAACTAATAGAGCGAAGAAAGCGAAGTGGAAGACGGTGCGAAGATATGGAAAGTTTAGAGGAGACGGTTAAAATGATTGAACAAGAAAGTGAAAGGACTATCAGGAAATAAGAGGAGAAAATCCATATACTAACAAAATAAGGCAGGAAAATTATTATTTGGTCCAGGAAAGATATAGGAGAGATGGAAAGGAGAGAGAATCTATATCGTGAGGATACTTATTTGGACAGCAAGTTTAGGCATAGAAAAAAGAAATAGCAAGTAGATGAGAATACCTTAGGTCCAACATTTTGATTATATGATTGAAGGGGCGTTAAGGAAATTGAAATCAAATATATCCGTGGGGATGAATGACATCCACAGAACTACTTAAGGGGTCCAGAAAAACCTGAGAGGAAGAGGTTTTATTGAATAATTTATGTCATTTATGAGGGAGGAATTTGACCGAAAGATTTCATCAGATCAGTGTTGGCCCTATTCGAAAAAAGGGTAAGGCAGCCATTTGTGAGAACTATTGAATAATAAGTTTGATTTCGTTCGCTGCTAAATTGGTACTCAGGATCATCAATAAGGGTATGACAAATGATTACCTATCGAATGATCGGTTTGGGTGCAGGCAGTGGAAAGAAACGCGTGATGCCATAGCAGTAATGAAGTCACTAAGGTATAAGACCATAGAATACAAACAGAACTTATTCGCATGATTCGTCGATTTTGAAAGAGTTTTTGATAGACTTAATTGGGTAGAACGGAAAGAAACTGGTTAAAAAATAATTAATATATTACAGGGGATAGTAGCAGATTGGGGGATAGGAGGCTTACACAAAATCTTTACATGCCGGAGTTCGGTTCGTTGCGGTGGCTAGAGTACTGGTTTCCAACTCCGAGGGCCAGGGATCGAATCCCGTTGTTGACCCTTTTTTCAGAATCATCCCGATCACTACTTTGGTTGCAATATGGACAGCACTTCGAATTCCGCAGTCAGACGGATGGAGCGTTCAACTGTGGGCCCCTTGGTATTCTCCGTCTATTGCTAATGGCTAATGCCAGCCAATGGCCAATTCCCTCCACCCTTCTTCCTTGTAGTCATAATTGTTGATTTCGTAGAAGATTGCAAGCATAGTAATCTATTGCACAATTCTAATTCTGCTCTTGATTTATCAAGAAGGTTTTGATGCCATGCTCGCCGAAATGTATTGAAACGATTTACCACTGCAAACCATACGAAATATTTTGCTAATATAAATTGCCAAAATATGGATAGTAAACAATACTTTAACAAAATAAAAACAAAAACAAGACACATCAGAGAGATAGGGATTTCCTCAGCCTCGTAAAAATAAGCCCCCAACTGAAGGTTGGTGGTAAAACCAGATGTATTTTTCAAAAGTTTTAATTCCCTACTGTCGGTTCAAAGGAAAGCAATAAATCAAATATTAGCAGCTTACTGCTGGCTTTGCCTTTGCGATAATTTTAATTGGAAAACTTGTAGGAAATTGATAAATAGATACTTAGCTGAGTTTATTTACGACTTAATTAATTTAGCGACAAGAAATGTTGGACAGCCGAGATATACGCCATTAAGAATCGTCCTGGAGGGATTAGCAAATTTTAGGTAATGTGAGTAACACCAACGTAAAACAGCCCGTTATTGCTGTCACCATATCATTTACACCGCGCGGTAATGCTGCTCATGGCTGTATTCTTGAGCACTAGAAGTCCTTAAAATCGACGGTAGACGCATCCGCGAATATCAGCTCTAGTCATATCTCGTGTTGTGAGTTTTATTTGAATGTATATACGTATTGAGTCGCACTCATTCAGAATAAAAGTCTTTTACAATGGATTTTGAAGTTCACGCGCCAAATGATGTCGTGCCCTACCTCTCAAAGTTCTACCGTTTGCCGGTAGAGGAATCATCGTCATTTGCCTTGATGCTGAACTCGAAGTAGTTCTTCTTCCCACCGTGTCTTGTGGAATAAAATTGCGCGCTTATAAATCCTTGGAGAAAAGCAAGGCCTGATATTTGAGAATCGCACCAGATAAATTGTTAATCAAATCGCTGGCGGAATTAAATTTAACCACATGCATTGTGATTGACTACCTCACTCAGTTCCATTAATTACAGTTTAATCATAATATTTTAGTGACCTTCTTTTCTCAACGCTTAAGCATTTCGTGACTATTATGAAAATGTTTCGTGACTACTTTGAAAACGTTAGGAATACCAATAAACATTATAAGTATGCCAATCACAAGTCTGAGCCCGTGATAGAAATGGAACTACAGAACATCGTCCTATAGAACTACGTATTTACAATTGATTGGTAAAAGCCTATACTGGAACGTTTCAACTCCTAGGTATCCCGTAAGAAGCAGGAATGTGTTTCTTAAAATTTTACAAAAAATTAAATAATTCCAATCAGCTTCTCGTCCACAGTTGTTAAGGTAAATTATTTTCTCCCGAAAGAATATTTATAATGTTCTCTCAAAAAAGTATTTTTAAGGGAATAGTTTAACAATATTGCACATTTACTCTTTGAAATTATCGGTTCACAAGTGGCAAAAGGTTTGATCCATCAGGAAGTTAAAAAAAACACTTCCGAAGGCCACTCATGCGTCCACCAGACCAACTTACTGCAACCTTCCTCTCGAGAGGCTTGGTCACAACAAAAGGGGGCCAAAAATTTTCGCAATTTTCGCTTGAAATATATGTAAATTCATTTATTATATCCGTTTGGTGGATCTCTCGTTCCGGACGAGACATGGAACTTTAAGATGGGGCGGAAAAATATTTGACTGAACTCGACAAACGTTAACAATGTACTCGTAATTTTACTCTTTTCATATTTATTTTCATTTCGCTTTGTGCTCAGTCCATCCTTCATTCACGAAAAAGACCTCAGGCCTGCACTGAGGCGTGCATGCCACATCACTTAGAATGATGGGAAGAAAATCCCACGTAAATCGCTAATTTGGGTAAAAATACCATCACCAAGGTGCTGGTGCGGATGCTCATGGATCGATAGATTAATGCTGTTTATTCCCCAGGGGTGCACCAACAGCACAGCAACCAACCGGGAGTTTGATTTCTATAGGTGAGGGAAGACCTCACTCCGAACAAATCCATAGGGCGTGTAAAATTCACACGTCCCCCAATGGAAAGGGGGTCACTTCATTTCGCCATGCCACCATTCGGTTTCTCATAGGTTTTAAGTAACTTGTAAATCGTACCGTTAGGATTGTCAGGTGGTTATCTGTCCAAAAGACACCCGATCCGTAGCTGAACGGCACATGACTAACACGAGCCGACACTCATGAATGTTAGTTCAAATTTAAGTTCTTAATTTCAGATAGAAGTGTTCATTTATATTTCTTTACGTCTTGGATTAAGTTCCAGGTCATCGACTTCTTCTTCTTTTCCAAAGCTGTGGCATTTTTCTCAACTAATGGAATTCTCCTTTTAACATCCAATTTTGCCCATTTTCACAGTTTCATCCATAGCATTTCCTAAATAGGTGAACAGTTCTACCCATTCTAGTTTATTCCCCAATTTGTCTAACATACGTATAATATACCATAAGAACCTGTTTACCTTTGTTTCCTTATTACTTTCATCTCTAGGTGTGGTGTCACATAGGAAATCTAAGTGGAGCACAAACTTGACTCTCCTGTATCCTGTTAAATGCGATTGACTATGAAATTGAAAAGAAAAGGCCATGAGGAATGAGTGCAATGGCTCAAGTGAACTTCCAATCTAATAATTATATCGTTGTTGCGTATTTTTAAGGGTTTGTTACAGAGGTATTCATACGAATGATTTTTACGCAAGCCATTTTGAAATAATTTGATCTAATATAGTCGATTAAGTAAAAGTTAATACTCCACTATCAATTTTGATTACCTTTCCCACAAATTCCAGTTTGGAAAAGAGTAGGTAAAGTCAAATAGAGCCAAAGAGGTGATATGGTTTATGCAATCATTGCAAAGATACGGATTGATATAACTTGGAACTAAATGAGTACTTATGAAATGGGTGATCTCTGTTATCACAATGACTTGTTTTTCTCATTTTTCCTTGAGATTGTATTTTGGTGATGTATTAGATGAGAGAGGAGATGAATGAACACGACAAATCGGCAGTAATTACTTGAGTACGTGATCATCGGCACGCCGATAACCTCGATGTTTGAGTGATATAGCTTTTATCATGATATCTAGTTCCTGCGAACATATTCCGACAGCGGGACGAAATTCATCGAGTGACTGGACACACATTGGAAAAACCCAAAAAAACTCAAACAAATTATAAGTTTACGGTACAGATTGCTGAGCATAAAATACTTGCCACTTTTAACTTCTATTCGCAATAGAATGTATGCACGTTGCCCTACATGCCACCCTGCTGTTAGCATTAAGTAAATTACAAAAGGAAAAGTTAATTAGAACTGTTATTATGAAAATAATAATTAATATTCGACGGTTTTACGTAAAACATCTTTAAAGCAATAAACTTGATAATAGTTGAAGTGTTAATGCTATCATTAACACTACATGATTTTGGCTAAAAGAATTCATTTTATCCTTATTGGGTGGATAGTGACCCACATTTTCAAAATAATCTGTCAAGGGATGAATTTAATTTATAAATACTTTTTCTTTGTCGAATTGAAACCAATATTATTGTGAAAATTTTTGCTTTTTCATTTGGAGTTAGGCAGGGTTGTCCATTATTTTCTGTGTTGTTCAACTTGCATGTGGAGGAAATTGTTAAAGAGGTATGGGAAGAACTGGAGGTAGGAATGAAAGTCGGCGGGAATTCGTAAAATCAGTTGGGTTTGCTGATGAACAAAGTTTAGTTTGTCAGCCAGCCAAGGGATTGCAAGCATTGCTGAGTGGATTGGAAATTCGGTGTGACAGATATGGAATGAGAATCAATATTAATAAAACAAAGATTATGCAATTTTCCAGAAAGAGGAAAGCTAAGCTTAGCATTAAAATAGGAGGGCAAAAACTAGAGCATGAGGAACAATTTACATACCTCGGAAGTGTTTTGGACCAAAATGGCCAAAGTAGTAGGGACGTAAGGAGAAGAATTGCACGAGGCAAAGAGGCTTTCATAAGGAAGAGGGAATTGATGACAGGGACGTTGAGTAAGGATGTTAAGAAAAGAAAACTTTGATGGAGCGTAGGTATGTACGGCGCGCAAACATGATCACAGAAGCATGATGACAGGCGTAGATTGGAGGCTTTTGAAGTGTGATTGTGGAGAGGGTGAAGTGGACAGAAAGAAAACAAATGAGGTGGTGCTAGTAATGGTTGGGAGAAGAGAGGGAATTGCGGGGAGAAATTCTAAGGAGACAGAAAAAATTGATGCAAAGCATATTGAGTGGCAATGGGATGTTGAAGACTGTGATAGAGGGGAGACTGATGGGCGAACGGGGAAAGGGCAGGAATAGAATAGGGATATTGGACGAAATGAAGGCAGGAAGGAAAAATAATGCACTGAGTATCTCTATAATTTTAATTTATCTAATTTTCTATTCCCTAACTCTGAATGTGAATGACCTCACCTGGCTCCTTACAACTGGAAAGTGGTATTAGAACGAAGGTCTAATGCGTCCATTAGCGTACTAACTAGCTACTTTAAATGAATGATCTTACTAATAAAGTTACCTACCGTTCAAATTTTTTATCGTGCAATACTTCCCAGTATAGGATGTGAATTTCATCTTTCGTATCGTTATTATCAATCTGCTTTCGCTTTCTCGGTGCGAATTCTTTACTTCAAGTTTCTCAAGGCTGTCGTTTATCGGTTTACAAAGGACCCGGTGAGAATTGCTCCATTTGCCTAATTCGTGTGCTCATACTCGCAGCTGGGTTCCCTATTTACTGTAGTACCAAATTTCTCTGGAATGGTTTGATTCCTTCTTCAAATTCTTTCGTGGTACCGTCTGCATTATATTTTCTAGACCAAACTTATGACAGTATGAAAATTGAAACAAACTCAGGATTAACTAAAGGCTCGAGCTTTGGCCCGAAATACCGAGCATTAATTGTTTCGTCGATGAGATCTAGTGGCGCATAGCATGAGATCAAATTTAATATTGAAATACCATTTCGACTGGATTGTTTCGAGTAGTGTGCCAAAAGTTTTCATAAAAACACTCGAATTGCAAATTTATCAATGAAAAAGAAGAAAGAAATTACTTTAGACGATTGAAGGTTTTTGAGTAATTTTTGCCTTTGTTATTTCTCATGCCATCTCTCGGGAAAAGTTATGATTGTCTAGCACGGAAAAATAAGTAAGGAGAAGGCCAACGGCTAGTTGTGCGTTATTGTACTCGGTGGTATGTGGCGCAAATCTGTGATATATCCTAAATGGATTACAAATCTGATTCTGGATTAGAATTAGCGAATTTTAGATCTGGCTGGAATGACATGTCTTCTCCCTGATTAACGGGAGTTTTTCCTTGACTCATTCACGACGCACGATCAGAATAACGCATTAGCTATTTGGTTGTTATGGGAATGTCTAATGAAGGAGGAAATAAAAGGAATATAAGTTAGACTTGTTTTGTTCATTTTTTATTGGTTGTTTGAGGTGTAACTTCATGGAATCGATTCAATTTATTCTGAAAAATTATAACTTTGCAATTCCTTAGAAATTTTATTCAGACGCAACCCGGGTTTCGACGCTCAACGTCATCATCATATAAAGATGGATGTCTGTTAGAGTCGCTACCTGATAATGACCTTGGATGTCGAAACCTGGCTCGTGTCTAAATAAAATATATGTGGAATTACAAAGTTATATTTTTTGATTGTTCATTTTTTTATTTTTTCCATATTCAGGCAATTACATGAATCTTTTCCACGCAAACCGACAGCACCTCATCTCAAACATTAAGTCCACCCCCAACACTACGTCTCTCTCTGCTCCAACGGCAAGGGAGAGCTTCTCTTCGCCTCTCTTCCTTCTACTTCGTCTTCCTGGTTGCCGCACTCGTCTTTAGCAATCTGAAGAAGCTCGGCGAAGGCTGTGCATGGTTCTCCGTACAGAATGGAACCGTTGCTTGACGAAATTCAGCGCACGACGAATGAGAGCGATGCCTTCGCAGGAGTAGAAGACAGGGAGTTCACCTAAAATTACTCCGCGGAGACCAGTCCGAGAAGCAGGAAGCTAGAGATCACATCTAGAGCGATTATCAAGATTCAAAATGGTGGACGTCATTCGGGGAGAACTTGAAATTGCTTGGGCTCGGCAAAGTGGAGCCCTTCTTCCATCAGGTTGGTCCCTGCGACTCATCGGGTTCGCTGTTGTGGCTTGACTACGATTCTGTCTACATTGGCACCGCGGCTGGAAGGAGTGAAGATGACAGCGGATAAACACGGGTGTGAACGTCACGCATATGGGATGGGACGACCCTTAATTTACTTTTGGGCGAAAATCAGCCAAGGAGGAGAGGAAAAAAGTCTCAGTGTCAGCGGTACCACTGATCGTTGCAAAACTCCTAAGGGAAGGGGCGCTAGAAATTTGGTAATAGGTTTTGGAAACTCATTACCTGTGAGATTGCGAGGAGGCGACAAAGTACGTATTTATCGGAAATCAAGAGCCCTATGCCGTATTTATTTAAAAGAAAAAGTTAAAATCCAAAATATTGTCGAGTTGCGTAGTTTCAGCCGTGATGTGGTAGAATTCGAACATTTTAATGACGAAATCATAACACTGTTCCATTAGATAATGATTTATTACCCGAATGGCTTCGATGCACCATAGCATCTTCAGGAAAATGGTCGTGTAATAAAACATTATCTAATAGAAAAGTGTTATAATTTGGTCATTACTAAAATATTGTCATGACGCCGTCTCTTATATTTGTTTAATAAATATTAATACTTCATGGATAATTGAAAGCTTAGGTATTTATAATATTTTCTTCACAGGGACTGCCATTAACATTATACTCTACCGTATAATCGAAATCATTATCTAATATTTTAGAATATCGAATACCAATTAATAGTTATATCCATAGCCGGAATATTTCCTGGGCTCTAGATTGAATTCAAGTTGAAACTACTGTTTTTTTCAATGCTTGTTTCATTACTCTATTGAAAGAATTTTGCACGGTGCTTTGTGAGCAAACAATTCTCTTTATCATTCGCTCGGATATGTCCGAAGCACACAATACATCGAGATAACGATGAGCCATTGCGACTTGTGATCAGATTTCCCGGGAGTCGATTCACCATGGTTTGCACGCCCCCTCCCGGGAGCGTGACGTGTGACATCCTGACTAACCCAGCTGGCTATAATGCCAGCCACAATGTATTCGTGCCAATGACTATTAATGCAATCTTAATGAATCTGGAATGAAACACATTTCCATCCCAGCTGCTGCCACTTGGAAAAGAGTTCACCGAATTTAGTTTTACATAGCTCGCCCAATTTTCCGTACTCGATCGTACATATACACATGTTGAGGGACCTTACCTGTTCTGTTCCCCAAAAAGAGACCCATCACCTCTCCGGCAGAACTCAGTAGCTCCCTTCACTCGAAACTCCTACTCTCCTCTTGACTGTAAACACCAGCCGGACATAAAACATTTAATTTCTCCTCCACCTGACACCTTGACCACCTGACTCCTCTCAATGAAATTCCGTCGCAGATGCGTGATATATGACCATTCGATTTGATGATCACTTTATCCTGGTTTCTCTCCACTCTTTGGAAATATCTCTCCGGATAGAAAGTGAAAAATGACTTCGTTTCGTCGACACATCTTCCATATCTGTTCGGAGTCAACAGCCTTTTTCGAAGTTATTCATTCAATCTACTGGCCATGAAATATTGCTCTTCCTTTCCACAAACTGCACACTTCAGGGATGTCACTCTCCACCGGCCAAGCTCTTATAGACGATGTCGAAATCAAGCCAAAAAACTTCCTCCCCCCAAATGATTCACCAAGCTCAGTGTGCACAAGGATCTGATTACCACTGGGCGTCAGTCAGGCATATCATGTCTCTAGATCAGATCCTATTCGACCTCCATTCCTCGACCTACCGGTCTCACCCGAGCAGAGGCAGGGGCCTCCATCATGGCACCGTGAATAGTGCGGGCCGCCGTCCCCACGGGCCGTGCGCTGATCCCCCTCAAGCCTCGGCTCCGTCCCGTACGGAGAGCCAGGCATCGTCTTCGCCCAGCTGCTGCTGTTCCATAAAGACGGGTACAGCATCAAGGAAGACGGAGTAGAAGGGAGAGAGGCGAAAATACCGCCTCCCTGTCTCTATGGACACTAGCAGGGCATGGGGCTGGGAAAGGGAGAGACAGTTGTCGATAGATATGTATAATAGATATGTTAGATTCCTCAATTTGAGATTTTTTTAATGCTTGCAAAATTTCGGAAGATTTGATTACCTGATTCTCCTTCTCATTGTGATGCGAGTGCTACATCGGGGAGACGGAATGTGAGAAGGCGAAGGAGCACCCTTATCGCTAATGGAACTGGAATTGTCGGCCATGGTGCTGGAAGAGAAAGAGATATTCTCACAGCGAAGTTTCTTTTATTTATAAATACAGGTATCATGAGTGTGGTTCTAACCAGAGCTGAGGTAGTCTATTGATATTCCAAAACATATTATGAAGTCATACCTTCGATTTGGCAAAAACTACAAGATTATTGTGTTTTCCTGAAGTATAAATGAACGAATTCAATTGTGTAACTAACGATAAACAATGCATATTTGCCAAAAATAATATGAGGTTTCAGATCTTGCGATAGAGACCATGCTTTATTTTCGAGATATTTACTATGGATAATATACTCTCGCGAATGGTGTCAAAAGTACAATGGAATTGTAAATAATTTACAGATGAAAATGTTTTAGAAGTAAGAAGACTGTGGGAAATTTATTTATTCATGAAGTGGGCTTTAGGAAGACTGTGGGAATTTTATTTAAAAATTAAGCGGGGCTGCCTTAGAAGTGATCGGATCGGTTGAGTATCTTGAAGAAATGTAAACCACAGTTTAGCATGAGGTGCACACGTGCGCGGAGGAAGTGGATAGGCTGATAAAAAAAAATTATTTTCGAAGTACAATTATAAAAGATTCAGCGGTAATTAAACATTTGGCTATATTACTCTCGCTGGACGGCGTTGAGAGGCTACGTCTGCTATTTTTGGACCATTTCGAGAAAAAATTTCATATCGTGAGAGTGAGATACTTCAATGTAGGGCGGCCAGCGATTCGTGACGAAAAGGCGAAAATTAAGAATGACACTAAAATACTTTTCTGGTTAAAGAGCCACTCGAGAACAAATTCGGATGATTGATTGATCAAGAAACGAAGCACAAATGAAAATACATGGCAGACGGATTCAAATATAGAACGAAACCATTCTATTTTATTTCAAAATTGATTTACCAAAGAGAGTGTGAATGTGGATCCCTCAAACTGATTTCTCTCACTTTTTCTTCGTTTGACTCATTTAGATGAAGGATATATCCAAATTGCTGGGATCTTTCCTAAGAATTGTCTTTCAAATTCATAAATATCCTTACAGTTGCTGAAATATCACCCATATAAATTCATATACACACTATGATAATTTATTTTGGCAGTTTGTCGTCAATATATATGTACCATTGGAAATTAAAAGGGTATCAGAAAGAGAGATAAAAATGTAACCACTGTTTCACTATGCATTAATTCATGTGAATTTTATGATAAAACTAAATCTTAGATGATGAAGCCTCAGTATTGGTTCTGCTGTCTTACAGTTGATGATAATTAGCAAACCAATTCTGTACGAATGCCTTAGTGCTTGGTAGTGAAATATACCTACTTCAAGTGCAGTCTAGTTACGCGTCAATTAAGTCGATAACTTCTTTGTGCCGAAGATATTAGGCATCATGAGACAATTCAGTCTCTCGTATCTTTCATTAATTTAGTGCTAGAAACCAACAGATTAATTCGTTTTTGCAACTGGAATTACCCAATTGACATGTAAACAATAAGATATAAATTTGATGCTTTGCACAATATACTAAACGAATAAAAATACTAATCCTTCTTTATTAATCAGACCATGCCGAAATTTATGTGGTGGCTAATTTAACAGCAGCTGGTTTGTTAAAAATACATGGCGCTACGACTACTGCAAAATCAATAACTGCCTACAGTGGTACCTACGCCGCTGCTGCGTAGTAGTACCTACGCAACAGTGGCGGCCTACCAGTAGCAGCTCTCTGCGTGAAGCCAACCTCCACCTAACTCAGGAGTGATTCATTAGACTTGTTAGCATATTTAGCGTCACATTTCTATTTTGTGTAAGTGTAGCATACGTCAAAGAAATAAAAATACGACTTATCCCAATTGAAGATGATGCAAATCTTTCTGCACTGTTTTTGGTGAGATATTCACGCAGTAACAAAGATATTATATTATGATTTTCTCTCAGCAACTTAATAATTTAAAAATAGCCCGAATTACCTCTGATTAATTGATGGTTTCCTGCGTAACTTTATGGAATCGATTCATATTGGAAATGAAAAAAATAGTAACTTAGTGATTCCACTGAAAATTTATTACGATACGACCCGGGTTTAGACGTTCAACGCCATTTCCAGGTCCCTGAAGTTTTTGAACGTCGAAACCCGGGTCGTATCATAATATTTTTCAGTGGAATCATAAAGTTACTATTTTCTCATTTCCGGCCTCTGATTATACCAAAGATGCTCTGCTCTGAACTGATTTGCGCCGCGCTGCGGATCGGAATCTCTTTTATCGATGCTCTTTATGCAATTTAAATTTCTTATTTTTTCTTAAACTGTGTGAAAGCAAATCGCTATCCCATCGCAAAATTTTCTATTGCAATTAAATTTCAATTCTGTTGACCTGATGATGACGTTCAACGTCGAAACCTGGGTCATATTTAAAAAAAAATAAAGTGTGTGGAATTACAAAGTAAATTATTTCATTTAATTTCAGTATATTATGCAAAATCCATAAATTTACGCCTGAGACAACAATTTTTTTTAACCAAAAAAGAATTCAATTCTGTTGTTTCACCTGAAGTTCTACGAAGCCATTGAATATCTTGCCAACCTCTGATATCAATTTACTCTCGTAAGTTTGAGGGCTATTTTTTCAACAGTACTTAAAATACTAGTTGTGCACACATTTGAAATTAATTTTGAAAAAAAAACCAACAGAAATTTCTTAGAAATGATGCACTTTTCTAAAAGAGCTTACTTCGGAAGATTATATTAATTCCTTAGCACTCACGATTTAGTTACCGTGAAGGAAAAGTGCGAGTCTTTGATGAGGAAACGTCCGTGGCGACCCTCGAGCCGAGGCAAGAAGCACACTCTTTGATGCGATCAGCGAGAAGGAAATCGGTTTATATAGGCGAGTCGCCGTATTTGTTTACATTAGATAACCTTGAAGAGATTTACAGTAACCGCCGAGCGTTCCCGTCGCTCTGTCCCCTTATTTCCCCCTCCCCCAGCTCCCCGCCCCACCGCTACGATATTTTTTTTTTTACGTTTCCATGTTCAGGGAATTGAAAACAAACAAATTGAGAAAGAGTTTAAACAAAAGTTCACCGTTTTCCAACTCTTTCCTCTGGTTTTACCTCCACTGGCACTACGCCACCTTGCAACCGAAGGCGACAATTTTGACCCGGTGTGATACGCGAGCCTAATTATACCAGCCGTTCCTCGCAGTGAGTGCTTAACAGATTTACGTGAAAATTACGTAAAACTACGGACATTTGAGAATTGATTTTTTTACGATAAGATAATCGACCCGGTCGAAAAACTTCCCAAAATAAATTCAAGAAGAATATCATGGAAAGCACTCGCCAAATTATTCGTTTTAGACGAGATATTTGATTAGAGCTTTCCGGATATTAATTATCGCACTATCCCAGGAAGTTACAGGAGGCGATTCCACATTGGGCGTGCGTGAACCACTTCACTTGTCACTGTATAGTTTGTAACATCTTAGAATTTGTACATTACAAATGGCGGTTGGTGGTAGTTGCATGCATCATTCCATGAAATACGCAATTTATTATTTACCTGCTTGTATATCTACGCATGTGAAGCGAGTTTCCCGTACAATTAGACATCTTATGGGATATTTTCTTTTAAAAATCATCACCCGAATATACTTAATCATTTAATATTGGCCCTTTGTCGTTCACGACAAAAATGGAAGTTCTAATCTGCTCTCTCCCTTCTCTCTCCCTTCTTACCTTCAAGGCTGTTCACATCTTAGTATGATGAGATTTGCAATATGTGTAAGTTTTGGACATCTTTAGAAAGGAAGCTGCTTCAGTCATTTCTCTTAAGAATTTCGGACACTGGTCTGACATTTAGGCTCGTTGCTGAGAGATATCCTTCGTCTTGAAAGTCTTTTCGACCACCTTTTCATTCATCCTCAACTTACTCCGTCTGCTCCTTCCTCTCAAACCATTTACTCAATCGTGATGTGTGCAAAGTAAATGTTACACAAATTTGCCGAGTTTTCAAAAGGATTTTTTTTTAATTCTATAAAGCCATCTGTCAATCTCGAGTAATCTCTAGTCAAACAAATACCTCAAATAAACCTGCGGCAAGAGGACTGATAAAAAAATTGCGGGTGATGTCTGAGTTCACAGCGATATAATGGGATAGCATTCACTTGTAAGCTTCTCCGTAACTTACTGATAACATTCAAGTCATTCTTTTACAAATAATTAAATTGCGTCTAGTCTTCGCTGGTACAATTTTCATGTAGTTCTGTAATTAATTGACGCCTAATGGAAAAATTCGATAATATAATTTTACATAAGAGTGAAATTTTAGAGCCACGACGTGTTTTAAAAGTCCATGAAACGCGTTTCACATGACCAGTAATCTTCGTAAATACCAAATTCATTACCGGATTAATTTATGCATGTTGTATACAATTCGCTCTCCCTCGTGCAGTGGAAAAATCATTATGAACAAACTATAGAACATTTAGCATGTAGGTTTTGATATGTTAGTGAAGATCTGACCTGGTGTTGAGCCCTAATACCTTATTGGAATTTGAGCTTTTATTCTTTTTAGAATAGGAGTAGTTCCCTCCTAAATATCTATTGCATCAAGAATACCGAAATAAAATCGTAGAAGGTTTTAAATTTTTAAACGTTACCCATACTAGCGACCTCTCCTGGGTGAAATATGAAAGGGGAAAAGCTAATTGGACAAGCTAATAAAAATTGGGATTTATTAGAAAATGTTGGGCAAATCTGATGGAAGGGTAAAGAGAAATATTATCTTTCGATCTTTAGGTCTCAATTAGAATATGCTGCAGGTATATGAGATACCATCCGAAAATAGGAAAGGCAGCCGTGAATGCGGGATAAAGTAACACTAAGGATGATAAACAACACGATGGAGAATAGAGCAAATGGTTACTAGGGAGAAGATCAATTTGGGTTTAGGAAGGGGATGGGTGGTATCCGCATTAGGTAACGATGCAACAGCAGTAATAAAAAAGAGTAAGGAGCATGGAATATAAGAGACAGAGCAGAGAAGGAGAGTGAGAGAGGGATGCACGCGATCACCTGTTATTTTCGATATACATGAGGGGGTGAAGTTTTCGAAAGGATCGGATGGGCTGGCGGCAGAAGTGAAAGTAGGTGAGGAATCCATGAAATAAGTTAGATTTACCAATTATCAAGCTTTAGTTGGCCAGCCTGTCAAGCGGTTACAACCATTAAAGATCACCATAGATACCGAGTATAATAAGTATCGTATGAGAATCAATGCAAGCAAAACAACGGAGAGATCTTCAAGAAGGAAGAAAGCAAAGCTTAACATTTAAGTTGGAGGAATAAAACTAGAGGAGGTGTATCTAATGAGTATTTTGAATAAAGATGGTCGGGAGTTGAACAAATGGACGTTGACTAAAGATATTTAAGAAATATTTGTTTATACATTGATATGGAGCACGGTTTTGTACGGTGTGAAAGCATGGTCGTTGAAGCAGGATGACAGGCGTACGGGAATGTATATTGGAAGCTTTTGTGATGTGGGGCTGGAGATGGATTATCCTATTCCCAGAGTTTCGGTTTTTCCCACTCCCCCCCTCCCAGCACGAGGAGACACCCTGGTCTCCCAACCCCCACTATTTAATATGTAAAAAAGGACTCTGTCCAGGGAGAGTTTCACTTGAAAATGATGTGGCGCATCGAAAATAGTCAGGAATAAATCTTAATTAAGTGGAAAATTGTAATAGTCTTCGTCTCTGTTATTATACTTATATTCATATATTTTTTAGAAATACTGGGTATATAGCTTGCAGGTCCTCTCGCATTACTTAAACTACTGCGATGTAATCTGCAAACTGAAGAATAATATGTTCTTCGCCATACACCTTAATTCTAATGATGGCCAATTTTGGTGCTTCTTTTATTGCCTCTTCCAGACACATTAAATAGTGATGGTGAAATATTGCATCCTTGTCTAAGTTCTGTTTATTTTGGTTTCTATTTTCCTTCCGTTTATCATTTGCATGGTCGTCACGTGATTTTTAAAGAGGTGGTGGGTTAAAATAGAAGTTCCTCCCTTCCCACTTTCTCTTCTGTCATTGTAATTCATTCCAAGCGCTTCTGGGTATCTTGAACATCTTGTTCCATTCGACGCTGAGTATTGCCTCTCTTGCTCCTCAGTTTTCCTAGATCCAAATTAGTTTTCTATGAGGTTTTTTTTCCATATTTTTTCTATTCATGGGATAATTATCCGAGTAATTATTTTTGTTTCGGGAGACATCAGGCTCAATGTTCTCTGTTATTTGCATTTATCCTTTCCTAGTTTCTTCGATATTGTAGTCATTACCCTCTACTCGAAGACCTCGGGTATTTTCCGCTACCGTAGCTATCTTTGACTATTCCAACGAGGATATCCTTATTTTTGACCCCAAGTGTCTCAGTTATTTCTACGTTTATTTTGTCAACTTCACGTGCCTTACTGTCCTTCAGATCTTTCTTGGTTCTGTCGAATTCACATATCAGTAATTCTGGGCCCCGTTTGTCCCCTTCCATGAAGATTTCTACTTTAAAAAAGCCTCCTTCAAGTGTTTGGTGCATTTGGTAGAGTACTTAAGTGTATTCCTTCCATCTCTTCTCCATACTTTTATCTTCCAATTGTATCTTTGCATTTGATTCTCGGCCGTTGTGGGATTTTGGTTTTTCTTTCTCCGAATGGTCTCTTCGTCTGTTTATATGCAGTAATGCTGTCTCCTTCGGTATAGTGTCATTGATTTCCTCACAGCGGCTTTCTATCCACTCTTACTTGGCCTTCTTGCACTCTCATATGGCTTGGTTTCGTAGCTCTTATAAAGGATTTCCTCAGTTTAATTTCTTCGATTCTTGTATTTTCTTCTTGCCTCTAAGAAGTCTCTTATTCGAGCTGTTATTCAAGGCTGCTTTGAATTCTTTGCCTAACTCACGAATTACTCATCTGTTTCTGCGATATTCTTTATTTCCTTCCATTGTCTTTCTATGCAAGTCCCATTTATTCCTTCTATTTTTCCTTCAATGGTCGTCGCGTTGAATTACTTTCTTTTCCTCCAGTATCTTTTGTATCATCTCGCTTCATGTGTTTCTTTCCTCGTCTTCTTTAGTCGCAATTTTTCCATGATGGACATAATGCCGATGACCACCAGGCTATGATCAACCTTTATATCTGCGCCAGGGTAACTCTTATATTTACTTGGTTCTTGCATATCGTTCGGATAAGAACGTAGTCGATTTTCTTATCTTGATCTTTCACCCGACACCTTCCATCATGTGTATTATATTTTCCGATGTTGCCCAAAGAGGGTGTTTGCTGCTAACGTACTTTTTTCGTTACAGAATTCTACTTGTCTTTCTCTTTCTGATTTCATTTTCCCAATCCAAACTGTCCGACACTGCTTCCTCTCGTTCACTTCAGACCAGTATCCAGTTTCGCATCAGAATAAGGTTCTCTTTCCCTTGTCTTTCTCCTAGAGCCTCTTTCAGTTGCCCGTATACTTCTTCATTTTCTTATTCTGAATGGCTGGACGCTGGCATATACGCCGGCACTAGCGTTGGGCCCATAGGTGTTCCGTCCTAATTTATCGTCAGAATTCTCCGTTGTATCGCATGTACGATTTGACTCTTCTTGACCGTTTCCCTTTGAGTATAATGCCTACTAGAGCAATATTCTGCTCGGCTCGTGAATGTATCACCCTATTGTACGCGTCACCCCTGAAGTCGCCGGCCCCGGCTCACTTCATCTCGCTCACTCCCAGGACGTCTACCTCCATCCCCATGGTTTGTCCATCTCTATCAAAGCATTTTCCAACTTCCCGCACACTCTTTATGGCCTAACGTCCCATATCCTTAATTGCTTTTGTTCACCTTGACTGCTGCTCCCCTCCCAATAGTCCCCGCCTGGAGATCCTATTGGGGTACTATTTTACCTACGGATTACTTTGCCGGGAGGAATGCTATCACATCAAACTTGCATGCAACACTATTATCTTTGGGGAGCAGAACGCACGGGTACTACTCCGTCCAATAAATACGCGAACTGAGGCCATAAAAACTTCATTTTGCAAAATTTAGTCTTTAGTCTAGATTTGGTATAAAAGTGGTGATTATTTATGCGGAGGGAGAGTGAAGTTTTGCATACTCCAGTATATAAGGTGGGGCAGATGAGGATGTAGGTAATAATTTTAGTCATGCAGCCGGTGGGAGAGCAGAGTGAACAGGTCGCGTAAGAGACTCAGGAGGAGTGAGGGGACAGAATGGATGAGAGGGCGTGTATCACAGCAGGGGTGATTGCAAGGCGATGGAGAGTGGTGATGCGAAGAGGGTCAAACAACAGGTTGGGGGATTTTAAGAGACATATTTTTTAGGTTTGCTGGCCGTTCGAACGGAAAGGATGTGAATTGGGGTAATTGGGAGGAGATGGATTCACAAGTTTTTAACATTGGATATAAATCTGTCAACATACATTTTTATTTATGTATTCCCGGGCAGTAGGTTATGCATAGATAAATTGTGTCGGATGTCCTACACTTTGGCAGTGGGGTGTAGTTAATGGAAGGAGGGGGAATTTTCTTTCACGCATACGAAATGTTCCGGATATCCCACGTTTAAATAGCGCTACTTAAACTTGGATATCCGGAACAGCTCTTATGGGAGAAAATCTTTCATTCTTTCCGCTAACTTCACTAAACATATTCTACAAAACCCATAACTTTTTAATATTTTAAATAATTAGTGGAAACCGCATATCTATAACCCTTGGGCCACAATTTAAGATGGCGCGCGCAGATGCAGGTCAGGCCGGCTTCCTCCCGAGAGTGGCGTCGTCCTCGAGGTGGTTGCTCGCACACCTCGGAATCCGTCCTCGGAAGTATTTCCCAATGCACAGAGTGTTTTATCATTGCATATGTACTTCATATAGATCTTTTTCCTGAAACGCGACTATGCGATTGCTCCTGTATTTAAAGGTGGATAAAGAGGGTAAATTTTTCAGCACAAAAAATGGAAAATCCGACGGATGACCTTGTGGTAGCCATATTAACTTGTTTCTCTTGTTGCAATAAAATTCATTCTCGCTATCTCCTCCAATCTCTAATTTTCACGTAACATATTGAAGTAATTCATTTTACTTTAAACGTCACCTCAAATCAAATCATGAGTATGCAGCAAAGCAATTATTTACTCTTGTTTCAATTTATTTTGCTTTTACTTCAATTTAGATGAAGAACAAGTTTTCGAAGAAGCATAGTCTAATGTGACAGCAAAAGGACTTAGATGAGTATGTCCCACCTGGCTTCATACGCAGACATAAAGTTAGTGGTATGATTCATGAAGTGAATGGGAACACTGAAATACCTGTAAGTGCCAAATACCTGTACGTTATGGGAAGATGATCTATCGTGTCATTATGAGCGTCTTTTCCCAAAAAAATCCTGAAAACTGCATACCTCCTATTCACACTCTTATGCGACCGAAAATTTGATCTCTCCTTCTAAGTTGAATATCGCCGAAGTCCAATAGACGTTTTAAAATTTACGAAAATTCCAATATGGATTAGCTTTAACGCAGGTCTGTCTCTAGCCTAAGTGTGTGTTATTAACTGACGCAAATCCAAGTGACTTCTGAACTGTCTATCTACATCTAAATAACACCCTGCAAGCAACCGGGAAGATGTGTGGCAGGGGGTGTATCCACATCAGACATGCAAAGCACACGAACAGACTAAGCCATGCATTATGCATTAGACGCACTATAGGGAAAATGTTCGACATACAATGATTTAGTAAACACTCACCGGACTCAAGGAAAAAGGACATTTTTCTAAAGTCCGATACAGAAGTTATTGAGTCCAAACTGTACACACTGCACAAAGGTCAAGAGGATTCCAGAGGTTGCGGGCAAGATTATCGTATCAAACAACAGTTACGTAAATGGGGTTTCACAACAGGTAAATTTTTCCATTATGAAACGACCTTCCAAATCTTGTGCTTCGTCTAGGATGTTCCCGCAGCTTTTGACTTTGTCCGTCCTTCATCCCTCTGACCTTAGCCGCGACGCCTCCTTATTACTCTCAATTGCCGGCGCCCAGAGCGGAACTCCGAGATGGAGGGATCGATTTTATTTACGACTTCCTGAAAAGTCGCAACTTTGATCCTCTGATCACTTCCTAAAGCCGTCAGCAAAGTATGAAATGCAAATCACTTTGAATGAAACAATTTCAAAATCAGAGACATTTTCTGCATTTTGCAAAAATTTGACGGAAAACCGTGACAGAGGTTTGGACACTCTCTAGGGAAAAATGCCAATTTACATCTATATACGTAGACTACCCAACTGTGGCATATGCTTCAAATTAACGAACGCGCTGATATCGAGATGTACACATAGTATAAATAATTAAGTACCGTAAGAGAATGTTATGACCTTATTCTTTGAATTAACGTAATCATGAATCTAGAGGGAGGCTAAGGAAGGGAATAAAATTAGGTAATGTACTCTATGGCTTTTGGCTCAACTTTGCGGAAGTTCATGTTCATCAAATAAAGAACACAATTACTTTTTCCACTGTTCTACATTTTGGCACTACTAGTTTCAGCGCTTACGAAAATACCAAAATAAAGAACAGTGGAAGAATACATTGCGTTCTTCATTTAATGATAATTACGTCACTTTAAAGCGGCGATGTTATTTTATGGAAAATAATGCTTACTATTCGTCGCCGTCGGAATTCCTACGGTTTAAATTGGAAATTTCACCGTTCATGAGTTGGCCCTTATTGGTGAACCTCCCCAAGTGCAATTTTTTCTGCCGCTCCTCGCCTTTCTCCCTCCTCCCCGTTCTTCATACTCTCTCCGTTCCCACCGCCCCTTCCATCCCTCTTCTCTTGCGACCCCCGTTATCCCGGAGACCTCCCCCCACATTCGCCACCACCCTGTATATCCGCCTGGGCCCACACCACCATGCACTCCCTTGCCCCTCCCCCACCCCATCGTCGCGATGCTCTCCTTTTCTCACGACCCCGGAATCAGGGGAGAGGGGGGGAATTGGGCCTACGGGGGGAGGGGGGTTGAGGAAAAGGGGGCGGGAGGAGAAAGGGGAAGTGTAGAGAACAGGCGGCCGAAAGAGCACGGGGTGGAAAGGTAGGGAGGCGGCAGGAAGGAAGGAAGGAAGACCGCTGGCCCCCACAGGCTGAGTGAGTGCTTCACCTGCGCCCTTCCCACTCGCCCTCCCCCCCCCACCCTCCCTTCTTGCTCTTCCCCCTCCCTCATGCCCTCTCTTCCACGAAATAATCTCTTTCCTCTCCTCCCTCCACGCCTCCTCCTTTCATTCCCAAAATAAACCGAATGTCTGCGAGGGTCTTAGTGACTCCTCTCTCACTCTCTTTCGCTCTAACCCTCTCGCTCTCGTTACGATTGTGTGAATGCATGCAGTACACACGTATCCGCGACTGACAATGAGTCCCCAAATGCGAGTGTGTGAGCCCGCTTGCTCCGAAGGAAAGGACGCCCGCTATCTCTGTCTCCTCGATGAGAGAGCGGGCGTTCTCAGTTCGGTTCGCGCAATCGATGCATCGCGCCCCCCTCCCCCCACTCTCGGAGGCAAATTGAGGGTTTGGCCGCCGGATGGATTACGTGGGCGCGTCTAATTGTGGCGGGTATGAGCCAGCTGAGAGAACACGCGGAGTGGGTTGTGGGGGGAGGGACTGAGAATGTTTGAATAACCGATACTTCGAAGAGGTGTGCTTAATAATGCCACTGCGATACTTATTTGCACACAAGTTGCCGACGACGCCACTTTCAGGAAATTACCTCCTTCCCCGCGACGCGACCTCTTTTGCGTCGTTAATTTTCGTCGTTCATTGGCGGTTCGCCTCTTTTTTGTTTCTTCTTTCCTTTTATCGGGTTCCAGGAAGTCGACATATCACGTGTGGTATCACCGCCTATGAGAATTTTTCCGTTGTGCGAAAAATTTCCGGTTTTTTTAATATACACTAATGCACTCGAAGTTCTTAATGGGAAAGTATTGTCTCAATATTTGGGTCATAACTGATGAAAAGAAGTGGCGGTGCGTGCCAGGATGGGGGCTTTTACTGTTATCGTCTCGCTCGATTCCCTTGGAAGGAAGTCCGTTTCCAAAAAAGAAAGCAAATCCTTGTTTTTGAACATGTGTTCCTCAGATCCGTTTCCCTTCAAAGGGTAGCTTTTTATTGTTCATTTAGAGTATTTTTTTGGGAAAAAGAGTCTTTTATTTTTTAAATACAGCTAGAGGAATTATCTCAATAAAATTGAATGCAAGTGATATTGCAGATACAAGTTTGCTTGTACTCCAAATTTTTGCTCAGTCGGAAGGGTTTTTTTCTCAGATAATTCGTTATGGGTTTAGCACTCTATGCTATCCTCCATCGCTCATTCTTATATCCTTTATAAGATCATAATGTGTCATATTTTCAGTCACGAGAATAAAATTTCCCAACGTAATTTAATTCGTATGCAATTGCAGACCAGATATGATGGCATCCAATTCGATCGGTTGGCATTGCGTATATCCTCCTCGAAAACCAAACCAGGAATGCGCTCTACTTCATTACGAGTCAATTCAAATATCGTATTTGATCTTCGTGTCTCTAAGACATTTCGGATTCCACGGTCCTCTTTCAAAGGAAAAGTTATAAATTTACGTTGTCGACATTGAAACAGATACCGGGTGTCTCTCTTTCTGTTTCAGGGCCCGACACACGCGGGCTGTCACGCCCGTAACTATCTCGATGACGTAAAAAACACGCATTGGGGTGCTTCAATTTTAAGACCGCGTGATTTAATTCTTCGGATGGGCGTGCTTCGTCACGGCGAGTTCACAAAAGGGAGAGATTTCGGAAGGAAACAAAGCGGGACGCGCAAAGTAATAAAGACTCAATCGTCAGTGGAGTCAGTGGATCGTGTCTGCCAAGAGAGAGGGAGGGAGAGTATTAATTTTGGACAAGGAACAGAAAGCACCGGCGCGCACCCACGCACAGGCACACAGCCCTCCTTGTCCTCAACTCCTTCCCATTGGGAGTGGACGCGAGAAATCTTCGCAGGGTTGGCGGAGAGGCCAACATTGGGCGCTGGGAGAGAGGAGGGCAGCAGAGCAGGAAATTGGCTCCCCTGCTTACGACCCTAGCGCTTCGACCCTTATAGGGAGGGTGCTGACCAAGTCACCGTCGGAATGAAGCGCTTGGTTTTGAGGCCATAGGCGGGCTGCATGCATTTCCGGATGGGAAATAAATAATATTTGGCGATTGAGCAGCATTACTAACCGAACAAAATGGCATAAATAATTAGGAATTATCTAAAATGCATATAGGCTATCTATAATATCGCCGAATGAGATTGATGGCAACCTGTTTTGTAGTTTTAATATTTTAGGTTCGAACACCCATCCTGCTCATTTCAACAAAAATAATTTTTATTTTGATCTAGCTAATTCGCTAAATTTCGCAAAATTCGCAAAATAAAATTTTGAGGATTATTTCCAGTATCGGTAAATTATTCGAAGAGACCATAAACACTGTTAAGCTACATAAAAAAACATATGTGAGTATGCTGCATGTCCAAGCAGTGCTGAATGTTGGAATGAACGTCATACACTGTCACCCAGAGGATGAAATTGTACCATCGAAATTAAATTTTAAGTTCTAATTCTCAGAACATTCATCGTCTCTTATTATGTATGGTATCTCATTCCCTTATAACTGATTATATATATCAATAGTTGACATTAAACCTCATTGATTGGTTTATTCATTGGTTGATATTTCAGGCTATCGTGTATAAGGTCACATCTTACCCGAAAGTAATGTAAAAGAATCAATATCATCAATATCAAAGTGAAATTAAACTTGTTAATATTTTATTAATGGTGTAACGTTTTGTGCTCCTTATATGGAAAAGTTTAAGGTAAAAAATAATTTTCTGCAGGAGAGTATGTTTCTGAAAATTTCAAGTTCCATTTTAAAACGTGTCATCAGTCTACAAAAAAGGCTAGGAATTTTAATGACACACATATTTTGGATTACTTTCAAAGCAAATTATGAAAATTTTCCCCTACAAATGCATTTTAATGGTAAATACGAGATTATCTTGATGGAATGTTTGCTTTGCTATAGCTCCAAAAGTAAGGTAAAATAGCAACGGAAAAAATCCAGATACTTAACATCACCTGTGATATCTGAACGTTTAAAACTTTAGTGGGGATCATAGATTTAAATGTTGATTTTATCATTTGTTGTAAACTTTCTATGGGCATTTTCGAAAGTGATTCAACATGAAGGTACTGAATTTGTAGTACATAATTTATATTTAATCTATATTAGTTGATCAAATCAAAGTAATTGCACCAATTAAGCAGTAAGGAATATTAATTCACAAAATATGCATTTATAAAGAATTGAATCAATATTCCGGGAGAAATAAATAAAAATCTTTTTAAATACCATAAGAATTTTTATATTATAATGCTTTTTTACTATACTCAGAAAGTTATTATATTCCATATGCAGAAAATTCACGCAAGGAGTCCATCTGGAATTTATTCTAGATCTCTGCATTTTATAGAATCAGAAGGGTCACATATAATTGATTTCAAATTTAATGGCGGAGATTGGTATGAAGCCACGAAGTATGGCTACCAGTCCACTTCATTCTCTTCATACAAGTACACAGGATCACGGGTGTCGTTTCCTTCAGTGGACATCCCAAACTTGTCCAACAAGGGGCATTTATATAGTTTAAGAAAATCTAGTCCCTTGTTTTCTACGGTTCAAGGAAATTTCAGAGAATATTCAAGTGGTGAAGGAAATACTTCTTCAAGAGTAGAAAAAACAGTCAAGAGGTGGAAGCAATATTGTAACATCTCATCTAATTGGAACAGATACTAGATTTCATCGTAAACTATGGCTATCGAATGAGCATATATCAGAATACAGTGACAACTGTAACTATAAAATTTCCCTATTTTAAATTTAAAATATTATCTTCAACACAATACCAATGAAAGAATTAGCGTAAATGTTCAAAGTAAAAAAACATACATAATTGGCCAATACCAGTTGTAATAATCTCGCAGTTTACGATTCTTTTACACTGTCCTTAACAGGGAAACTCCTAGTAAGTAGTAATACCATCAAATCTCACATATCCAACAAAACTATTTCTGAAACACCCACAGTTTTGCAGTTAGGTCTGTAAATATTTTAGTTTAATTATACATTAGGGAAATGGGTTGATAGAGTGGGAAATTACCAAGTTTGAGATAAGAAAGGAGAGTTAAGTCCTGTGATGGAAATTATAGCAAAGAGGAAGGAACGTTGGGGAGACCACATTTTGAGGCATGATTGTTCAACTAATGGAATACTCGAGGGAAAAATTGTGAGGGAGAGGCATGAAGAGATAGAAGAAGGGGTGGAATTCGAAGTGTGTGGAGACAAGTAGAATATCCCGCCAAAGTCGACGTAGGATAGAAAGAAGTGGACCTCTGTGTATACCCTTTTCATTCCGTCCCGAAAGACAGTTTCGACCAAGAGAAGGTTAGGAAGAGGAACTATTGGTTAAATCTTGTATGCCTTAATGGAAGGCTTGGATATAGTAGTAGTGGCCAAAATGCAAGGAAAGTCTCGTATTAAAGGCCAAATCTCGTTTGTGTAATTTTTATATATAACTGCAATTCAAGCCTTGAACTTGCGGGGACCATCCGAATTATTGCTTTGACTTGCAAAATTTTGAACGAACTTCCGAAATCCCAAACACGGGATTGAGTTGATCTCAGGGTAATAGTTAAATTTTTTAAGTAGAACAGTTAACAAAAGTTTGGAATAGCTTTGCATGTTATTTATATGAACTATGTCCACTAAATTAGCAGTATGTCCAGTATGTCCACCAAATTAGCATTCACTACTAAGCATATTTCGGTTTACGTTTTTTTTTATTTCGATGGCCTTCTGAAATTCTTCGAAGACATGACTTGCGACAAGAGGATTTTGAAAGGTGTCTTCCTTAATTGGTCATATTTTATTAACTAAAGAAGCTAGTTTATTTTAGAGCGGCAACATACCTGTTAGTACAGGCAAATTAAGCAAGCTCTTAGATCAAGATCATGCGTGACTAATTTGATATTCATTAAACCACCACCAGTGCGGCGACAATATGGAAGGATTCAACAAGTGAATTAAAACTTGGGTCGTTAACCGAGGGTGTTCTCCCTCTCGCGCGTATCTCCGTAAGTCGTTGGGCCCGATTTGAAATTGTAGTCCGGTAAGACTGGAGCTGTTGAACCTCTTCAAAAGTATAAAACACTGTTAAACTCGGATTCCATGACTCAAAACGGAAATATGATGTATTTTCCATCGGTTAATTTGCCATTTTATATTTTAAACTCTTTAAATAATGTTGTACAACATTCTCTTCGCAGGAACCGTCGATACGCCAAACCGATTGCAACTTTGAAACTTTGCTTAAAATAACTGTTTTACATTTCAATATGTGGGAACATTCCACTCCCATATATTTTCCTTATTTCCCATTACGTTAGTGTTGTCCCGTTATATAGCCGACCAAAAACATTCAGTGGTAAATTTGAAAAATAAATAAGCTAGCACTGATGAGATTCGCGCATCACACGGTGCATCAACTATTTTACCATCGCCGATGAAGCGCGAGAGAATGCCTTCGCTGAATGTACTCTCCCTCCTTTGCCGTCACCACCGAATTTCATTGACGCGTTTACACAATACAAAATTGGCATCTATCATCTTGGATCCTACTCTTTCAAATATATGCCTCAGAGAGTTTGTATAAAGGCGAGCACAGGAAGTTTCTCGGCCCGTAATCAGCGCAGTGTGAACCCAATCCTTATTAATGGTCAAAGTTATGCCGACGCTAATTCTTAATGATCGGTTTCCGCCTAAACCATAAAAGTCAGATGCGTAATATATTGCCGAGAGTGGAAGGGAGACTGAAGGCCATCCAGGAGTGACAAAATGTGGGAACATGCCGTGGGAAATCAGTTCGGCGGTTGCATTTTTGAAGAAGCTATCCCCACTTCATCGCTCTGAAATAAAGGGCATGAGGCGAGAGATATGTGGGTTGTAATACATACTTATCTGGTATGCCCATGCGTACGTTGACCCCCACATAGTGCACCATATGTTGACTTTACTCTTCGGTTCCTCTGCGCGACGTGCACTTTGGGGTAGCAGTAATATGAGCAATCCATTGCTTGGTTGTTTCCCAAGCTTTTTTTATTCACAAGGTTAGGGGGATTACAGGTGTTCGACCTTCATCAATTCATGTATGTAGAATATATTAGCCTCGTTTATCGCTCTTATTCTTATCTTTTATCGCTTTAGTATTTTTAAATAATTCCACAATTTAGAAAGATACTTCTTGTATTTTTACCCAGTCGCGAGTGCCATCTAAATCACAACACATTCAGGTTTCAAGAGTCATTAAACCAGATTTTAAACGAAGTAGCACTTTTCAATATCACATCAACTAACACTCATACACTCCGTAAGAAATTTATCATAAATAAAACGTTATCATATATGGCATGTTCTTATATAATTTAGAAACCATCGTGAGTTATTTACCGTAGGGTGAGATAGTAGCAGGTAGCCCGTTGCCAGCTAATCTCGTCATTCCTTCATACTACGTAGTTCCTTATTCTGACGCCTTCCGTCACCTGCTTCCTGCATTACGCCCATGCTTTCTTTCCTCCATCATTCTTTCGTTTAATGGTTCGTTCCTTCACAGGCTTCATCTCGTCTGAGAGGGTGACCAGTGATCCTGCATCTTCTCCTAGCCAGTGCGTTCCCGAAAAAGTCCAGTATTGTTCAGTCCCTGAGCAAGTACTCCGAGGTATAATTGACGAAACTTTCACTCGGTCACCCTCACTATCCATTTTACTTTACTTTAATTATTCTTCTTCGTCACCACAATATTTCCCCTGCACCTAACTTCATACTTCCCATGATAAGGTTTAAAAGAGCCACTTCTTTATTTCTTCGGCTAATCTTATATCATTTGGGCGTGCGAAATACTGCTGCGAAAGACCAACAAATACTTATTTTCGCAATCACCATTGCTCATTTCTGGCCTGATGCGAGATTTTAATATTCCTGCGGGGCCCTCAATATTTCTCCCCCTGCCCCGGTAACCTCCCTTCCCCCATCATTCTCTCTCTTTCCCTCCCGCGGCCCAATTTCGCCGCCGTCCCACCCCCACACCTTCTCCCCGCATCGCCATTGCAGCAATGGCAGCATTGTGCCTATAAATGAGACTCTTGTCAGGTAGGTCGGAGCAGGTGCGCTCTGCCATTGGCGACGGGCGATTAGAGGGGGCGATAAACATGGTGGGCGAGCCCATAAAAACAACAGAGCGACGGTATGCGGAGGGGAAGACTCCCCTTCGATGAGGAAATGCTGGGCGAGGGTTTCCCGGGGAGGAAGTGGGTTGTTACATTTCAAACCCTCGCAGCCTTCACAACGCCATTCCGTGCCCCCTCTCTCTCTCTCTCGCTCGCTCCCTAACTTGACCTCCCGGCTTGGAGGACGTTGGACGCACCATATGACGGGTGCAATCCATTCAAATGGTTTTCCTTGCGCCTCGCTCCATGTTTTCGTTGATGCCCCTTCCAAGAGATCAGCCAAAAAGTAAACTTCTGTCGATTCGGATGCTATACAGTCACGCAAATTACAACCATCGCTACATTCTTTGTAGGACCACTGTCTTTCTTTCCAGAAAAGGTCAAGCTCTGAAGGTACTCATAATGAAGAAGTGACTCATGCTCTAATAAGAATCGGCTGCAGAATTGTAAGGTGCGAACGAAAACATTTCTTTGCGAATTGCCACTTAATGGAACAAAAATTGGTGAAGAAGGAACAGACGCGAGAGGAAGTTTCGGAACCTGATGCGAGAGACGGATGCTGAAGTTCAAATATTAAAATGAAATGTGAGGAAGAGGATAAAACGAAATGGAATTTTAAATGGAAAAGAAGAATTTTCAAGGATGGTTTAAATATTTTCAATTGACTTAAACGAGGGAGCCAAATTAAAGCTATGGATAGAGAAAGCCTCCGCCTTAGAGACGCAAAACAAAGTTTGCAGTTATCCGCAACAGTATGCATAGATTGTGTTTTAATAATATCTGATACGCTAAAGATAAACTCTTACAGTAAGCAATTTTAACTATTTTAAACCATTAATTCTTCAGAAGATATGCTAATACTTAAGAATTACAATTATTAACCCGAAGTTTAGTGCGGTGGGCCAGGGTTGAGATCTTGCGCGATTATCAACGTTCAGCGAAATTCAAATCCACGTTAAGCTTCCCTTTCCTGTGCGGCCTGTGTTTTGTCAGAATTAATCTGAATTATGACATTGTTCAAGGTCGGATGCCTAGTGAAATCAACCGGGTTTGAATAATGGACCGCAAAATCAGTCGCCGAACGCTCTAATAAAAGGCTTCCAACCATTCCTCTCTTTAAAGAGCATCAAACAACAATGCTTCGTTTCCGGCTGTTATCAGGGGTGGTTAATGTAGAATGTTGCCGGACCGATTCTCTAACCGCTTGAACTATCGAGGAAACGTAATTTACAATGAAATCTGCGGGGGGGGATTTAGACAACCAAATTCCACGATTCTTTGGCCAAGAGATGGCGCCAGGGGGCTGTTTCACCCGCCAAAGGAGAAATGGACAACAACAGAAGGAAAGGACGGTAGGAAAGGAATAATACAACGTCATAAAGGATAGGAACGGTGCGTTTCGTAGCACGCATAGCCAGAAGAAGGAGACGAGCCACATTTACCAAATACTCAAGTGGTTAGCGCATCGGCCCGGCAAATTCGAAAGATCCGTGGTTTAAGTCTCGGTCAAAGAAATATTTTTGCTCTTGTGATCTGTTCGATCCCGCCTTCCATACCTCTCCTGCGTTCATCCTTTATATGTGCTCCTATACATTTTCCTATGTCGGTATTCATGTGAATGAATATTTGTTCGCCACATGGTGGATTTTTCGTGTTTGAATGTGTGTGCTTGTATATACATGTGTGTGCTTGTATATACATGTGTGTGCTTGTATATACATGTGTGTGTGTATATATATATATATACACACATAGTGTGTATATACATACATATGTATATACATTGTGTGTATATATACACACAGACGCGAGTATATATATTATGTTATACTTGTATGTACGAATTTAATATAAAAACATAAGCACTTCTCCTCTAAGGTAACTAAAATTTCGCTGGATAATATTTGCTTTTTGTTAAACATTGATTAGAAGATTGACTTTTTGTTAAATGATTAGAAGGTCTCTCTTGAAATAATTCATTTCATTATTTTGCCTCCCAAAAGACATTACCGTATTTTTTTCCTGAAGACCCGAGGAAACATGATGATTCAGCAATCTTCCGTTGTACTTATCACCATTCGCTGGACGACGTCTAGTAAAATCGTATAGAAATGTGCATGAGAGAATGCGAATGATTTTCGCATGGTCTCTAAATTAGAGTTAAGGACTTCCATATGTTATCAGTGGGGATATATTCTGGAAATGTGCGTCGTGGCGGGGACTCAACCGTCAACGCCCTTCTTGTTGCAGATATATCGTGTAATCCACGAAAATTTGTACGGGATGCTTGAAAAGGTTGTTCCATGGGAATCTTATTTAATAATATAATATTATTTATTAATATTCTCTGATGTAAAATGGCGTAAAAGTCATTTTTCACTATTTAAGGTAACCAAAATTATTCCCCTCCTGCATATTTATTATAAGTTTCATTATTTTAAAAATGATTTGCAATATCTCTATTGCAGCTATCGTTGCATTGGATACGTGTTGACCTTAGAGACTCTTGTCTCGACATATTTATTCCCTCTCCGTTACTAGCGTCGATTTGGCTCAAACATATTGTAGCTAATGACAAGCAAAGAAAAACTTGCTATTTTCCACTCTACAGATTCTTAAATACCGACTAGTTTCGGTGTACTGCACCAGTTTCAAGTTCATGGAAAGTGGAACTTCGCTAGTGTTTTTCTTTGTTTCTGTCATTATAGAACGATTCCATTACATCACACCTGAATGTCTATTGTAAATTGTAAATAGTTCTCACTATTAAAATACTGGGTTTTTTTTACCTGCATTACTTTTCCCCACGGGTGGATTTGAATTAATTCCTTGCTTCGTCGAAAAATGTACCTATCGTATATAAATCTTTCGACTTGATCCTTGCAAATATTTTCATTACGTAATCATATTTGATAGGTTCCAAGAAATTGCCAGAGATGGCGTAACAGTAGCTTTTAACGGAGTAATCCGCTAAATGTGCATTGCAATGCGACAATTTCAGAGTGCAAACATCATTCGCCTGTCATCTCGGTCAGGGTGAATGGTTTTTACCCTCTGAAACTGTTACACATTTGAAAGGCTTTATGTTTTGTGCAGAAAAAAGATGAAAATAGTAGCTTAGCAGAAAAAATACTTACTTGCTCACTTCGAATGCATTTTTAGCTTAAGTTTTTTTTAGCTCCTCTGACTAATCCTCCATTCTAATGTTTTGCTTCTTCAGATTTAGGTGAAAGATTCGACTTCCTCTGATGTCCCTCCCTCAAGCGCCATGTCTGCCTTCAGCTTCTTTCTTGCTCTTGATTTCATCTTATACACGTACGCTTCTTCTATCCTGTACGCTTGTAGTACGCGATAAGTTGAGCCCAAGACTGTTAGAAACTCTTCCATGTTAACCTGCTGTGAGAGGGATTAAAGCAGTCATTTGCGGTCTGTACAAAACACCGTTTCCAAGTGGGGGTGTCAGCTTGTAAGCGCTGGTTCGAACTGTTCAGGGAATATTGTACGTCGAGGAGAACTTTTCAGCCTGTCTAGTCTCCCCCAGGAAGTCTTCCATGAGGCGCGGGAAGAAACATTTCTTCTCTCAACTCTTGAGACATGGAATAGGGATGGAATAGGTCGTCCAATTAACGTACAAGAAGATGACTTGTTGGTGCGTAGCCAGATGTTGCTCTTATATCTTGTTGTCCGTCAATAGGAAGAAAGGGTCGAAGGTGAGTCTTTTTTCTTCTCATCTCACTTTGAGTCGTATTTTGAGAAGGATGCGTGAATTACGTTGCACTACCCTTTATAATTAAAGCCTACAACTGCTTTGAATGGATGCATTTGAAAGAGGAAAAGAATAAAGTTTGGGTGAGAAACTTGACTCCCTCGAGACACATGTTCCGCACCTGTTTGCCTCTCATAAAAATATGTTTGATTAAAGCAGCATATGCTGATTCTTTCAGGAGAATTATTCAGAGCTCCCACACCTATTCAGCAGAAATTTGCGCCTCCTGAGGAAATCGTATACTGTGCCTACGTGTGCGTCATGAAGTACGAGGACTGCTCAATAATGAATGATCATAAAATTTTCATTCGCATTTATTGTGCAAAATTTCAATTTCATGCTCTACTGTTAACTTAATGTGTGTAACGTCTGTGACTGACGAAATTCTGGAGACAAATCAATGAAACGAGTCCCACTATTATACGTTACATTAAATATATCAAATGATGGTTTAGAACGATAAATGATGTAAATACGAAATGTATCATTGCTCATCAAGCAGCCATTTTACTTGCGATGATCAATCAGAATGCATTGTTTTAGTGACCAAAACATTGGAGTTATTTGGGTGATATCTTCTCGGGTCTTCCACCGGGTCAATGTCTCCATAGCTGCCGACGTTTCGATTTCCGACTCGGTCATCGTCATCAGGGCTTCTGATTGCCTGATCGAAACGTCGGCAGCTATGGAGACATTGACCCGGTGGAAGACCCGAGAAGAATTCACCCAACTCATACGCCGGGAAAGCACCAGATCTTTCATTGGAGTTATTTATTTTAAAGGTATTTTACGACTATCAATAAAGGCTCAATAATTTTTGAAGGCATGGTGTCGTGCATTTAAGGTAAGTCGATCAATTGCTTACGAGAAACAGAAGAATGGCATGCCAAGTATCCGAACCGACGGTCTTTCTGTGCGTGTGATTGCGAAGCAGAGAAAATCGTCGTTCTTTCCATGGAATTCCCGGAAGTTTAACTGCTCAGAATTGTGAGTGGCACTCTAGGCCATCGTACACCGTGTTCACGATTGGTACCGAAAATGTTGACAAGTGATCACAAAGGACAGTGGGTGATGATATTGAAACGTGCCTAGCATCTCTAATGCATCGCTTTTTATTTGTCAATCTCTCGGTTCGATTCTCCGGGCTGCCAACTCTTCGTCCTAACCTTGGAATGAGTCCTCGCATTTCCTCTCGTTATCTTAATTTTGTATATTGCACTTTCCGTCCGTAGTCTCTCTCATGACGATCTTAAGGTAATTTCTTCCAGTGCGTGTCCCATTGATTCTCCTCTCCTTACACTCTCCTTGCGTTCTCCCCATTGTGGATGGCCTTCTCAGCTCGGTCCGACCCTTAATATGATTCTCAACCTTCTCTTCCGGGCCACTACATTTCCCTTATATTAACGGCCGGATATTATATTAACGGCCGTTCGCTCTGCGCAGGGTAAGGCGAAACTAAGAATCGACCGCCGAGGAGATTGTTATGATTGACATTAACTCAGTAAAAATCAATATTTAGAAGACCAATAATAATGGTCATATGTAGTACCAATGTAAAAATGTCTTCTAAAATCCGTTAGATTTGACTCGTTCAAGGGACGAGGTAGTCCCATCGGAGTAGCCGGCAGAGGTAGAGCGTTGGATAACTACCCGAAGGGCCCAGGCTCGATTCCCGGGCAAGGTTCCCTAGTGCTGCTCAGCTTCACCCAAGCTGTGCGATTTTTTGGGAATCAGATCCTTCTGGGAAACCAGTACCGGCACAGGGAAGGAACTGCCCCCCCTACCCTGATGTGTGAATTTCACACGCCGTCAGACTTAGTACTGGGTGACTTCTACCATCACCTGCCAAACCGACCTTCGGGTTGATTACTGTTTGTTTTTTATGACTCGATCATATATTTTAAAAATGTGTATGATTATTTAATTTTAAAATATTGATGAGAAGATTTTGATTCAGCTGTGAATGGTAAACGGTTTATAATCTGAGGAAGTTATTTCGGAAGATTTTCTCCTCATAGGATTCGCGAGCTTTCAGTTTGATCCAGCCACGTCAAATTCCCCGCGTGTGCGAAGGGCTCGCGCTCATCTTCCGTCATTGTTCCACATCGTGTTTGTTTAAATATACCCCGCTGCATTTATTTCACTGAAAGTTCAACTTAGGCGGCTCCTCAAAAATAACATCCGATCAAAATCTTCTTAGCTCAATGTTCTGTTAAATCCATAAGTTCGTTCTTTTTCATCCATCTCTTGTCTTTTGTCTGATTCCATTTTTTATTCTTGATGAGCGTGACACTGTGTCTTTTTAAATTTGCATTTTCTCCACGCTCCATGAATTTGACATTTACGAGTAGACACATTAAATTTTACCAAAACACACGAAGTTCAAAACAGTGAATTTAAGGAAGGCGATTGATAATCCTGGCGTTTTCATCGGAAAATATTTTTACTCAAATGACTATGGAGTTCTAAAACATTCATTCACATCTACACAACATCCCAAAATGCAGTGTGCCGGGGGATGATGCTAGGACACAGGCCATACATACAAGTTTGTACGAGAACATGCAAAAATATGAGTTCGTACGTGCATAGGCATATATACATATATTGGGTCATATGCGCAAATACTCGAACACACACACATTACATTCCTATATTCTTCATGTATTGAGCAATACGCTTTACTAAATCATTGAATCTAGTGTGTATTAAAACTATCGGGTGCTTGAGTTCAACGTTGCTATGAGTCTTGTGCTAAGGAAAAGCAAGTACTTAAATCTGTATGTAAGGGTGCCAATCTCTCTCTTATTTTATCTCGGTGGTTGAATTCAAAAGTGAAATTTGGAGCCATAATTATTCCCTCGGTGTCGCTAAAAACTCAGGTGCTCTGTACCTTTCTAAAAGTGCAAGTCTTTCCTGTTCTCTTCGAGAAGCAAGGGACTCCCAGCTTAAATACTCAAGCACACCCTTCCGGCTTAAACATTTACCCAATTTAAATAAATTAACGTTTTCTCCAATGAATTCCAGACCCTTGCAGCGTGTTCCAAGAGTGACCTAAATAAATGGGAGGCACACCCATTTCTTATCTTTTCATTAAATTTTCTAACAATTTGTCCCATTGAAACCATCTTTTTTGAGGCTGGCCCGCATGTGCACCCCTAAAAATAGTTGGTTTTTACACTTACATTGATAGCCTTAAAGGGAACTGTGCTCAGTAACATTCACTCTTAACTGACATTGCGAGTTCTTACTTTTGATCTTTCTTGTACTCTGTGGTGAAACTTTATTCGTTGTATATTTTAGCAGTGCATAAATAAATCGAAACTGAGGGAGAAAGCAGACCAAGCGTGATGTCTTGCCCACGGGGGAACTGGAGCGAACTGAAATTTCGTGATCACCCATGAAAACATGGGATGCGGAGCGAGTATTGGAAATGTAAGAAATGCGAATGGATGGGCATTTCCGACCTGTCACTAAAAGAGTGACTACGGGACACCCTAAGTCTCCAAAATTCTTGGAGAAACTTTAATAACATACTATTAACTTTAATAATGTACTATTTAGTGTTAGACGCAAAAAATTGCGATGGATTCGATTTAATGTCATTATTAAAATTATCTTAACCATAGGACGAGGTTTTTTGGGGAACACGATCATAGTTTAAAAAGTTAACATTAGGGTATTTTCAGTTGATAAACCTTTACGGAACAACTTCAAAAGCGTCCCTCTTGCTTGGAAATTGAAAGAGAAATGAAGAACAAGGGCTTTACTTAAACAAAGAATTTGAGGAAAATAATCTTCAACAATCCCTGCAACCCCCTTTGTTCTCAGACTTCTCGTATTGCTCTTCTATAGAAGATACCAAAATTTAAGAAATAATAGGATTTTTCTTTGCTCTTTTAAACATCATTGGAGCCAAGTGGCCTAATTTTTGTCGCTCGGAACCTGAGTTCAGGTATCTCCAATATCGCCATTGCCCCCGTAATTTTCATTTTCACCATTAAAATGTGCGCTTTCCAAGAGCTGCTTCATGCTGATTTCCTCAGCAACTTAGAAAATCGACACGTGAAAAAGATGTTTTGCATTTTATTCGAAATTTTCGATCAACTAAACGTATTTGGAAAATAATTCAGAGATGCAAAGAGTAGGATAAGCACAAATATTTGCAGAGCTTGAATACGTACCACCGTCCGAGAGAACAGATTATCTTTTACGCCCATAGTCACAGCCTCCATTCATATAATCTCTATTATCTCCTGGGTACTAGACAAGAGGGCTCGTCTGAAAGTGAAATCTCTTCTCATTGCCAAGCAAACAACGTTTTATTAGCATGCCCTTCAAATGAACAATGTGTCCTCGTGTATGCCTCGTAGAGTTGACTTTTATGGACTTAAATGTCCTTAAATTTCTTTACCTTAGGTCACCACCGCGACGCTGCTGCAAAATCTCACCACCTCCCGACGTACACTACACTGCCTTGCCCGAGTAAAACGGGTGACGCCTGAGGCAGGGGATGGGGACGCGGCGTTGGTCGCCTCCGGAGGGGAGTGGGGAGCACGATTCCAGCAGACACGTCGGATGAAAAAAAAACTCCCTCCGACTCTCCCAACCGGCCCTCCCCTCCTATTCCTCACGGGCCTCCCCTCCCTCTCCCTACCTTCCCCCCCATCCCTCTCTTCCGCATTTTAACATTTCTCCCTCCCCCTCCCCTTCCTCGCCCTTTTCAAAGCGATGTAAGGGGCGGCTGGGACCCGCGGAGGGGTCGTGGAGGGGAGGAATTGGGTACGGCAGCGGTGGGCTTCAGACTCAGGTAGTCAGTCTATGGGAAACCGGCCTCCAACACAACGGCCCGCCGCAGCCCCCGTCCTTCCCTCCCCCCCCCTCTCTCTCTCTTACTCGCTGCTAGCACACCGGTGGCGCGCACGTTGGGATTCCATCGCTCGCTCGGGAGGCCCGGCCGGTTGGTTGGTGGCGCGCACCACAACATCGTCCCACCCAAGGGTTCCCAGGGAAGCAAGCCTTCGGCGTGTGAGAGGGAGGAATATTTTAACCCATACATCGGCCGCTCTCTTCTTGTGATCGTATCGAGTTCGCGACACGGGGGAGACGCGTTTTTGTCGACGGCGTGCCCGAAATTCAAACTCCTTAGGAGACGTCACCACGTGCCGACGCGTGCCTCACGAGAAACACCTGTAAAACCTTTCGCTCGGGTGGATTGAATACAAGAGCGATCGAGGCTGCGGTGGATACTGTTACCGTGCAGCGTGATACAACCTTCCGCCCTCGCTGGGGCATCGAACTGCTGTATTCGTGCTACGTGATCAGCCCGGTTTGTATCCGGTTGCTTAAGGTCCCTTTTAGGGAAGGTGACACTTTTCTCCCCGGTGTCTTATCTATAGAAAACGGGAGTGCTCGACTATCTACGAACACTTCCGGATGAGGACAGCTGAAAATTCGGTCCGGAGTGGTGCAAATTAAGTGAAGGGCCTGCTGTTGCGACCGGGGCGCTGAGGTTGCGTCTTTTGTGACGGGCATTCCTTTGGATATTTCATGTCGGTGCTTGTTTCGGTGGTGACTCAAGTCGTGATTTGACGGCTGTGTCATTCGAGACTGAAGCTTCTGTTCGCGTGATTTCTACAGTGTGTACCTTAAGATGCAAATCGAGTTACGCTGCACTGTCATCCAAGACTGTGAAGACATTGTTTACATTGCCTCGCCTTGCGTCACACTGCTCATTGCCTCCTTTGAATCGCACAATCTTCAAAGCGCCTGTGTTCCCTGATGCAAATTCAAATATTTCGCGTTTAAGTTGTTATTATTTTAATACTTTGTTTCCTCTCGGATAGATCCTTTGGTTAACCTATCAGGAAAGTGTTCCTGTGAATATTGCAAACTTAAGAAAGTAGGGATACCTCTTTGCATATGTGACTACCAGATCCGGAGGCAATCACTGTGTGTTTTAGAGTGTGCGTGTGTGTGTATGTGTGTGCGCGCGCGTTGTGTTTTGAATTCGTGCTCCTTTGATCTTCCTTGAGGTGGCGGACAGGTTCTTCGGTGGAATTTCGTGGCGTGACCTTGTGACGGGGCCCTCCCGCTTTGGTCCATGCGAGAGGACGCTGTGAATTAACTTAAAACATTTGAATTCCTAACGCTCTTTGGTTACGGGTTCGTGAATATCGTTTCAGCAGAAGACTATAACTTCGTCGACTGGCGAACTGAGACATCGGCACAGTTTTAGAATACTTACGATGAGTACTTACGTAACTCCGCTGCTATGGTGACTGCTGGGCGCCAATATTTGAAAGGATACGTTTGGGACCATAGTGGGTGTGGTCTGTAACGAACATTTGGTGAGTACATATTTAGTATTTAAATTGAGATGTTCTTCGACGTACGGAGTCATTTGTCTTTATTTATTACTTGAAGCGTATGTCGGGCAACTAAGCGGTCTCCGTATCCGAGGAACATCAGATTTTCTTTCTCATTTCAGAGAAATTGAGAAAATTTCGCGGGAACCCCCATTTCAAAGCTATATGGACATCTAAAAGTTAGTCTAGCAGTATTTTTTAGGAGCAACAATTTCAGGGAGCGGAATGGAGATAACTCCACTGTTGACATAGTAATACTCAACCGAGTGTCTTCTCAAAATTTTCAATGAAAATCTAAGAAAACTGCCACTCTTTCCTATAAAATCCATGTTCTTCAATGGTAAAGCGACGGCTATCAATTAATTTCCATGGATAACCTTCAGGACGCTTCCGATGGAGTGTACCCTCGGAGATTACATCCACCGGGGAGTGATGAAGTTCAATGCTCCAAGGTACCGACGGTTAAGCACTAGGAATACCTAAACACGCTCCTAAAGGTGGGTCGGAAGGCCCTCCCTGCTGTGTACGACGTCTGCTGTTATTGCATTCGGTGACATTGTTGGTTGTTCCTTTTGCAAACGCTTTTCATT
Source organism: Hetaerina americana (assembly GCF_022747635.1). NCBI lineage: Eukaryota > Metazoa > Arthropoda > Insecta > Odonata > Calopterygidae > Hetaerina > Hetaerina americana. The sequence continues at coordinate 9,960,011 of NW_027286069.1, read as the reverse complement.
TTAAATGAGCACCAATGATTAAAAAGGAACCCATTTGGCATTAAGGTTGATTGCCTTCATGCTGATAGTTTACATCCGTGAGTATACGATGTACGTATTAGGGAAGGATTCCCGTGAGGGAAAGGAACTGGCCCCCTACCCCATTGAGTGAATTTCACACGCCTTCGGGTTTAGTACTGGGTGAACTCTACCATCACCAGCCAAACGGATTTTCGGGTTAATTACTGTGTTTATGGTTATATATATATATATATATATATATATATATATATATATATATATATATATATATATATATATATATATATGAGTGTGTGTGTGTGAATGCATATATATATATATATATATGTATGTATGTATATTATTTGAAATCTATATATACTCTAATATATAATCTCCAGTTTTCCTCACCCTAATTCTCCTATAGTAAATAAGGTAGGGCGAGGAATGTATGTGTCATGAAAGAATTTGAATTTTGAAGTGCAAAGCCAAGGGGTATGTATGGTAACTTGTCATATGTCTATTTGCTGGAAGAACTATCCTAATTTCTCTGCCTTCTGTCTGTCGCCTTCGATCACGACAATTATAGTTTCTAATCTTATGCAGAAAAATGACATTTTGAAACTATCCTTTAAGTAGACTATCGTTCGGATCTTTTCTATGATCCACGCCTTTCAAATTATTATAGCCTCTGTAATAGGTTTCTTTAATTCTATTAAAAGTTGCGGGTCATTCATTATTTTTCCAAAAACTCATTTTCACATTTTCGCAAGTTAAACTCTAACTGCTAGGTTTTGTGCCTGGCTTGAATTTCATTTAGGTCAATAGCTAATGAATCCCAGTGATAGTGACTGAAAGTGTCTCTGTAGGTACACAACAGCGTGGGAGCAAAAAAGGCGATGTTTGCCACGGCCATAATGACTAATAGTAGTTTGAAGGGGACCGTTGACATATCCTTGGGGAACATCCAATGAGAATTTGTGATCCAGCAGTATAAAAGTGGTCTGGAGCATTTTTAGTCACCAATGATATTGATAGCTTCATAGCACTTTAAACAATTGTGCCTGCGATTTTGAATTAAAATCCTCTCACTTTCCTGATCATTATCAAACCTGTTATGCAGTTTTAGGCGGTTTTCAAGTTCATTTGCATAAATTTTCGGTGGCATAAGCGTAATTAATTCAAGTGCCTGTAACTCCTGCGTTGACCATGAAGTGAGTTTAATTATTTTCTGCTCTCCTGAGCATAGCATTCACGATGGGCCTACGGTTTTAAGAGAGGCTGATTGCATATAATTTCTTCATTTCCGCCCGCAAAATACTGAGATAATTTTCGGAAAATTTGTCTGAAATTTCCCATTTTCAAGCTAACCCTATTTAGTTGTGAAAAGTAAAAATGGGCGAGCAGATTAAAAAACGTGAAAAGGGAAAGCCTTCTGGAAAGAGAAAAGCGAAATGCTCTGGTGGTCATGCAGTAGTTGTATCCTTTGCAACTGAAGGTCATGGTTCTGCATTCCTCATGTTGAATGTATGGACAACTGAGATAAAATGAATAAAATACATTTAACCTCATATTTATAGTCTATATTCGTGGAGTATAAAGTTCTAAAAACTAAATTCGAACGACATAGATCTGTCGCTCAGGTATAACATAAGTTATCATAGGTATAACACATATATCTATTCTTCTAGCGTGAAAAAGAAGTTGAAACCTCTCGGTGGGAGTCGAAAGTTGCTGAACCCTAATTGAAACTCGAAATGCTTGTCAGGAAATGAAGAGTTTATTATAAATTATTCAGAATATATTCCTTCTGATAAAAACATTCATCGTAGTGGTATGAAAACTTTGGAAAACAGTTATGAGGCATCGCTGTCGAAACGTTGTTGAGCTCGTCCGTTCCTGCAGCTGCAGCACTCTAAATGGTAGCAATATCGTCTAAAAACTGCCAATTTGGATGCAACTCGTATTTTGAGAACAGGGTGACAGTTCCAAGATCTGCGGAGAACGGCGGATGATCGATGACCAGGACCGATTTTAAGGCCAAAACGTTGCACACAGCACTTGCCGTTTTGAACCCGCGAATCATATCGGAGGAGCAGCCAGCTTCCTTCCTCTCGGCATTGTGAAAGAACCAGGTGGATGCTGGTCACCAAGCGCTTTATAACGCCCAGGCAATACTCACCGGTGACCCTCTGGTCTGATAGGGGGAGCTCTCGACGTATCAGTCCGTAGGTAATGTCTGGAAACGTTTGGGACGCATCTTGTATGCCGAAATTTAGTCTAAAATCCTGTAACTTAAAGACAACCATTATTCCTGTAAAATCATGTGATACGGTGTTTTCAACCGTTACCATGTGCATTGAATTGTACACCCTTTCTGTTAGAACATAGAGCAAGAATTATCGTCGTAATATATAATATGGGGCCCTTTATGAATATCGCCACTCATTGAGCGTTTGCATTTGAATTCCGGCGCTTCCTTGGTGGAGAGCCAGTGAATAATACTTGCCTGCCGACCGCTGCTGCCTGCAGTCCTCAAACGTTTCCATAAACTTATCTCTCCCTAGAGATGCAGATTAGTAAGACAGAATTAATTGTCCGTGAGAGCCGCATATAAATGTGTGAACGCTTTTCGCCTCACTCGGGAGGAATTAATGCGCTTCAAATTTTCTCTTTCGCCACCCCCCCCCCCCACTCCGCCTCCCAAATATCATCCCCCTGAGGAGGATCGCTCTGCACAGAGGTGAGTCGGGAAGGAAGAATGAGCTAACGGCGGCAGCTCGTGACGCGCCTGTCTCGACATTTGGCGGGACGATTAGTTACGCTAACTCAAGCACGGAGAAGAGCGACTAAGAAGCGGGCTGTATGGTAAAACGTTATCTTAATTGCGTGACAGAACGAGAGTGGTTAATCTCCATTGATATCTGCTTAAGTATCGTCGGAAGAAATGGAATAAAATGTGCATTTATGATTGGCATTCAGCAAATGGTCCTCTTTGAATATTTCAGTTTGGACTATTTCAGAATAATGTCTCATAAAATGGTTTTAAAATTATTTTTTAGGAAATCGTGCTGGAAAGTAAGCCTTTAAAAACGGGCTCTTTGAGTGCATAATTGTAAAGGTAGCTTAGTAATTAGCTCTGGAGTAATGCAACTATTTTAAGATACTAAAATAAAGCTAAGGTAGGGTATGATGCATTGACTGGGAAACGATAGCCAGCAGTTCATTATTAAGCACCGAAATAAATGAAAACGAATCAAACTGCTAAAATGGACTCACGTTGCTAGGTAAAGAGCAAAATTTAATCTCAAAGCTATGTGCGCAGCCCCTTTTCATGGACTAGAACCTTGATGTGATAGAAGGACTTATGCAGTGTACAGATAACAGAGACAGAGCAATTCCACAATAAATATATTTTGACGACCATGGTCACACCTGATGATGCCACTTGATGGTGAAACATTTATAAGGGGATTTTGCGTTCCAATTATCCCTAGAGCTGTGCTGGTAGAGTATTGATAATTTCTCCTGGTAGGGTCACCCATGCCAGATAGGTCAGAGGATAGGTAGTCCCCGCAGCGCTTGTTCCGCCGAAGGTTGGGCACAAAAGCGTGTGACCCCAGCAGGGGGTCATTTGAGTGATGGTTTCATGTTAAAAACACTGTTGATGGAGGAAACGGGGAACCACCGCAATTGCTTCTATTTACGAATATCTTATTCTACTATGATGGAAATAGAGCTGATAATAAGTCCTGGCAACTACGGGACTCGGCCATATTAGCAATTGATCGTGTCGTGCAGAGGGAGAGGCTGGGCTCTCGCGGTCGTTACCTTACGAAATCCTTGCCAATCAAATTGACAACAACGGCAGAGAAGAACCAAAAGAGGATCGAGCAAGTGAGGAGAGGGACTCAAGAGTTTTAAGACAATTCTGAGGACACGAAAATTAGAATATGTAAAGTGCGATATGAAGATAGGAACTGTACATATATATTTAAGGGCTTCGCGAGGTGGGATGGGAGAATGGCGGGAATTACTCGATCGATATTTGTAGAGTAATATAAAGCGGAGGAGAAGAGAGCCAGCTAGTGATAAAAATTTTATTGAACAAAATGTATAGTTAACATAGATCAGGCGAGTGAAATAATATTATGAGCAGGAGTAAAAGCTGAACCATCGAACTGGGTCATTATTTAGGTCTACTTTCATATGTCAGGTTATGCCATCAATTATAGGTAGTAATTGCGGGTGTTTCGGGAAGGAAACATTTTATAGCTCTAGGGGATTGGAACGCGACGGTGAGCATTAGGGGGCGTCGTAGTGAAGTAGGGGACTGCAGTTCACGAACAAGGAATGTCCACGGGAAGAAACCAATAGAGTTCTGCTTGAGAAAAGGCTTATTCATATTGACCACTTGATTTAAGCATCACCGTAGGCGTATGCATGGAAATTATCCGGGTACTCAGAAAGAGATCAGTAAATATATTATGGTTAGGCAGAGATTTAGGAACAGCGTAATTATTTCGTAGTTTCCCAGGAGCGGATGCGGATTCAGATCCAAATTTAGCACTAATGAAAAAGGCCAGAGGTTCAAGAGGATAAAAGATGAAAGTCTGGCGAGAAAAAGAAAGAAGTACCAGAAGGTGGTGGAAATATTCATGATAGAGACAGGCAGATGGTTACTTAGAAGAAGATTGGGAATATCGAAAATTCAAGAAAGGAATATCGGAAGCCACAAACGAAAGTTTAGGAAGAGTAAATAGGAAAATACAAGGAAACCATGAGTTGCAGATGAGAGCAATAAGGAAATAGACAAAAGAAGGAAAAGAAATAATGAAAACGGAATTAGAAAGACGTAACACGAGTTGAATTATTAATTGGGACGGGTAGCTCATAGGGTGAAGGAAGGATGGTGGAGGATTTAGTTCGAGGATATGAAGAATTTAAGAAAGGACGGGTGGAATCAGTGCACTGCACAGGAGGGTGAAAGCACTGCAAGGAAATAAGATGAGAAAATCTGTTCAATCAATCGAAGATATGCCATGGAAAATATTAGTCGAACCAGGGAAGATCCAAGAGAGATGGAAGGTATATACAGAAGGACAGTATGGTAAAGAGATTAGGCCAGAAAGCCTAGAAATAGAAAGAGAATATGACGTAGGTGAGGATAGCTTAGGACCAAGCATACTTGATGGAAAACTAGAAAGGGCATAATGGGAATTGAAATGAAATACGGCAGTCGGGTAAATAAAATTCCTGCGGAACTAATTACCTTTTCTGGAAAATGTGGTAGGAAGAGTTTTTATGGACTATTTGTGATGTAATAGCATTTATAAGAGAGGAATTTGGTCGTAAGATTTCGTCAGATCAATTTTAGTGTCCATCTCAAAAAATGGAAAGGTGGTCTTATATGAGAATCATAGAAAAATGGGTTTGATTTCCCTCGCAGCTGAAGTTTCACTTTGGATCATCAATGAGAGAACGTAGAGCGGGATAAATCAGTGCTCAGGGAATGATCAGTTTGGGTTCAAGAAGGGAAGAAACACGGGGTAAAATCAAGATGTGGCAGCTTTTTCTCGTGGATTTCGAGGTGTTTCATATCGTGAGTTGGTAGAATTAAGTTATATATTGCAGAAAATAGGAGTAGATCGAAAGGATCGGAGGAATTCATTATGGTGTATTCACGTGTATTAGACTGCTCGGGTGCAAGTGGCGGATTGAGAATTTTGATGAGAAATGATGGGAATAGGGCTAAGACAGCGGTTTCCGCTATCATCCGTGCTTTAAAACATGTATTTGGAGGAAACGGTTAAAGAGTCATAGGGACAGGAATGAAATTGGTTGGGGAATTCGTAAAAGCAGTTACGCTTGTGGATGATCAAGTATTAGTTAGATAATCAGCCAAAGGGTTGCATTCATTTCTGAGCGTATAAAAAATCGATGAAGTAGGAATGGGATGAGAGTTAATGTGACAGAGTAAAGGTTATGAGGTTTTTGATAAAGAGGTCGGTAAGTTAAGCATTAAAATAGGATATCGTGAACTTGAGCCGGTGGAACTGTTTACCCCTCTGGGTAGTATTTTGCATCAAATGGCGAAGTGGTAGGGACATACGGATGAAGAAGAATTAAATTAGGTACAGGAGGTGCACAAGTAGGTGGGAATGGATGACAGGGATGTAATGATTTAAAGAAAAAAATGAAAACATGTGGGGTGTGGTTTTGTACGGCGCGGTAACATATGTTGGTTGAAATAAAATTACTGAGATTCAATTGGAGGCTTCTGAAATGTGGGTACGGAGAATGCTGAAAATGTCAAGTAGACAGGAAGGAGAAGTTACGACGAATTACGATGCATGTTGGGGGAGGAGAGAACATTTCTGGCTGACATCCAACGGAGACACGAAAGGTGGTGGATTCAGAGCACTTCGATTGGGAATGGGATTATTGAAGGCTGGGATGGAGGGGAGACCGTGTGACAACCGAGGAAGGGGATAGGAATATGGGGGTAGGAATAGGATAGGCATGCTGGGCGTTATGAATAGAGGAAGCAAGTGTGTGGCATTGAAGAAGAATTTGTTGTAATGTCCAAGTGTCAGGTCGTGTTTTGTTGAACGAAGCTGCGGAATTTAGCGATGTTCATTCTGTGTCCATCCGAAATCACTGTCTTATACGGCACCAAATGATATTTATATTTTACACAGGAAGTGCAGCGGTAAAAATTGGGAATCCAGTTTGATGGAATATTATCCGTTTTCTTTCAAATGCCTTTGCGTCCCTTTCGCATCTCTCTTCTCGAGCGCCCTCACTTCCTCCCCGTCTTTCGAGTCGCCGCCGTTCCACGGGGTGGCACGCGACGAAGGAGCACGAAGGGGTCAGTCGCCACTTGGTATCAAACGTGTGTAATTAATGTGGATGCCGAAACCCTCGAGCGGTGGAATTTGTTTTATTTCGTCGACGCGGCAACATCGCCTCAGCGACCTTCTCCCCCCTCCACCCGGCGTCTTCGGATGGAAGCGGGGGTGGGTGAGTGGGGGGCGCATGCGGAGGGGCGACAGCTATCGTTTGGCGGTTTCTTTCCGGAGATGGGGATCCCCTGATAGCACCAGCCGCTCATTTAATGCAAATGAATGCGGGGGGATGGACGGCAGAAGGGATGCATGCCTATGGGGTCCTGTCGTTTGTGGGACGATGGGAGGGCGGGGGAGGGGGGGGGGACGTCATCCTCACCGGTGACACGTCTCGCGGCTGTGCCGTGTTCCGCGTGGGCGATTCCGCTTCGGGAGACTCGTAGCGCGTGCCCCTCGCCCCCGAGACCCACTCACACAATCGCTCGGGGGCAATCGTAATTGTTTCCTCAAAAAAATATAACCTCGAGGGGGATCCCTTATATATCTGGCGTGTGGGTTTCATAATTTTCCCAGGAGCGGCACGCGATTATTACTTCCCAATGCCTCTGCACCAGGGCGATTCATTCATTTGCAGCGCCACCTAGTAACCCTGGTTTAATATCCTGTTACTTCAACCGACATATCGTTCTTCTTGCCTTATTTGCTAAGGAGGCGATGACAGATATTTCATAACTGGTGAGCGTTATTTTTTCATTTCTTAAAGCCATGAATAACCAAACAGATATAGAATTTATTGACTTTTCACGCTTCGGAACACAGCGTTTTGCTATTTCTCCCAGCAAACTTCTCACTTCCCTACCTTGCCTACAACTTCATCGTTGATTTTCTTTCCGTCCGTTTCATTTTCTCAGTTCTTCAAAGCCTCTAGATTTACTCTTCCTCTTTTATATCAAATGTCCAAGTAACTGAGCTGTACAAAACTGCGGTACATATTATATTTTTCGCTAATATTTTCTCTATATCTTTACTTGAGAGTCGTTGCATCAGCATCCGCCTCCTCGATAAAGCTTGTTAACCTGATGCAATTTTTCTTTTATTGATTATGTATACGTATTACTTTGCCCACCTTTTACTATACTAAACGAAATAGGTGAACTGTTGTACTTTTACTTTGTTTCCCCTAACTTTAATATTTATCTTAGACTTCCTTTTCCAATAGAATGTCATTACCTTGGTTTTATTATGATTAACTCTCATACCTTACCTATAAAACTAAATCTCTAATTCACTAGGCCATTTTTTTTTAAATTTTGACTGATTTGCTTACTAACGCCGTATCGCCCTGATATCTAATTGATTTTATGAATTCCCCACGTTCTTTCACTCCTTCCGCTGGCCCGTCCCATAACTCCCTTACCATTTTATCCACATATATTATGAAAAGAACATGTTATATCGGACACCCCTCTCTACCACCTTCAATCCCTACTCTCGACTCGCTATTCGTGATTCACGTCCTATACTGCGACTCTGATAATGCGCTCCGTAGAGAACGATACATTTTGCTGAACGAAATTATTCATCACATAGATGCCGATAAACATCATATAATATACCAACAGATACCTCGGTTATATAGCTAAGGTACATGTCCTATTAAAATGAAATGATCTTGGGGTAAACCTCTCGGGTTTAATAAATTTTAATATTCGCCAAAAGTTACTATAATGGAAATAGGCCCTTCTTAGTTTGGAGTTCGTCATGAATTCATCAATGAGCAGTGAAATCAACTTTTAGATCCATTTTGTTTTGTAAAATCATGCGTGAAAAGATAAGAATGGCACTCAATAAATCGGGGAAAGATATTCTTTTAGGAAATAAAGTACCATTTATTTTATTCATTGAATTCAAAATTTGTTTTTGGTGAGATGAAAGCATTGATCTGCTTTCACCGCAAAACTGCCCCGAAGTATCAGTCAGCATGGCAGTGACGGCTCAGGATATCATTTCGGCCGGATTGGGCGAACGTTTTATTTTTCTGTAAATTAGTCATCACATATGAGAAGAATTCGATAATATATGATGTAATGCATTTCATTATAATATAATGCATTAATTTTTTATTTGTCTAAACAAATTAGGAAAGCTTCAGGAGAAGATAGATAATTTTAATTCTAGAGAAGAAATGAAATGTGGCGAAGTTTCTACCCTGGCGAAAACCCTCGTTAGAGTGTTCAATCTTCTTACTTAATTTTTCTTCAAGTTCTAAGTGTACTTTAATTGCAGTGTCGTAGAGAATAATAGTCTTTACGTATATTTAAATGAAAAACAAGTTTTATGAGTCCTAAAGGAAAAAAATTAATGTTTTTATGGCTTCATTCTATCAAGGCAAGATAATTTTTTTGAAACATGGACGCTCAACTCTTCCTCTCGCAATTGACATAAAAAATTGGGCATATACCAAAACCCAATAACAGCATCTTCAAATAGTTAATTTGCTTTGTGTGTGCTCTGTTAATATCTTTGGGTCATTTTTATAGAGCTAAACGGGATTAGCTGACAGCTTGTGGTCAAAGCCTAGATTTAAGTGCTTGCCCCCAGCTAATGGCGATCATTCAACGAACATTTAAGACCTTGGGATTATTGTACAATCAAACGTAATTTGACGTCTCATTTTGCCAACCGATCGTAAAACGTATGCCCAGAGGATGCGGAGATGTGGCGAGGGGGACGGCGGACTCCGAGGAAATTATCCGCTCACGTTAAATGACGAATCCAGGCAGTAACGGGCGTGATTTTTTGAAATGGTCTGCGCCGGTAGGATTTTTTTTACCTCGGTATGACTTCAAGTACCTCGACACTTTATGGCTACCGGCAGGGTCCGAGGGAGATGGAGAAAACATCATTCATGCAAAGAGTCCCTTATGGGCCCTGTTCTCCGTGGGCCCTCCTAGGAGAAGGCGGTTCACTCTCTCCTCTGGGGCATTTTCGTGGACCTCGAACTCTTTATCACCGGGACCGTGTCTAGTCTCCACTCATCTGCCGCTTTCACAATCATAAGGATTTCAGGACGAGAGAATGCCGTCCCGTGACCCTTCCTGTACCCTCTTCCCTCCCCTCCGTTGATCCTTCCCTTTGCCCTCTCGCAATCGTCTTCGGCCCTCCGCCCTTCGGTTCTCCCTCCTGCGACTCTCCAGCGGCGCACACAAAAAATGGGGTTGCAACCCTTTTGGGGGACTTCACCCCTCACCGAAGCCAAAGTATTCCCATTGTCGGCGAAATTGGTCTTTCGTGTGGAATGAACACAATGTTTCCCCCTTCCCCCCACCCCACCCCCCGAGGGTGCTCGAAGGGAGGCCGTGGGTGGGGGAGAGGGGGTGGGGGTTTCTCGGGGGCGGGGTTTGAGGGGGGAGGGGAGTGAATTAGGGGGTGCTTGGAGGGAGGGCGTCCGGATTGAGTCTTACCCCCTCCCCCCTAACCCCCCCGCGGAAAATCTCCCGCGGGCGGGTTGGGTCGCAATCGCATCCTCAACGGTCCTCTCATGCACCACACACCACTTGTGTGCACCTCCACTCACTTAATTCCACCCTGGCCGTTTCTACGCGCTCGCCTCCGCACACACACGCACTCATCCCCCGCCCCTCCCTCCCTACCTCCCTCTCACCCGCCCTTCTCCCTTTGTCTCCCGTCCGCGAGCTCCCGTGACACGTATTGCTTTTCGTGTTTTGATCACAGCGACATTGAACAACCATAAATCCGAAGCCGTCCTCGACAATCTGTTTGCTTATCCCCGGTACTGTCGGATTGAGTTCTGTGCGGCGATTTTTTTATGCCCTCGGGCCAGGTTTCAAACCGATCCGCGTGATTCCTTTTCGGTGACATCAGAGTGCGTTGGAAAAGACTATCGCCCCGAGCGGTCCAAATATAAGCCTCAGTTACACACACACTGGTGTTGGTTCGTAACCGATCGGTTTTTATCGAATCAACCGAACAAACATTACGACCCTACTTACCCCACGAATGGTGTCCACCCGTTCAAAACTGTATCCGGTACTAATAGCGTGGAATCTTTTCTCAAAATAGTTCAGGTAATAGATTAATTGCCATTTACTAGACGACTAAGCTGTTGGCTCGACGAAGTTCGTCCTTCATTGCATTACAGGTAAATTTAACGGAGACTTAACACTTCCTCTAAATTCTGAATGGAGAGACTGATTAATCTGTAATTTGAAAAAAAAGATTAGTTTGTTCTCTCTACCTCTGTATTTGTCGGCATCAACGCTTCAGTTCGAGGATTAGTCGACTGCTGCTCTTCACCCGTACTCCAGCCGTCCATTCCTCCGTTTCTACTCCATTGCACGCCACGAAACATAAGTATCCCGGAGACCGCCCTTCATCATCCCTCCTTCACTTGGTCCTCTCCTACCCCTCGTGGAGGCGCCTTCATTTCCACTTTCTCTTCCGTTGAACTCCTATCCTCAAATGAAATAAATATTATGCTATTGCATCTAATGAAGTAATAAAACTTTCAAGCATAAATGTATTCTCTCTAAACTTCAATTGATTTAAATGGTCTCCATGTGCTTAAATACATACATGTACACTAAACAGAATTTTTCGGTTTTTATTCATACCATTTCCATTTTTGAACCTACAAACGTAAAATCCTTTTCCATCTCTGGCGGAAGTCATTTCCCGCTAGTCTTTCGGGCTGTGCTGGGACTAAAAATATTTTTGTCGAATATCTCGCGGCAAAAAATTCGCATGAAAAGAACGCGACCATTCGTCCGCGCTCCCTATCGTGATCGATCGTGTGTTTTTTTTGGGTCCCTAACGTTCTCTCCGCAGCGCACTGCTCTTCTCTCTAACGCCCCCCAATGCGACGGGAACGCAGTCCCGCTTCATTAGGTCGAGACCTCATTAGGGATTACTGCAACTCACCGGGGGAGGGGGGGGGCTAGACAAGATCCGAGAGGTCCCGATGAACGGCGAACAGTTCCCGGGATCAGCGTGTGCGCGCGGTCGTTTCTCGAACTCGGGTCCAGGAGGGCGGCCCGCCTTCTAGCCCGAGAGACACACAAACACACTCAGTCAGTCAGTTAGCCTCTCTTCTCCACCCTCCCTCTCGAAGAGTGAGGAGGAGAGGGGGAACGTGGGCTGATGGGGGTCCCGGGCTGTTTAGTCATACCTCTTGCCTCCTTCCTCTCCCCCCCTCGACCTCGACCCCCTTTTATAAATATGGATCGATTCATTTTGAAGTGCCAACCCTCACCAAATGGGAGGGTTGAGGCGAAAAACACAATGTCCTCGAGGGGTAAAAATGCGGTTATTAAAATAGAATTCATCCCATCACTCACTCTCCCTCCACAAATGGGTTTGAAGTTTTGTGGCCTGTCCGCATGTTATGTGGGATTCAGGGGATAAGGGACGCATGAAAGAGTTACCCTGGATCCTGGTTCAAATCTTCTGTTGCCAATTTCGGAGGAATGGGATTCGGTGTTCGCCTGAAAATTGAGTGTGGCTGAGAGATGGCGTTTTTGTCGTTCAAAACATTGTTATCCCGGGTATTCCGTGCTGCTGGTTTATTACGGCCAGATTGATAAATTATATTGAAAAAGTTAAGCACCAAACTTTTACTTCTTTATAGTAAGGTAATTGAAATCACCATGCACGTGATCAGATTGCTACAAATATATTGCTTTTAGAATAATAGGAGGTACTTGTAAAACGCTAAAAATAGTTATTTTTAACTATTCCATAAACCGGGATTACTTGATCCGCAAAAATTCGTCTTTCGCTGAATTCCTCGGATTCAATTAATCATATCCTACGGTAACGGAACCAAACCGATTTTATCCCTCTCATATTCTCCTAGTTAACTTTGCTGTAGAAACATCTTAATTTAATTTTGTTTGATAGTATCTTTGCTGGATCGACAATATAAGACGGAAGTCTCTCAACAGGGGCATTATCGTAGAACGCGACTAAAAAGCTACTCTTACTAGAATGAATTGACCTCAGATGACTGTTGCAGTCTCTTCTTATATATTTGCTTCATTGAAGTTCCAGAAATGCGGGGATGTAGCCCCTTCGATCGTTTTCTGAGGTGGTCCATGCTATCATTAATGGTGGTCGCATTCATTGCTACCCGTGTTTTCTTGATGCAAACTGCGGATCTCGCAGTTAGTGTGGGATACCTTTTCGAAAAAGCTTGATACAGTATAAGCCAAATAATATTTGTTTGAAATAAGGTATGGTTCGACTTCCTTACCTTAGATAAGCCGTGGCATTAAATCATTTGCTCAAATTCATCCACAGAGAGCCAAGTCCATAAACCTAACAGTGTATTCCACAACCGCATTTCATCTGCTTTCGTGAAAAAAAGAGTCTGGTGACCAAATTTATAAAGTTACATCCTTTCAATTTTTTTCTCAGGTGTATCTATCTAAAGATTTTGAAGGGTCTTTCTGGTTATCTTTGCCCCAACTGCTCATTCTAAATAAAAGGTAATCACTCGTAAATTACCACAGTAATAGTCGTCTGCTTTCTGGGGCTCCTACCTGATTTCTCATCATTTTCGGGTAAACTCTGAAGAAAAACAACTATTATGCATACAAAAACAATTCTTTTAAGCTCCTTGCACGACAGTCAATTAAATGTTTGTGTTAATATAGTAGAATCAGGCGTAGAAACTTGAACGATATTACATAGAAAAAAACGTAAAAGGTAAAAGCAAAGTTACATCATGTTATATAAAAATATTAATACACAAATGTAACTGTGTATTAATGTTCATTAAAAATGGTTTAAGATTTAGCATTTGCAGCACATGCAAGTTTAAAACATAGCGTATGTATCAATTTCCACGTATAAATATCGTAAAATTCAATTGAGATTTCGAGTTCGAGCGATAATAATCCGCAATACTTATTTTAAGTAAGAGAGTGGCTGCAATATTAATTTCAGCGAGTCACCGGCGTATTTGAGCCCACAAAGGTACACTCACACATTCCGCAGTCCAAGAATCAGCCAAGTACGTTTCAAATCGTAGAATTATCTCGCTTGAGTGAGAGCAGAATGAAAGGCCAATTTCGTACATGGCACGAGTGTTTTCGGCTTTAATTATGGCGGTGTAAATGGTCGGAAGCTAGTAACTGTGGTCATGGAAAATGGAACCATTAAGTTAGATATTGTTTGTCATTTCTACAGCTGTGGAGTAAAATATACTTGGTAGATATAGCTTACGAATGGCATTTTTTAAGAAAATGAAAGTTTTTACGAACGAAATTGTTTCCTACTTCAAAAAGTTGTGCAAGTTGATTTTGTTATCATGGATTTTACATGGCAATAGTAATTCGTTTGTTGGACACAGTTACGTCACTAAAAAAGCCTAATGCTTACTTAAAGTGAAATCATTTCCCGAAGCTTCATCAGGATGCTTTTCGTAGAGTGCTTTAATTGCGATGTAGCTAAAGACATTATGTTATGTTTATTATGTTAAAAAAGACTCGCCAAAAAAATTATATGCGTGGTTTTTATACGGCGAGGAAACAAGTGCAGCAAGATAACAGGTGCAGATGGGGGGATTTTGATTAGTGGATGTGTAGAAGGATGGAAAAGTGAAATGGAAAGAAAGGAAAACAAACGCGGAAGTGCTAGGCCTGGCGGGGGAGGAGATAGCATTGCTGGGAGAGACCCAAATGATGCAGGAAAGATGGATGCAGAACAATTTGAATAGCAATGTGATATTGAAGTTTATTATAGAGGGAAGAACGTTAAGCGAACGAGGAAGGGGTAGAAATATGATGGCGATGTTGGACGGAATGAAGGGAGGGAGGACGTATGCTGCAGTGTCGAGTGTTAGGTTGTGATTTGTTTGGAGAGGCAAATTGTGTTAACGTTGTGATTTTCGCTGTACCGTCATGTAGCGTGTCCATCAAAAAACTTGCCTTAACCGGTAGAATAACAAATTATATATATATATATATATATATATATATATTTATATATTCACATGTGTAAACGTTTACACGTGTGTATATATCTGTGTGCCTTGTAAGAAAGTCTCACGGATGTGAAAAATAATTTAAGCGAAGAAGCTAGTCAACAAAAACAAAGAGGAACACATGAGGCCCACACATATTCCAAATTTTTGGTGGCCAAGAGCCTTCTGTCCCCAGAGGAATACGTTTAAGATATATATATATATATATATATATATATATATATATATATATATAAAATATCTTCGAAATGGAACGCTCATCGGCGACACACAAATATATAAAAACACAGATGTAGATTTTTAGAATATAGAGACACAAAGAAAGGACACTCACAATTTGTTATTTTACGTTTCGACGGCACGGCTGGTTGGTTCTGAAGACGACAGTCGTGCTGTCGAAACGTAAAATAACAAATTGTGAGTGTCCTTTCTTTGTGTCTCTATATTCTAAAAATCTACATCTGTGTTTTTATATATATATATATATATATATATATATATATATATATATATATATATATATATATATGTACTAATGCCTCCAGGGAGACGACAAAGGACGGAAATTCTGAAATGTGTGTATGTATATGTATATATATATATATATATATATATATATATATATATATATATATACACAAACATTTCAGAATTTCCTTCCTTGGACGTCTCCCTAGAGGCATTAGTTATCCTGATCACTGCATATATTCATTCCAATCGCAGGATTCATCTTTATATATTATTCGAAGTGATAAGTTAACCATCGTGACGGGGGATAGTGTTCGAATGATCAAAATAATTTCCCATGATTACCTACGGCTTCTCCTTGAAAGAACACCTCAGTGTACATATGGTTACGCAGCCGTTTGAGAGGGGATCATTCCAATAACGCGGGAGATGATTGATATCGAAATACCTTCAATGTATTTCATAGTTTTGACTAAGTATAGACCTGGTGTTATCAACACCAATTAGAGGAGTGATAGTGCTGCTTAAATAGCTAGTATGAAACTTAATAATCACTGTTGAGTAATCATAGTACATTGTTGTGTCAGCCGGGAGAACTATTACTTTTAATGTTGTGGTCTTACACTATGGTCTTCATGAAGGGTTCTTGCTCAAACATTGGTTTTCCAGCTCCGGCGACGAATCATTTTACAGCACTCAAGTGAAAAAAGGAAATTTGGCCTCCGATATTTCAAGCAAACTCATTTTATCCGGCTAAATGTGTGTACCGTCCTTTATCACAACACTTGCACTCCCATCCCCGTAGGTGGTAATCAAAACCACATAATACTCTGCCCTTATATACGTGATAACTAAGAATCACCGAGCATTTATATGAGAATGTCCGCGTCAGGTGAGGCCAGGCGACTTGGTTTGCCATTAATCTCACGGTTATCCCGACGGTCTCTCTCTATCCCTCACCCCCAGAAGGAGATGGGAGAGGCACCCCCCCCCCCCGTCGTGGTTCTCACCATTGGCTGTCCCCCCTCCGCCGTGCGCTTCAGACAGATGGATATCGCATAATCATAGTCGGGCGGTGGGAAGGGGCCGGGCGCGGACGTGGGGAGGGGGAAATACCGGACGGATCAGGTAGCGAGCTCGCAACTTCTTGGCGAGGTTTGTGCCAACTTGATCCCGTGACCTGACCCAAACCCCTGAGGCCGTTCCCTTACAGGAGTCGCGCGGTGAGGGGAAGGTTGGCGGGGAGGAAAGGGTCGGGGATGGTCGGGCTTGGTGCGGAAGAAAAGGAGGAATATCGGTAGAGCGTGGAACGGGGTGGGAAGAAAGGAGAGGATGACATTGAAATACGCCGGCCGCTCTACATTCCCTTTCCTCTTTCGCTATTCCCATGATCCCTCACAGATCCGTTCTCATGGTCCAGGCGCCAACTTCCTTCATTGTCGTATCCTTCCCCCTCCTCCTGCCCCCTTCCCCCCCACCCAGCCTCTCAACCCTCACGGGGCATCGAAACCCATTGTTGCCACGCCTTATGCCGGACAATGGGGGTAAAACTTAACCCCTCACCGTCCCGCCCCTCCCTAAATGCTTCCTTTTTTGACGCCTATCGGCTCTGAATCCCTATCTTCCTCCTCCCTTTCCCCTACTCCTCCCTACCCCCCTACTCCTCCCCGCGCTCCGGGCTGCTCTTTCGACTCTTTGATTTATTCGACCCGCGGGGCATGCTGCCGGGAGAGGACCAATGAATCGGAATGCGATCCGTGCACGCGGGACAGCCCCGTCCGCGGTTCCTCAGGGTGTGTCGCTGTCGATGAGCCCGTGGGTTCTGCCGCACCCCGGACAAGAGAGAGGGCACGGGAATGTGTGTGAGCGGTCAGACGGACGGAAATTGGCGGTGGGCCTCGGAGCAGGGTGGCGAGGGAGCGGCCCTGAGAGCATCCCTCGACCCTCCACCATCCCTCTTGCCGCGCGTCGTCGTCTGTGGTCCGGGGCTTATGGGGTCGCCGGGGACTTTCCGTCCGGCGCTGAGGCTCATTAAGACGCTTTCCTTTTCTTCCCTCTGTTCCTCTTTTCCACTGCAGTTCGCCGGATTCCCTTCGCGCCATTGCCTCCTTGCCGTCCTTTCGCAATATTCCTCCGCGCTTCCCCGCCCCTTATCTTCATCGCGCCTCATTCGTTCCACCCCTTGCTTCTCCTTGCTTTTGCCTCCCCATTTTTACGATCATAAAGATGCTGCGGTACTGGGGTTTATTCCTTGGCGATGGGGCCATTTTTTATCGGTTTTTCAACCTCTAATACATGTCTGCAAGTGTAGGGTGTTCATTTTGTCTCGTTTTGTAAAACATGATTGAATTTATGGGGAGATCGACAGTAAAAGGCCGAGAGGGGGCGGGGCATAACTGTGTGCCCGCTCCCCTCTCCCAATTCCCTTCATACATGCAGTGTAACCTCGGTGCTTTGTCGAACAATCAGTGGAGATTTGGAAGAGTTTCAGCGATATCTGTCGCCCGCCATTTGAGAACGTCTACTAAATATGTATCGTCAATCGAATGCAAAGAATATTTAGCTTTTAGATACACTATGTTAGATGGTAGTCCAATGCCGACGCCGGATTCCTCTCCTCCATTTTTTCTTTTGCGAATTGAACCTGACATTTATTCTCTCCGTATTATCATCAGCGAAGTTACTGTCCTGCCAATATGATTTTTGCGGTAAAATACCTGATATTATAAAATCTTTGGTTCGTCTTGCTCTCCCCAGCTACCTATTGGTGGGAAAACGGTGCTGTCAGGGGAGAGTGTCCCATAGTTATACCACACTAGGCCTGTAACCTCTATTCCTCACTGTCGGCACGGCCACTGCGGCTAAACAAATGCTTAAAAAAGCGAGCAAGTGAACAATTATCTTGTAATTTTGAAAAAATAGCCGTCGTATAATATATGCATATTGTAATCTTATCGGCTTGAGTGTTTCTTCCCCTGCCTGCAAACTCTGATTTTGAAGTACACCAACTCATAGAAAATGTGTTCTTCCCAATCCATGGAGAGGAAAAATTGAATACGTCAATTTAGAATTTGGAGAAAAAAATGGGGTCATCCGCTTTTGACAAATGCATTTGATATTATCTAAGAGTCCCTGATCGTGAGCCTGTTGTTATTCTCGAGAGATCTCCTCCTCTGTCTCTCTCTCTCTCTAGTGAGTAATGTGAGGGAGAGAGCACCATAATACCTTGTGAATGCATTTAAGGCTCTTTAGGATGCAGTGATATTCCTGGGGTTTGGCTCACCCTGCTGTTCGGGTATTCGGTCAAAGAACTATTCCTTCTTCGGCTCCGCCCTTCGTCGATATTGACGACACCGCCGCATCCTTTTGTTCGCCGGCTCCATATCTCTTCCGATCTCCCAAGCGACGATTGAGCTAACGGATAATGATTAATGGTTTATATTGGTGGTCCTCCGGGAGGGACCCGCCCCCTCACGCCTCTTGGCCACGCGCCAAGGGGGCCCCTCTGGGCGGGCCGCGGGAGGGAGAGAGAGGTCCGTGGAGTGGCCGGCCACACTTCCCTCCGCCACCTCGCTGCCGCGGGAGAAGGAAACAATGGGGTTGCTCCTAGGCGCGGATGCCCTCTAGAGAACCACTCGAAGAGGGAGTGGGAGAGAGTGTCATCGAGAGACACCCTTCTCCCCCTTGTACCTTTCATTTGCATCCTTCGACGTTTAATACGTACCTTCGGGAACAGCGTCTGTCCATCCGTAAGGTTTAGAGCTCCACGCTGGGGCTCTCCCCCGTCCATTATCATCGCAGGCCGCAACAGCAGGAGGATGGTTTTCATTAGTTGCCCTCTGATTGAGAAATCCTCTCTCTTAACCTACTCATCGAAGGGCTTTTTAATTTCTATCATTCTTCTGTGGCACCTTATTTCTATCGCTTCTGACGTTTTCTATGCATTCACTTTCGGCCGTGTCTTACAGAATTGCTATGCAAATAAATACTTTTTTATGGCTTCCCCAATTCCTAGCTAGCACCATTTGCCCTTGGTAGTTTTAACTGGTAGAAAGCTTTTTTGACTGATTTCTTTCGCAAATTATCTCCCCTTTCTTTTTCCATACTTGCAATCTTGCTGCCTAACCACTAGATTCTTATTAGAGGGATAGTTTAGGACGATATTTCGATACTTTGTGGTATTTCATGCTAATTAACAAGGAATAATCAAGTAACTAAGCATTTACACGAATATTATTTTTACTGTCGCCTTTTTTCTTTACACTGTAGCATCTTCCATGCAAATAAATTGAATCGCAATGGCTGAAGCGGTTAGAGTAAATCTATCATTTAGTTTTAGAGGTTTTACTTTTGAAGGCGTAAGGTATGCACCAAGTTCTTGTGTAAGTGTTCATTTCCTAATTTTGATACTTGTTGACCAATATTAAAGAATCAAAACTAAAATATAATAGTGCTTTCCTTTGACAGATTCAATGAACTGCGGGATTTGCTGCGAGAGTTACTTTAACGGAGTTATCCGATATTGAACATTGAAATGCAGAAATTTTACAGCATATGGATAATTCGCCTTGGCCGGCATTCGAATCCGGGTTCTTCGATGCCCAACTACGATTACTTGGTACAGCATTGTACGAGCAGCAATCCATCAAACATATTGCCTCCGCTTTCTTAAAGTAAAATGCATGTAATTCTTAGTAGAATTCTGAGTTAGAGCCTTATGATGGAAATTGACCATCCTTATTGCTATTATAATATTATATATGGCTATGGCAGGTGATTTAGAGGATTTAAATGGTTTCCATAGGATTTGCATGTTGACTTTCAGCCTTGAGAAACTAGTCACTTGTTAACCTTACAAATAGTCATGTTTTTTTAATTGCACGATGTGGCATGATCCCGATAACTATCTATTTCCCTTACTCTTTAAAAAATTACCATCTAAAAGTTTTCACTGAAGATGTCTGGGACGGGGGTGAACATGATTACCAAAAAAATGGAGTCACATTTCTGTTTGAGAATAGCCCAACGCGTCGGAACAATGTATTCGTAGTTACGGCGACGTCTTTCAATTCTTTGTTAATTTAAGCAAGGTCAGTTTCATTACTCATCACTTGCTATGAAGAAATTAAATGAGTAAATGTCCCGCTGAGGGGCTATGTGAAATCTAGTATCGTAATTAGAATGAAGGGTGCATGATAGACCTATCTATCGATCAAATCGAGAAAACGTGTCTTAGATTTATTTCGCTCTTATTAGCGAACATTCTGTGAAAATATCAGTTCAGATTAATGCGTTGGAATATTTTAAAATTTATTCACTCCTATATTTTTGCGAAATATTTTTATTTAATGGAAATATATGTTAATAAAGAAATAGTTGTCCATGTGCTCGTTTAATTTTTTTCTGTGATTAACAAAAATTTGAGTACCCAAACAAAAATTTTTAGTAAGTGATTTGATAATATTTTCTCATTTCTTAGGTATGAAAATGGCCAATCAAGATTAAAAAATGTTGACTTTTATTTCCCTCGGGTTATCAGTGGTGAATTCATACCTTAGGTATTTAATATCCCAGGCGTTGAAATCTCTTTTATTCAGATCGGATATTTTTTTGTGTTTCACGTTTAAGTTTCCATGTTTTCGTATGCACATCGATCTTCGCCGTTCGTTTTATCAAATAAGACCGATTTTTTCCTTAAAGTTTTTATCCAAAATAAGCGTATTGTGATCATAAGTCGATGGCATGTTCAGGAATGGCGGAATCGGCGAAGTTCCACATGCAGCTCGTGGCAGTTGTAACCCGCCGCCCCATTTGGAGCCCTCGGGCGGTTTATTGGCATACGCTCCAGATTGGCGACGCCCATGAAATTTCTCACGCTCTTCATTTTCGTTGTCACAACGTTCTCACTTCCGCTCCCTCGTCCTAAGAAAAGCGAGTCACAACTACAAATATTTGTCAAAAGATTTCCCTCCCTATGATCTCTCCCTATATCCTCCTCCTCCTCTAGACCACATTCGGATAAGACTTCCATTCCCCGACCCAGCTTCCGTTGTCCCGGACCTGAGAGTCGCCGACGCGGCAATTGTAAAAATACCCCGAAAGCAGCAGCGCGCGCCATATTTGTCTTTCGCTCGCTTTTAAAGCGCAACTGACTTAATCCCGGCAAGATGTCGAGGGAGAATACCTCGGGAATCTCCTCAAACGCGCTCCACTTCCAAAAACGTCCCTCGAAGGGCGGCCATGCGAGAGGTGGAGGGGACTGGGTCGAGGGGGTTTTGTGGGGGTGAGGGAGAAGTGTGCTCGCGGTCGTGCGAGGTGGGAGCATAAATACCCGAATTCCGACAGCTCCACGGGCCATGAATCTTTCTCCCTTGCTCGCTCTCTCTTTCTGCCCATTCTGAATCGAAAGGAAGGTGGCTGGTTTATTCATAGACCACCGGTCAACCTCCTCTCCTAAAATCCCGGGGGGGGGGGAGGTTTCGAGGATGGCGGTGAAGGGAGGGGGGCGGTAGCTCGAGGAGGCAATGCTGCCGTGGTGCATAGGGGGGGAGGGGCAGGAGTACCCGAAGAAGAGACCGATAGGGTTTTCGAAGGGAAGAATTTTCGTGCCGTGGGAGGGTGCTTTTGGAACTTCGGTACCTCAGAGTTGGGGGGGGGAAGGGTGTTCTCTCAACGGTTGCGTCGATGAACCCCTCGGCGGCGGCGGCAGCTGAGGGTGGGCTGATCCCAAGGGGCGGCGATGGATCGGGGATTGCTTTTCGGGGGATGAAAGATTTGTTCCGAGGAAGTTGGCGAGAGGGTGTTTTGGAACTTTTTTCCCAACGAGAGTGGAAGGCGGAGGTTTTCTGGAAACTGTAAAGGAATTTTTAATGTTTTTTCAGGGTTAATCCGCACGAAGCGCTGTTTTTTCTACCTCCCTCAAGAGTCTACACTCCATCGACTTTGCAAAATACTTCAGAGGCCCTCATTTTCCTCCCTCGCTTGCTCATGAATTAATTTTCGAGGGACCAAGGAGAAACAGTTTGCTAAGATTCTTGTTCAAAAACGTCATCAGGGTTGCTGCATATACTAGTATGTACTACTACTATACTATACTACTACTATACTATATACTAGTATCATCATATTTCCCATGATTTCATTCGAAAATTACACGACACAGTTATTCCTGTATAGGCTTGTTCCACGAAATTTGAAAAGGTAAATATTTTTCATTATGATTCAAACACTGTAAAGAATGCTTAATGGGATTCCGAAAGCGTCATAATTTGCAGGATGTTAATTATAATCTCAATCCTTCGGTAAGATGTTTTCAGTGACTAGAACACATTGAAATGTGGAATAAAATAATAAATATCGTTTAAATGCTTATTGCTGGCTCACTTACTTTTAAATATTATGTAGGAACTTTCTAAGAATGGTTGATTTCAGTATAGAGCCATTAAATGTGTCAGGAATATTTTAGGATTATTCCTAAAACTCGGATTGAATAATTACCACCCCGTATGTATAAAATGTGATAAGTTATGCGTTGGTCAATTTTTACATATTGCGTTGCTCGTTTAGATCCCTTTAGCTGGACACGATGCGTTTGAAGGCATGGTGTCGTTCCTCATGGCTTTGGAGGACATTGAAGGACGATGGTGATTAGCCTTGAATTGCCTTCTAGTGGCGGGATGACTCATAAGGGGCAGTGGGAAGAGCTGTATGAAATTGAGGGCCGGTGGAGGATTCCAGATTGGCGCAAAATATTTTTGCGCAACTTCTTCTGTGCTACTCTGACGGCATTGCTGCATAGCTTTTGTGTCTCTCTCCTTAAATCTCCTGACTTAGTGAATGGATTTATCCTTACTTCCCAATTTACCTACCTCTTTTGCTATATCCTTATCTATCGACACATTTAACACCCTCAAAACTTATTTTATGATGAATGTTTGCCCTTAACATCCGCATTATGGCACAGTTTCGACAAGACGTATTCGAGATAAAAGCTAAGTTACTTTACAACTATATCGTGTCAACTGTAGTCAGAACAACAGAATTGTTGATGTAGGCTGGGTATTTGATTAAATGAACCACTACGCGCTTAAATCATGACTTGTGTTATACCATGAAAGCACATTCCCACTGGAAACTGCACAATCCATTCTCATGTTTGTAGTATATATGGTAGTGCGATTTAACAATGATTATTTTGAAGACCGATTAAAATTTCTTCTTTTCGTTCTCCTGTGTGGAAAATTTTTCTAACATACAGAGCAAACTCGATCCCGCTGTTCGATCGTTACTACTTAGCGTTTCTGGCGTCTGTTGCGAAAACAAAGGATACTTTCTCGCGCAACATGTGCCGGGGTACTGGATTGTTGGCTCAGTTGCCGTTTACACGCTGCCCGGAGCTCTATGGGAATGAGTCGGGGTGAATGGTGGAAGTGGACAGGGAGACAATGAAGACAAGCAGGCCTCTGTGCCTGTTCCATCGATCCGTCAGGGAGGAACCAGAGCAAAAGCTCAGAGGAGATGGGGGGGGGAGGAAGGGGAGTGGGCATTCCTCCTCCCCGTGCGGTGGGTCGCACGCCTCCGAGGCGGTTCCGTTGGCAGCCTCCCGCCCCTCCCACCGCGTTCCTCCGCAGCGGATTGGCAAGCTCTTGCGAAAATTCGGTTGCCTGCCTTTGATAAGGAGGAGGTCCGGAGCGGGAGGATGCGATCCGCTGTTGGCTGGCGTGATCCGCCTTCCGGTTTGAGACGGTTCGGCCGCGGGGGTTCTCCATGTGGTGCCCTTTATTCGGGCTTCGCAGGGAAGTGGCCGAGGGCGTCGCGTGATGGCCAGTTTTCGACACAATTGCGACTGGTAATTGTATTGCTTGTTTGCAGATATCAGATCCTCAATGGACAGTCACTTTCACCCGTTCTCATCGTTGTTGTTCGGGGAAAGAAGAAATGGACTGTCAAGGTGTCTAAAAGAAACTCTTGCTCGTCTGTCTAGTTAGAACAAATTTATTTGTATCGCGTCAATCACTGTTACCACCCAGTTTGAACTAGTTTAATATATGCCGCGTGTATAGAAACATTTTCATATCAGGGGATGATTTCTATGTAGAATTTCAGTGGAATAAAACTGCTTAGGTGTGTTGTTACTTCATGAACTAGAACATGAAAATTGAGGTGTTGATGAAATGACCATCATCCAGTCTATAAACCCAAAGCAATCCATGTACGATCCTTAATCAATTTAAGTTTAAAATGTTTCCCTCTAAGAAGCCATGTTTCACTCAGTTTTGGGTTCTATTTGTTTGCGATTAAATTTTAAAATAGGTTGTCACTGGACATTCCTATGAAATATTAACTTCCGCATCTCATCCATAATTCAATTAACCCCTATTTTCGTCGTCGTCTTGCATGTAAATCAATGTACCAAACACCTGAACAGTGTAAGGCATTTATATTAAATGTTTAAATCCATCATGCTTTTGCAAACATACAGTTCTATTGAGCACCCTCAATCCTTTGTGTACCATAAATGACGGGGATTCAGTTCAGTCTTACTTCATACCCTTTTCAATCCTTTATTCGTTAAATAATTACTTTTTTAGGTTTGCGGCGATTTTCAGGTCCACTACAGGAAAATGATTATTTGATTTTTCTAGAGATCTTAGGTATGCACCGACTAATTAATTTCCAATTTGAAAACTTTATATGATACTCTTAAAAAGACTATATCCTCTGGCGTTGGAATGCTAGACCTACCAAGTAGAGAGTCTTAAGTTTCACACTAAATATTCTCGGCATTGGAAAGCTCTTAGTAAGGATATAACATAGTGATTTTTGATTATGCAGGGGACTCTCAGAGCTGGCGGATGATTAATAATACGGGCCCTAGCATTTTCCCCCTTAGCCGCCGTGTCCGAGGTGCCTTCGTCTCGGGAAGAAGTGACCTCCCGGCGCGCACCCGAATGGAGGAAATACCCGTTGGTCTTCCTTCCTTGGCTCCCTCCCGAGGGGCAGGTGACGGGCTGGGAGATACTGCACTGGTCCAGCGCTCCGTGAAATCGATTTGGTTCGGTCGGGTCCTTTATCCTTCCCCTGTGCACACCATCAAAACGGCCTTTTAATAGCCGCGAATGGCTCTGGCGGATGCTCCATTGTGCAGGCCAGTACCCCTTCCTCCCCCCTGGGAGTTGGAAGGTCTCGTAAAGCCACACACAGGGTGGAAACGACCGATGACCAGTGGGGTGGGGGCCAAGATGGAGATGATAGATAAGCCATTCCCATGGCCACACAATAACGATTTGATAAGCTAAGATGCGGATCTCCTAAATTACCGTAAACGACTTTGCGATGACAGTCCGTGTTCGACGGGACGCGACGGGATGAAGGATCGCCGGGAGTCAAAGCGCGCCCTCGGGAGAAATCCTCCGGCAGGATTCGATCAAGGCTATTTGCCGCGAGTGACGGTCATCGCAGCAATGACATCGCCGATGGAAGCTTTCGCCGGTTCTCTGGTGGTGAAAAAATACACTTGACACGTCGGGAGATCCATCATTCCACGCGAAGCAGAGACAATGTCGGAGAGAGACCATGACTGAAAATGTTCACAGACTAGATTGATTTATAAATTTCCTCCGAGCGCACTTAGTAACTGTCTTCTTCTCCGCCTAAGGGATTTGCGCCCCCATCCTGAAGGGATTAGGTTGTTATTTAATCCTTCTTCATATCCCGGCCTTTGAATATAACATTTGGAAATAGTTTTAGCATATAGCATAGCATATGCTTCTACACTACGGGGCTTGTTAGAGAACCAGCTATGCGTGCAGAATTGTTTTCTCCGCTTGAAAACAAATAAGCTAATATATCAACTGTCTCGTACACCAACATGCTCATCTAAATGGCACTCTGCAAGGGACCACCAGGGGATGATTACACAACCAGGCGTGCCTCATCCAAAATTAAGTTTTTCTTAATTTTTAGTCACAGAATATAAATAAACAAAATAAATAAATCTTTATTTATGACCAAAGTAAATTCATAAATAATTATGTTTATTTATTTAGACGCAGTGGCAGGAGCTAAGCACACATGCAGAAATTGTGGAGGGACCCTAAAGAAGCTGAAATACATCAAACGTACAGTTAGAAAATTTAGTGATTAAAAATTGGAGAGGTGTTTTTTTCTTTAGTGAGATCTCACGTAGAGTATGCGGAATCATAGCATATGGGATGCATATAAAAAAATACAGCACAGAACTGAACAACATACAGAGAAGGACCGTCAGATTTGTGAAAATTTCGCACGGGAGAAAACAAAGCGTCAAGCATACAAGAACTGCGATGGTAACCTTGGCTTGTACGCCAAGAATCAGAGCTAGATTTATACCTATTGCTAAGATACCAATCGTGTGGTTGCATCCGAAATAGAGGATATAATCCCCCCCCCCCCAATTTCATAGGCAAGACAGACTTAAAATTTGAGAGATTACCGGACAGATAGAGTCAATCATTCGTTTTTCCGCGTCCTATTAGCGCCAACTACACAAGGGGAAAACACTAAGACAGAAATGGATTGGCGCTTACGCTTGGGCCGGGTGTAGTACAGGTAAAATTGTAGAAAAATTGCATTTGTGAATTGTTCGTCCTGAGTGAGTATAATTATAACTAATAATAAGTGACAGGGTTGAATACAAGCCCGTCCTTTAAATGGGTTTCTCTATTTGTCCTCTTTGTGTAATCAGTGGAGTAGTTAAAGTTTAATGCTCGCAATGTGTACAACGGATGTTGCATGAATGGTGTCCGGCCACCTCTCCACCACGCGCCCTTTCGGTGAATCGCGGGGTGCCATGGTTCGGCGAAAGTAGTGGAGTAGATGTAGGATGGCTGTTGACCTAACACCCCCTGCCATGCTTCCTTGAGACGATCTGCGGGTTAGTATGTGGATCTGCATAGATTTATCAAAATTCAGCTGAAATTTTCACTTGTTAGACTCTCTGTCAAAATGTTCACTCATCGAGGGAACAATTTGAAGAAAGTAAGTGATGATAAAAAACAAATAGCAACTTCAGGTTATCTAGCCATTGACGATATGCATCAGATAGGTTTTTGGAGAAAGATTTTCTGATTTCGATGGGGTGTGTACGAAGCTATCCCTGCCTGTCCTTCCCGCCATTTAAACTTTCGAGTTCGAGCTGTGATGCCAAAATATTTATTTTTGCGTCTGAGCATTGAAGAAGTAGGGAAGGTCAATTTCATCCACATCGTACTTTATCAGTGAAGGCGTTGGAGCGTGATGGGTTGAACATTTGACTGTTGACGCGAGGAATCTGGGTTCAAGTCCGAGGTATACTTCTAACCAACCCCCGTTCGGCCCAAGCCGTGTAATAATTTCTTGCGCAACGGAACTTTTGCCGGCCCCGGTGGCGGCGGGGTTACATTCTCGCCTGCCAACCATAGGATGGCGGGTTCGATTCCCATCTGGGTGGGTTTTCTTCCACCTAGGGTTTGGGTATTTGTCATTGTTTCCATTGTGATCATTGTTAATAGTCCGATGTACAGGCTGAAAAGTGCTGTTTTCGGACCAATGCTAAATAAATAAATAAACTTTCTGGCAAAACAGACGGTGGCGACTACCTCCTCACCCTCCCTAAAGATTGAAATTTCTCAATTCATAGGTATGAAGATCTAGAGTAAGATTAAAGAATCGACTTTCTCTTTGAAGGTTACTCCGCTTTCCCTGTGATGTGATCCCTTTGTATGGGTTCAATATTTTAATACTCATCGCTTATGGTAATGAATGATCCATTATCCTCCTTAGGGGGGGTCAGTGGCCTCCTAGGTCCGCCCCCGGTGTTATATGGCGACTCCAGGTGTTTTAATTTCCAAAATTTGACCGTTCCCACGGGTCGCGTAAAACCAATGAACGTCAGTTCCGTGACGACTTCAAATGTTCGCTCCTTTGCCGAATTGGCATCCCGGGGCGAGAGGGAGGGGCGCGGAGGGGAGAGATAGGGGGGGTCGAGCGTCGCGATCCGTTGGTCTCCTTTACATGCGGCGTCGTTAGGTTATTCCTTCGTCTCCGACGTCTCCCCCTCCCCCCCCGCCAAACCCCATCTCTTTTCTGTGAGCGAAAGGACAAGGGTCTCCACCCCCTCGCCGAAGGGGACGACGCCTTGCCCCTCCTCCTCCCACCCTCCTCCTCAACCCCGCAACTGCTCGTCCGCGTGCGGGGCGACGGGGGTGTATCGGTTCGCATAAAGAATCCTCCCCCCCAACCCCCTCCCTTCCTTTGTCTCTCCCTCTCCCCCCTTACCCCGAGCGGAGGCATTCTGCGTCTCCCCCATCCACTCGCTCTGCACGCGCCCCGCCCCTCAATTGTCCGATCCTCCCTTCATTCTTCCCTCATCCAGCGGCCCTCGCGCACTCGGAAGCAATTACCCCGGCGAACTCTCCTTGCATCTCTTTGTTTTTCCCCCCTCGGACCCAAAAAAAAAACCATTCATATCCCCTTCCACCCGGTTGCCCTCCAAATTTGACGCTGTCATATCCCTCGACGCTTTTGCGAATGGCATCTCATTTGTTTTGTAATCATTCACCTCTATAGCGGAGGTCGCTCTGTGCTCCGCGGTGTGCCGTCATTCGAATGCCTTCGAGCACGAGAATGTGAGCCCTGTGCGGCCACCCCTTCGATCACCGGTAACACAGTTTGGGCAGAGCTCCTCAATTCGGAGTTGACTCCTATGAAATGAATGAATGAAACCTTCCTGTTGATTTAGCCCGAAACTTGCCTCGTTAGCTCGTATGGAACACCACCATAAAGAATTTAATTGAAGTGTTCGTCCGGACATACTATTTAAACGCGACAAATATGGTGGAATTTGAAGTGAAAATTGTTTGTAATCGGATACTTCAAAAGATGATGACAATACCGGTTCCATCGGCTGATGTGCGTATCATTCTTCCTCTGGCATACTGTCTGTCAAGTCTCCAAAATTTGTTTTTCACTTTACCCCAGGCTACTCGCTGCGGGGAATGTTGTGATTTTAATGAGGAGACAATTGAAATTTTCCACTAGCTAACGAATTTACTTGCGATCTGGTTGTCAGTGAAAGTTCTGTCTAAGATGCCCTCGTTCTATCTGGGGGGAAAGAACACGGGAACTTCGACACATGGTCGCAAACAAATACTTTAACTATTTGAAAATCGCAATTATTTGGTCATTAATGTGTTCCAATTACACCAAATCACGCCAGACACTAAGAAGATTTTTACGTGAGTAGGATAAAGACTAAAAGGAGATAATAATGAACTTAGTCGCGAACTTATAATCGCACTTTCGTCATCCACCTAATCATGGAAATTCACGTAATATGCTATCATATCATTTTTGGATTTTTTGATAATATTAAAGGATAATTGAAAATATTGATTTTGCTCATAAAAGTCATTTTTTTCTGACACAATGCTAGACAATAAATTCAATTTTCAAACTTGCAAATTGTATAACAAAAGCCAATGCACCTTTAACATTTTTTGAGATTATTTCCAAGAAAACATGCTTTGAGAAAGCCATCTGTGATCCTACTTGGTGTTATGAGTTTGTTATGAATTAATTGATACGGGAGATCATTGTGTAATATGCAGAGACATTAAAAAAATCGTTGGTTTCACTTTACGTGAGTAAATTTATAATGTGCATGCAAAAATGTTATTGCATTGGTTTCCAATTGGTGGTCTCAGTCGGTCCTCGGGTTGCAAACATTATTTCCAATGGTTTTTCGCTGGGACAAGGCATCCGCGCCCCCCCTCCCCCGGCCTCAACCCCCTTCTTCCCGCTCACCCGGCGTGGCAAGCACCCTCGTCCGCCTCTCGCAGCTGTGCGCGCCGCGGGGAACGACCCACGCCGTCTCATGGCTTCGCTCCTTTCAATCAGCGGAGCAATCGGCGCCCCCGTCTTTCGGAGTTGTCGGCACGGAAGAGCCGTTGACGCCCACTGCCCTCCCCCCCCTCCCATCAACCCCCATAGTCACGCGCGGAGATTTGCACTGAACCGAGGTTTGTTCACAAATTCCAAGGGAATCAGCATCCTGAATTCGTGCCCATACCATGCGCGTTGGAGAAACACAATCCACCGGTTATCGGAATTCGTTCCCTGGTGCTCGTTCCGTTTGCGATGGTACGTGGGTTTTCAAGCGGCAGGGATTTCGTCAACGGAGAGCTCTCGGTGCGGAAATCCGTAAATTTTGCATTGATTTCCTCCCTGAGTGTATGCGCATCTGGATTTACCTTGACTGTCGTCCTAACCTTCGTTCATCATGAGCTCAGGGATTGAAAAATCGTTTTCGTCCTCATGTGAATAAAATTTCTCGAACACAGGGGTTATGACGTGATTATTTTTGAAAAAAGTTAGCATTTTATATGAGTTCAGTCAAATTTTCAACGAAATTAACTTATATTTTCTCCTTTCATAAGTGTTGTGGTACGAGCAGTTGTGTGACCTAAGAATTCTGGCAAGATCATATTATTTGGATTCCGTCGTCAGACTCTTTGTTGTTGGGGTTGAATCCTTAGCTTCCCATTTATCTAAAGTCTTTTGATGCTATTTCTTTATTTCACTCAGTGGAAGGTACAGTATGAAATGCGGATTTATATTAACGTTATTAGCGTTTGGATTTGAGGAAAATTGTCTACATTTAGTTTCGAAGAGCACCGAGGAATTGATGTATACGCTGATGTGTTTTCTTTGGGGTAAGAAAATGAAATTAGATTTGGGATATAAACCTGGAGTACACACACGAGAACAAGTAATGGGGTCCTGAAGGTTGTGATGGAAGGGCAAGTGCTGTGATAGCGGGGAGGGGAGAGGCAGAAATGGGATAGGTATTTCGTGCGTCATGAAGGCATGCTTGTAGCTTGTGTGAACTAGCCAAATGTGCATGTATGGCTGTGATCCTAATACCCCCCACCACACACCTTTTCGGCGACTGACGTGGAAGTCCACGACAATGAGTCCACAATTTTCAGGGGCTTGGAAAACTTGTCTCAAATCGCTTGATTTTATGTAATAAATGTTAATACTTGCATATCAGTTGGTGTTAGGGAATGCCAAAGCAGCTTATTGGAGAGATACGTGCTATAAGTATCGGAATGTAGTTTATATTATTAAAATTACCCCTCCATATAGTTAGTAAGATGGATCTTGTTTCCTCCCGATAGACGTGCATACACAACTTATTGACTTTTACACTTAATTACCTGTACTTATTTGAGCTGGGCTCTGTCAAATAATTTTGCGATTTCCCTAAGACGTTTTCAGTAACTGCTCAGTCGGCGACCAGGTTACGGCGAACGAAATCAGCCTATTAGGAAGTGACAGCGTTGCTCAACGGAGTTAGTTAGCGACGTGACATGTCGTTTGATAGCTATTAAGTCAAGAGGGACCTTATTTTCGCCTTGCCACGTAAGCACCGATCAGCTCCCCGAGCCGATGGCATTGGGTGGGATGCGAAAACAGGCGACATCGGACGCCTTTTCTTTTGATAGAGGAAAAGTACCGGTGGAGATAGTTTCATTAATATTGCCTTCTGTTATGTGTAACTTATGCCCGTTCCGACTAGTACTACTCGACGCGAAGTCAAGAGCCGTTCTCGGCTCGAATCCCATCCGGGTCCACCGTTCCCTCGTGGACGTGGCTCCCACGCCACCACTTTCGGATTCGCACACCCTTCCCTCCCTCGAGGGTGCGCCCCCCTTCTGCCCGTACCCTGCTGCCAAACCCCCCCCTCGCTCCAAGCACCCGAGGGCTCCTCTGCTCACCCTCTTGCTCCCATTGTCGAGGTCAGGGAGAGACGGTGGAAGGAGGGAGAGCAGACTGGCAGACAGACGACGACGCCCTCACTCTCCTCTCCTTTGTGCATCTCCTTCATCGCCCCGGTCCTGCCCTGCCCTCCTCCTTCGGGACCAAATCTGTGTCGGCGGTTTGGAGGGGGACCACGCTTCCTTGGAGTCGACAACTGGTCTGCTGAGGGGCTCCAGGACACGAGTGGGGTGGGCAGCAGGGGGATGATGGGGGGCGGGGGGTTGGGTGCTTGTGGGTCCATCATGAGTGTGTCTGGCTTACTCCTCGTAGCTCCGTGATGCCAGGGTGGCCTTTGCGAGAGGGGAAGGGCGTGGGAAGAAAGCAGGGACGAGGTCCGGTGCAAATAGAGAAGTCACAGTTCTTTGGCTATTAGTCTCTCTAATAGTAACAGGGAGATTGTTTTTTCTCTGCAATAAATTTAAATAACTGACATTAAACATAACTAAACAGTGAATTACAAACAAAAACGTTTGCTCTAGTTCTCCGTAACTTTTCAACCGAATATTACGAAGTTGTTTCCATTAATTCGGAATAATGTTGGAAGATTTTGGAAATAGGCCACTTATTTAAAGGAATAAGTACTTGTATGTATTCATGCATCATGAATTTTTAAAATCTAATATTTATTAAACGTCACTATCTTGTAACTATTCCTTATTTTTATTGTTCCATTATTTATCGGATCTAAATCTTTTAGAATATGGATTCGCGTATCAGTTCCGAAAAAAACACAAGACAGAAGAGCGCGGATAATCATGATTATACCTGTATGATGAGATTAGTTTAGCAATTGACATACATACATACAAGCATTAAGTTTCATCGGTACTCATCGTCCCCACATTCAGGTGCAATCGACCGCAAGAGGCGTACTGCCACTCAGGATCGTTTCAGGGCGCCCGCACACCTTGGAATTTTCAGAATGTCTTTATGGCACGTCGTTGTTGGAAAAGTTCAATAGGTTTGGGAAATCATTGCTCGCAAATCATATTGTATGGGAAATTATGGGATCGGAAGGATATTTTTATCCATTTACCACATTTTAAGAACGTTGAATAGCATATTCCTCAATGTTTATGATCTCAGAGCAACAAGTCATCCCATCAATGAGACAGCTCACCCTACTCTCCCGTTTATCACAAACACATTAAATAAGCATGAAGGTTTTTTTACCGCGGTGCCCTTTTTCCTGTGGAACGTCAAATTTTTTCTCCGCCGAGCGAGGAGTCCCCTGCCCCCCTAGAGGATCGTTTTTTGTCGCGGCCCCTCCCTCGAAGGCTTTCGTGCTCCTTTTTTTACACGTCCTCCCTTCTCTCCGAGGGCTCCCCGAGGATCCGTGGTACACGCAGATGGGATCCACTCGCTCCGAAGGGGAAGGACGCCAAAGGAAGGCAGGCTCTCCCCGTCTTGGACGTCCGCCCGCCCACCCACCCTCTTCCTCTCAAGGGTTTTTTCAGTGTGCTTCCTCCGCGAGCGACCGCCACAGTCCCCGCCACCCTCGGGGTCGTCGTTAACCGTATTCAAACGGGGCAATTCTCGTCTTTTTTCCCCCTCTCGCGCAGCTCGCTTTCTTTTTACCGTGTGTCGGGGAGTGTTGCTTCGCCGGCCAAATGAAAGAGGTGTGCGCCCCTGACATTTTGGAAAGAGGGTTATGTCCCCGGAGAGCCGTCGTCGGAAACTAGACGCAAGAGGGCTGAGCGCTTGAAAGGGGGTTGTCGTCATGTCACCCACTATTATCCACGCGGGGGCTTGCGTGTGGTTTCGGTGGGTGTGTCTCGCCTCCACAATGACCGAGATTAGAGCGAATGACGGGGTTCTCTTGGTGGCGTGACCATTAACTCTCGGGATCGTGCTAGCGGGAGAAGGCGAAAGGGTTACTGGAAGTGCGTGTCCTTCCACCATGGGGCTCGGGGGTATTTTATCCCGAGCGGCCCGCAGTGCCATGTAATTCCGGGGTCGTCTATTATCGGTGTAAGAGGACGACGGGAAGGGAGAGGATCCGGGGGAATTGGATATTGATTAAAATATTTAGAGGATCATTCACCTCACTAGTCCTTTAAAATCTTACAGCAGACCTTTGGATTTATGTTTTCGTAGACAGTAGACGGATTATATTTTTGCGTAACCATTTGCAACTGACTAGGATGGAATATATTTTGACCATTTGCGAAAAACGGAAGTTTAATTACGATACTGCATAGAAATCGTCCCTTTGTATCACCTCGGAACAGGTGATAGTGCCAATAAAATATAGATAGTTTGTATGAAAGCCACTTTTCTACTGGGAAAAATCAAAATGAAAGGCTAATATTTTCGAAAGAACCGATAACTGGCGTTCAAACTTCTGATCGATTCATGCATAGCAATTTTCATTGGTCTTGCCCCTTCGCAAATATTCCAAAACCTTCCACATTTGCCCACATGTTCCCTAGTCATGCGTAAAAGTTTAATTGATGGTATGAAAGGAGAAGTTGACGGAAGAAATCGTACGGCTCTATCTCGCATTGACGGTTCATAGCTTCTTGATCTCGTAGCATGACTGGGACTTGGTCAAGCCGCGGTGTCTTCGGCCGTTGCCGAATTGACCAACTCGGAAGCGTGGAGGAGGGAGGGAGTGATTCCGCGAGTCCGTCCCTCCCCTCTCTCCATTCACCGCCCCTTCGCCTCCGCCCCCTGATTCCCCTCCCTCCCTCTCCGCTCCGTTTCCCTTCCGCACCTTCTCGAGACATCTGCCTCGACCGCGCAAACACGCAAGCGCTCCCTCCCACCGAATCGCCCTTTGTGCCGATCACCGGGAGACGTGACCTTACGGAGGGAGTCACGACCAATCCGACGGCCCATGGCAACTGATCTCGTTTTTCGTGCATGGCTACGAACTGCTACTCCCTCGAGTGCCCGCGACCACTCTTGGCCCTGCAACGAGATGGAGTTGACGGAAGTTGCCATGCTGTCCATCGCTACACCAACGCGTCTTTCTACAGGCGTGGACCGTCAACCAATAACAATTTCATGTCAGTTGCCGATACCGTGTGCCATATCGAAAATGCTTTAATCTTGATTTTCTACCTCCAATATTATTTGAATTGTTAATTTTACATTGTATTATAACGAATTAATGGTAAACCTGCAAAGTGATGCTTAAAACTCATGTAAATAAGTCAAACAGAGTTATCGGCGAGGGCAGTGGTAAAAAAAGAAATGAATTTCGCTGAAATATGATTAATAACTGTGGCGAATGAATTCTCCTGCTTAATTTTCAGCTTGTTTTCATTCTAGGGCTTACAAATATACCCGCAGATTACAGATCCCTTCAAAGAGTATTTACTGTATTAAGTCTGAGTTTAAAAAATAATAATTACATAAAATAATACCGATACCCGATAAAATAACGCCGATAATATTTATCCTAATTTGCAATTCTTCTTGTTAAATTAACATATTTCACCGGATTTTAATTACGGCTTATATACTAACACCACCTGCAAATACTCCAGTGGCGGTTCGTTAGGTATGGCATATAATAAGTTTCCTAACTGCGTTCTTCCTAGTAACAGAGAATACATTATTTTAACGTTATCAATTTAGCTATAGACGGCGTTACAATTAATACACTCATATTATAACATGACTTTTCTCATTTCAAGCTATTAGTAAACTAGTTGTCGTTAGATCGAGGAGGAATTTAGAAACTCCCAAAAATATATTGTGCTATGGTTGGAATGGATTGCATCAAAGTTAATCAGTCAATCATTTCACTCTTTGGTGTGAATTCTGATTCCAAATAAAATATAGCCAATTAAAGAATAGAAGCTCAAAATGGAAAAAATTTGGAGTCGTTAAGAAGATCGAAAAAACTCTGCAGCCTCGATCCGAAAGTATTCAATAATCTTCAAGATGAAATACAGGATGAAATACAGCTCAGAGGAAATATGGGCAAGGGATAACTCCCTTGATTTCCTCGGGAAAGAGAATTGTGGCATGCTCGGTGGTGGTTAGGCATAGAATGTCCGGATCCATTCGCGAGGATCGCTGTACTCAGGCATGTCTGTCTGCCCGTCCATGTCTCGCCGCGGCCCTTCTACCTCCCGTCACTGCCTCCGCCAGCCGCTTCGCTCGTTAAAATCTCCCCGCGCTGCCCTGCCCCACCGTCACCTCCAAACTCTTCCCTCACCCGTGCCTTTATCCCCCAATCTAACCCACACACACCTATATTTTTTTCTGCCAAAATCCTCCTTTGTGACCGTCCGGCCCGTACTTCCCCGAGTGCCGCTGCCTTCAGACAAACGCCCATTCTTCCCCGCTCCCTAACGCGGCCTTTGAAATCCCTTTTCAGGGGAACATCACCTGACCAAGTCCTCATCCTCCTCCTCCGGTGTCCTCGCTGCCTTTCTTCGCTTCCCTGAGGTGTCTCACACAGGATTCCTCTATTCCCTCCTCTCCTTCCCGCTTTCTCTTTCTGCCTATCGCATCCTTCAATTGAATTCTCTCTACTCACCGTCGACTGCACTCATACTTCCGTTACCCCGTTGTAAGCATGGATCACAACCTTCCCGATGAACACCCGCTTTTTCTTAATTCGACATAGGTAGAGACTGTAATAGGTCATTCCCTTTGTTACGAGATAATATTTGATTTTACTTTTTCATATAGTATACGAAAGTGTTGCATCTAGAAATTCATGCAGAAAATAAAAGATCTAAAAAATCTGTGCAAATCTTACAAATTCAACCATTGCGGGCATAAATGCTATCAATTTAGTCATATTCTTCCTCCTCGTGTATTTATTTCAGTAGTATTCATTTAAATTTTGAGTTACTTCATCGCAATCGCACCTTGGCGTAGAAACAGAAAGTCTGAGATTAGAGTTTAATATGAGACATATGGTTAGCCCTTGTAGGTTGGCTCCTAGTATTTCGAGCTAAACGGATCGCCGCTCCTCCGATTTTCTAAGTTAAAAATACCTATTGCGATTCAAATGAAATATTTTCTTTTGAAAAGTCCATTCTAAGTTTATTTGACAATGGTATCTTTGAATTTGGAAATCCAAGTGTACAAGATGCGTCG
Organism: Hetaerina americana; assembly: GCF_022747635.1. Taxonomy (NCBI): domain Eukaryota; kingdom Metazoa; phylum Arthropoda; class Insecta; order Odonata; family Calopterygidae; genus Hetaerina; species Hetaerina americana. The sequence goes on along the minus strand of NW_027286069.1, from coordinate 9,922,784 downwards.
TTGTCATTATTTATGTTTTCCTTGGCCGATCGAATAGAAAAGAATGTCGGCGCTGGCCAACGCGTCGTTTTTCGTCACGCTCTCCTCCATTGCGAATCTCCCCGGTCCCTCTTGTTCCCCTCGCTCTCCCCGTCCTTCGACGCAAGTGCCATTCCTCTTCCTGTGTTGCACACTGCCTCCTTTGATTTCTCTCCTTGCTGTTCCTTTCATCACACTTCCTCTTCCTGCTCTTGCAACCACTGTCCTCCTATCCCGTAGGCTCCTCACCCACCGTGGCAAATTTTCATTCTTCGCCTCCGTTCGGCACACTCACATCTTCGGTCGAACGGCGGAAAATCTTTGTGCTCTCTCTCTCTCTCTTCCTGTCTTTTGAATTCTTCTTTACGGGATTTTACTTGAACCATGTACTTTATCCGTTCTTCTTGTTCCCTAGGATCTACTTTAGAATTTGGTGGCGAAAAATCTTAAACTGAACATTGCTTACTTCTTAACAATTCTTTTGACGCAGGCTTTAGTAATGCACGCAGATTTCAATATGGAATCCATTATTGCTGTGATGAAATTAAAATAGTTTGAATGTAAGTTAAAAATATTTTCATCATTTAAGTTAGAATTTTGTTCTGGCGCAGCGTTATGCTGACGTATTCTCTCCAGAAATCTCTAGACCAGACAATGAAATATGTGGAGGCAATTAAGAAGTTCAGGCAATTGGTTTTGAAAAGATTTATAAAGGAAGCACCAAATGTATGTGTAAAGAGTTTTCTGCTTTATGAGTCGTGCGTTGAAATCTTCACGCATTTTGAGGGAATCACTTCTTTACTGCTCATTTTTTACTTGCTGCTTTTCTTTGTATTTACCACCACTATTATTGCGAAGGAACGATCTGACCATATAACGCTAAACTATCCCCTATTATACAAAAATACTATCTATTTTATGGAAATAGTGGTGAATTATTGAATTTTTTTCGGCGCGTTTTGCTTTGACATCTTTCACTTTTCTCAAGTGGGGAGTAAACAGTTTAGTTTGGTAAATTTTAGTTCGTGGAAATTCATCACTATCAAAAACCGATTTCATAATTTTTCTCAGGCCTTTAATGACATAATACAACGCGTTCGGATGCATTATTGCGCCATTATATATTGTTGTGCTGTGATCTTATCAATGCATTGCTTCGCACTGTAATTTAAAACAATTTCATTTGTAGAACTAAGAAATATCTTTGAACCATGAAAACGTCCGCTTATTTTATATATTTTTCCTGGCATCAGCGTGTAAAAAAATGACGTTCACCGTCCTCAATAAAATGCGCGGTATGTGAAATTTCCTATTTTGCTATCAATTTCGTTACTACCCTTTATATAAAGATATTAATACAGTTAACATTATTCTAAATGTGTATACATTTTGTCTGTATTTCTGTAAAGAGATGAATCACCTTTTTTTAATTTTTAGGTGAAATCCAAATTAGTACAAGTCAATATTGAGCCAATACTTCCATTCTTAAAAATTACAAATCTCTCGAATTTGTTTGTATCATCACGATTCCTAACTGAAATGGAGTACACTGCCAGTTAAACAATGCGTCTTTCAAGGACTTGCTTCATTATTCTACTTCCGCTCTGTCACATTTCCTTCGATTCTTCCTATTTCCTTTGCTTCTCTATTCCTTTTATTTCCTTCTATGTTCGTATTACTCTTAATTAGTTACCTTTGATTACCTCGAGTAGGCTTCCGGGTTTGGCCGTGAGTTGAGAATTGCGTGCCTCGACGTTTCTCTCATCTGGTGGTGGGATTCTCTGCTGACGCCCGTGGTATCACGGGGAGAAGCAAAGTCCTCCATACTCATCCAAACCCAAAATCTGTCCGTTAAGTATCGCTCATAAGATTTTAGCAGCCGAAAGAGGCAACTTTGCAGACTTGCTTACTGTTAGTCCATAGGAGAGGGTTGTTTCCTCCATGGCTTCTGCTCCCCCATCTCCACGTCCCAAGAGAGCAGCCTTGGAGGAATGAAGAATCCAGGTTCAAACTTCTCGAATTTCTTCTTGTCCGTGTTGAGCCTTGCGCCAGCTTGGCGCGTGCCGACCCGGGTGAAGGGAGGCGGGAATAAATCTCCATGGAGGGGGCGTGCCTTGGGCCACTCGCAAGACGTGCCCCCCCTACCTCCCTCCCGCCGCCCCCATTCAAATGCAGTCAGGCGCTCGTCACTCTGCCCTCCCGCTCGGCGTCTTCCCAGGTGAGGAGAGTCGCCGGAGGGGAGGCGGAGGCATTGTTGGGCCGAGGAAACGGTTGGGAAGGAGCGACCAAGGATGAAAGGGGGGGGGGGTGCTTTCGTTTGCGTGGATAGTGAGATACGGCGGAGGGCAGGGAGCGGGGGGGGTGGAGAAAGGGACCGAGGAAGGGGGATTCATTGTACCCTTGCATCGCGTGCCTTCCTAAGAAGAAGAAGGAAGTTTGCGGAGGGCGTGGTGGGAGGGAGGGTCGGAGGCGGAGGTCGGAAATTACGATTAAGGACCAGGTGGGGTGCTGGTTGATTTAAAGTAGCCCGATCGAATTATAGGCCACTGCCATGTGCCTACCTGCGGTTCGCCTTGAGGCTCTAAGGCAAAGATACATGGATGGGCAAAACTATGCCCATTGAGTAACCGCAATCCGACCTCCGAATCGACATTTAAATCTTAATGAAATATATCCTAACCAGTAATTCCTATTAGAGCTGTGGCATGGCTGATTAAGGAATATTTGTCACCTTCCTAAAGCTAGATATTGTAGATATAGATAAAAATAACGTACAGTGTTTGGAGGACCGAAAAGGGAAATCACTTATTTGAAATAATTGAAAACTTTCCTCTTGCCTCTCAAGAAGCGCTGTTCTTTAGAAGTGGTTTTTTCTATTGGTGTAGCCTCATGGCGTCCATGATATCTCGAATGTGAATTTTGATGTGGCTAAACTCATTTTAACAAAGATTTTTGCACACTTTGTACATTAAATAAATCAAATTATTATCGCAGCATAATATTATTATTAACTGAGAGAAATATTCTTTATTTGTAAACTTTCTCTTACTTATTTTATCGCCTATTTTTAACACACTTTATTTCAATAAATACAGTATGCAAACCCAGGACTCAATATAATAATGGCAATGTGAACCCAATGGCATTGAATGGAGGAGTTGACTGTTAATGAGGACCGTTGGCGATGACGCCGAATGACCGCAGGTGGTTTTCAAATTAGAGCAAAGGTGTGGTGCTAGAGGCAATGGAGACTGACCGGGAAATGCATCGGTGACCTTGTATATCCGGCTGAGAGCACGTGGAATGGTGACTAATGATGTCCGCAGTGGAGCAACTCATATCAAAGCCCTTTGTAGTCGGCTCAAGTGTCGAAGATGACGTATAGTCCTTCAGAGAACTATATTGTGGCTTCATCAAGTCCCTGCTACACCTTGTCGACACCGTTGATCTCATGATGACAAAGCTATTTCATTGGAACGATTGACATTTGAGTACAACTTGAAAACACTTTATTTTTTAATATTTGAATCCTGATTAGAGTTGGTAGGCACAGAGGCAGAGAATGGTATTGAAGAAGAGCTTTGCATGAAGAATTCTGCATGTCCGGGTTTTCACCGCGTTGTTGTTTGAAGCCGACAACAGTTTCGCTTTGCATATGTAAATAGCCAAAGAGCTTTGCATATGTAAATAGCCTACTTTGTTCAGGCAGTCGGTATTACGGTATCGGTAATTTTTATTCGTTATATCAATTAAATGCCCATGATGAGGATTGTTTTCCGAAACTGAATACGTCAATAAATTTCGTTTTATATAATTTCTAAATATATAATTATTTCAATTATCTTTATCAATTTGAATATATATATATAAACACAGTAATCAACCCCAAGGTCGGTTTGGTAGGTGATTATAGAGTTCACCCAGCACTAAGCCCGATGGCATATGACATTCACATATCATAATCATATATATATATATATATATATATATATAGTATGTATATATATATATATGTATATATATATATGTATATATATGTATATATATATATATGTGTATATATATATATGTATATATATGTATATATATGTGTGTATATATATATATATATATACATACATATATATGACTAATTTATTGATTGTAAGCTTAAACTTGAGAGGGGACTTAGGAATCCGTGGACGTGAATTATGATATTATGAACGGTAAATAAAAACTACTGATGTACTTGTATGAGCTTGTTTTAATCGCGTAGCCGTAAATTAATTTACTTTAATAGGAGGTCTTAATGCCATTGCATTTTAGCAGAAGTCCCGTGGAGACGGATAAATATGCTCTGTCATCCATCGATAAGAATCTCTCCCCACGGCGGTGAATTTGCTGGCATCATAAGGGGACATCGTGGGGAGGTAATCGGAAAGAAATTTATCGCCACGATCCTATTGTAACCGCCGAAAGGCGATGATTCAATCAATGACTGGGTGGAAAAATGAATTACATGGCACCCTGTCCATTCCCGACCCTCGGGGTCAATGGGGAAGGAAGAGAAAAGGATTTCCTGAGGTAGAATTTTTATGATTCCCTGATGACTCTTTATTTAACAAAAAACTCAGCTCGCCGATTTCCTGCCGTTTCTTTCGTGTTTTGTGCCTTCCGCATCCTCTGCTTACGGCTTTGCATCGCCACCCCGAAGGCAATGTATTGAGATGGCAAAATTCAAACCGCCCGACGACGACCGTTTCCCAGGTCTCCTTACGTCACAGCCCGCGCAAGTACACACGCACACACACACGCACGCACTTTTGAAGACGCCATGGTGCGCAGTACATCACTCGGAAAGCACTCCTTTGTTTGGCCCTTCAGAAATTTTTTTCCCTTCTTCCGCCGAGAACACGGGGATGGGACGGAGTGAGGGTTCGCCGGTTGGGAGGAGGGAGGGAGAGCAGAGTCGAGGGATTTTGAAGGGAGAAAGGCGGGATTTTTGGGGAGGGATGTGTCAGGGGAGGGGAATCCTTGGGAGGGACGGGGTGCGCCCCTTAGAGGCGAGGGGGAAGGGATAGGTTGAGTAGGGGGTCCCCTCTCGCGTGGATAGAGAGAGGAATTGGGGGAGGGGTGAGATAGGTCCTTTTCCCATTCCGTTGTCCTCCTCTCCTTCATTGTGGCGGCGCGGGTTTGTTCGGTGGGGTGGGGAGGAAGGGGAGTGGGGGAGAGAAAAGAGGGGGATGGTTTAGGATGAAAGGGAGGAGGGGTTTGGCGAAGGGAATCCACCGGCGGCGGCGACTTCCATTTTCCGTGCGGTTCCTTCCTGTTTTCACCTTTGAACGACCGGTTTATGCGCGTTGGGAAAAGTCTGGAGGATAACTGGGAGGGAAGTGGGGGAGGGGGGAGGTTATGGAAAGGGTGCGCGACTCCCTTTTGGTCTCTCGAGCGCGAAATTCCGGGATCGAAGCCATCCCTCCGTCGAAGTGATCCAAGGGCCGCACTGCTCACGCAAGAGACGGTTCGAAATTGGTGGGCTCTTGCCCTCCTCCACCTTTTACTTCGTAAGTCTACGTCCAATGAAATCTCAAAAGTTTGACTTGGATGTTATCTTACAATTTGAATGCAGTTAAAATGCTGCCTCTAATTTTTATCAAAGGGAAACTCATGAATAATTTATCGCGGGAGAGATTTCGCACTCCTGATGGATTTGTTCGTTCGACTGTTACCCCCTAGCTGTTAAAATTGAGGGAAATGATAATTATTGAAGTAATACATTCTTGATTCAAGAAATGAAAGATTAATGTAATGAAATAATAATTAGAACTATTTAATATTGATAACTTTTCTATTTAAAAAATATACATATTTACCATGGTCTAATAAACTTTTTCGTGGCTAGGGGAGCGATGTGGAGGAGAACAGTAGCCCTTATTCCTTCCCTTCTTTCCTTTCAAGTGATTTCTCTACAAATGATGATCGCACATCAATAGTTTTCTAATTACATCGGCATTAACCCTTCGTAGATCCACCAAAGAGCACTTATGACAGCCAAATTTCTTTATTGCATTTAATGCAGCTTATTTCATTGCAAAATTATACACCATTATATATGCAAATATATAATGCGAGTTGGGAGCATGAAAAGCGTTATTGAAGCTTGAATGGAATCGAATACACATGAAAGCTTGGCCATAATTGATTTTTGATATTAGATACATTGATTGATATAAGATATTTGATAATTGAAATTTTTCGCGACGACATAAATATATGTACGAGTGTAAACTCTGAACTCTAACTTAACTAAGAATAGAAACAAGATTTATAAACACATACAGCTTCTGAAGATGGCGCTCTCCCCGTAAAAAGGTAAAAAATATTCGTGAATGCCCTTTATTTGTGTTCCTGTGTTTATTTAAATTTTAACCAGGATTATATATATTATATAAATATTTTATGTGTGTATATATATATATATATATATTATGTGTGTGTATATATATATATTTTTTTTTCTTTCTCTCCTCCGGTTTTTATTTGAGCTTTTATGATTGGATTCAGAAATGGTGGGCATATCTCGGCAATTTGAAGGAGATGAAATCGTTCTGTTCTTTATGTTTTATGACGTCTCTTTTGATGGTCCTAAGCGATTTAAATACTTACTATGCTTGATTCTGTTTCAATTCTGCCTCAACATCGGATGTGCAATATTTATAATACGTTCGACTTCAATCTTGAAATCTGTTTTGCCAATGGATACTTCTGCATTCGCATTTTTGTCCCTTCTCGAGTAGCGCTCATTATTGGCACGCTATGCATTCATTGTGGATTGATCTATGCCTCTTTCTGTGGAAGGTTTTGGAAAAATTACCCCTATACGATCGAAGTAGAGCAGGAATTTTCAGGAAGATTTAGCACAAGAGGAAAATTGTTTGTACGGTGCGAATCTCCATTCGCAAGAGTGTTAGATGAATGGTGTCTCTCTGATTTGCATCTGAATCGTTGTTTGTCCTACTCCGTCTAGTGCCTTACGTGGTCACTACTCCAGTCTCTCGAAGAGTGGCTGTATAAACCATGTATTGAGTGACCGTGTAATTATGCGCGGATTATAGTCAAAGGTTTAGCGGTCTCATCCTTCGTCTTCCGGGAGACTTGAACAGCCGAAGGGGAGCAGCGTCAGCGGCCAAGGAGTCCATCTCTCTGCCCGCAACCCCCCCACCCTTTCCCCCTGTACTCTTTCTCTACCCTCATGGTCACTCTCATCTCCTCCCCGCTCGTCTGCCCTCTTCCTTTGTCCGCGACGCGTAAAAGGGGTAAGGTGTTTTGTCTGGCGGGACGATTTTTTTCGTCTGCGTGCCCCTGCTAATAATCAAAAGGTCAAAGCGGTTCCCGGTCACATGGCCGTGTTAGGTCGTGGGGTTCCTCTTACTATCTCGCTTTCGGCGTCGCCGACAATGACGGGGTAATTCTTCTTCATGGGAAGTGAACGGAAGGGGTGACCATTCACTCCTTTCTCGTGCTCCTCATTCTCTTCCGTTTGTGCGCCTGTGGGTGAATTGGGCGCAAGGCCGCCGTCACCCAGAAGTGATTTTTTCCAAGTCAAGTCATCTCTGTTAATCCCGTTCTCTAATTTTTATTGTTCTCTCGGTGTTTGGCTCGGACCCGGCGAATTGTTTCCAAATGATCAGTTTTAATAGACATGAAATGTAAAAGAAAAAGAAAAGGTCTAAATCTCTTTATTCTATTTATATTGAATGATTCCATCTATTTCGAAATTCGATGTGGCACACTATACCAAACTCTTCTCGACAGTTTAAATTCAACATAAAATCAATCGATGAGCTGAAACACTTTCAGACAGAAGAGAGAGGGATTGAGATCTAAGTGAAATGGAATGCGGAGGCTGCGATGGGAAGTCTTAGGTTTCTGTTGTTTCACCAAGTAACAGAAACAATCGCGAAATTAATGCCAAAACGGTGAGGATCATAAAAAAGCGTACGCTAGGGTTAACATTTCTGAGCCATCATACGGAAAATACATGTTTGTGAATGTATGTATGCACATAAATGTATCTCAGCCAGGCATATTGACAATTTCAATTTTCATTATATGCATCACAGAAGCCAATGGAATGTTAAATGTGTTTCAGGTACAATAAGGTAAGTATGCGATAATCTGTGGAAAAGGCAACTCGGGTCTTCCACCGGTGCAGTTCCTCCATCGATGACGCCAACGTTTCGGAAAACGATTCGTTTTCCGAAAATTGGCGACATACTAAGCAATAAGATCATACTATGCAATAATCTCTCTGTCACCTTATTTAATGAATTCTATTTCGTTACGGGAAGCCTTGTCGCTCATTAAGGGGACTTTTTATGTTAAAATAGAAAGGTAATAACGTGAGTATTTACTGAGACCATTTATTTTCAGCACGTTGTTCGTCACAAATTAAAAACGAACTGGGAAGCTGCAAGAGCTAACTGTACCAATTTTTCTTTAAGGACAATTATTTGATACATTATTGTGACACACCATGGTTGAGATATTCAAATTAATTTGAGCTATCACCTGTGACTGATATTCAATTACCTGAATATACTTCTATATGATTGTCTTTTTATAATCTAAATTATTGAAGGGTCTTACAAAAAAGTATTAGTAATAAACAGGAAATAATTGCATAAAAAATAATTGAAAACTATTTTTAAGCCACAAGTATGTATAAAAGTCGCCATTTTTGGCCGCGAAGAATCTTTATAAATTTCAAATTACATTCAATAAAATTCAGCAAGTGATGCATGGTTCAAGAGGCGACGGTTAGGTTATTCAAGTTGGATGAACACATAGGTAAGACTTTGCTTCCGGTTCTAACGATTCCGTACTAAATGTTATCGCTTAGGGGCTGCAGATGTGAGCCTAATCTAACTTAAGTCGAAACTGGTTTCTCGGTATGAAGCTGGCGTGCTATCTGCGGCTTTACCGACAAGGGAAACTTTTTGAGGGAAGCTTGATTCAGATGTACGACAAGTTTCGTCCACATTGTGAAATTTCACGCGATGGGAGGTGGCCAAGATCGCACGAATCTTTTTGTTGGGTCTATTTAGCTCTCAAGGGGTTGGAAATACACGGTCCCCATTGAAAGAGGAAACTGGAAAACTCGAGTGCACTTCCGGCGACTGCGCCCGGGGGCGAATTCATCTTTTCTCAGCGAAAATCCCCATTCGCGAAGGGAGGGGGGATTGCTGCGTCGCCCAGCATTTTCATATTTTCCGCTTAAGTCCACCTTCGTTTTCAGACCAAGGGATAAGTGGCGAGACCATTGCGAAGCCTCATTGCGCTTCCCCATGGGAAGCGAATCCGCTGCGTGGGCCATCGCAGTGCCGGTGAAGATAAGGAGAGAGTCGCCAAACGTCCGGTCCGCAAACATTTTTTTTTCACGGCTGTCGATTCTGTTGGGCTTTCGGGCTCATGAGTACCTAAGCTGCTCAAAACTATTCGAGTGTGGAACAGTGGGCGTGTGCGCTTCCGGAGTTGGCTTCATTCTTTTTCAGTGCGGTTTTGCGTGCGAATCCGACTTGCAGTCGAATTTTTTTTCGAGGAGTTTTGCACGAGAATTTAGTTCCACCGAACTTAAGTACATTTCACCTATTTTTTTACATAGTCAATGATGGTCATTGTGTTAAGGTTCGAAGATCTACTGGGTAATTAGCGATGAGGAGATGCATGATCGTTATTTTGCGGGGTGAATGAAAACAATTTTAACTAGAGCGCTCAATTACCCTGACATCCACAAAGTTGTGGTTGTATTGTGTTTGATTCATTTAATGATTTTGGTTGACTTAAAATAAATCCTTTTTCTTGACAATATTATATGTTAAAAGCGGTCACTCACGGAGATAAAGATGGGAATCATAACCGGTATTTCAATATAGAAAGATATGGGAAATTTTCCGAATCGACTCAACCCAAGAGAAATATTTTACCACACTATAAGCATTCCACTTCCTTGACTTTTGGTATACTCATTCGCTCTTACGTACGCGATGACTCGACTCAAGGGTTCAAATTGTTACAGATCTTTACTCTTTTTCTGAATTTCACACAAATAATTATTATGGATAAAACTAAGATAAGAGAGCGTGTGACGCCTCGCGGTGAGCAAATAGATGCGGCTTTTATCGAACGATGGACAAGCCGTAGGGCAAATGTGAGGAAAGTAACATCGGAATAAAAAATCGCTCCGTTGTACCTGCTGTTGAGACATGACAATCGATTGAAATTTCAACGAGCATTACTTCTCACACAAAGCTCGTGAGGTACTTTAAATTACAATATAGGTGAAATAAAATCCGCTGTCGTTTAATCTCTCTTTATTGATGATTTGATACACTTGAGAATAACCCTCTGAACTGACTTTTCTGCAAGGAGTAACGACGAAAGATTAGAGTGATTTGTGTGACGTCGAGTGAGTGAAATGGAAAGAGCGTGCTTCCTTCCTTTCGAGAGATTTCAGTCCACAAGTTTGTTCCTTGAAAGTCCCTTGTGAGCACTCCCCAGGGGGTGGGTGCCCCTCGGAAACTGCCCTCTTTTCCCCAGATTTCACGATGATGGAGGTCACGAGGATGAGAGGCTCCAAAGGAAATTTTTTCCGTATTTCGTTCCGTTGAAAGTTTTAACGACATAATTTTGTAAAGCTATTATGCACTTCAAAGATAAAAGTTTCCACGCCAGCAAGGAAGTGAAAAATTTCCCATTTCGGGGTACCCATCGATAAGTGCTGTCCTTGCTAACCAAAACGCATGTCATTGTTACAAGCGTCGCATACGACGGGGCTGAAGATTACTGTTTATTCATCATACTTCTGGAGATATATTATTCGAGAAGAAACCGTGTTTTCTGGAAAAGGGAAAACCCATGGGTGGGAAATATGTACGCAAAATATGAAAATATCTTTTGCTGTTCTAGAAAATATTTCATTGGCCTGAATTATTTCGTTCCATGGCGTGCTGTGCCACGTGGTTGTCTGCATGTTGCGGGTGGGCATCGCGGAGGGCGCGCCCCCAGCAGTCCGTTACGACACGGTGAATCGGAGGCGCTCCTTCCCCCACCCCCTCATCCAGCCCCCGACCTCTTGCGCGAAGCCCCTGGCCTTAGCCACCCCGATTTTGACAGTTTGGTTCCATCCCCGCATTTCGTCGGGTTACCACCGCCAGGTATGCACACCGCTGGCTCTCTTTCTAGCCACCCCCCTCCCCCGTCTCAAGGTGCAAGCAGCGGAGGATAAAGGAAGTGGTGGTAGTCCCCTCGGGGACCACTCCACACAAGGGAACTAGATTAGAGGGGTCTGAGGGAACAATGGGGGAGGAGGGGTCGAAAAGGGGGGCGCGGGAAGGGGAAGGAAGGGGGATGAGCACGCGGAGGGTATCTGGACGTCTTGAAGGAAGCAGAGGCACGCGACCTGGGGGGCCAGAGGTTCGGGACGGTGAACAGTGAGGTGCTAACCGCTCCCCCTGGAAAACGTTTTCTCTGTCTCTTGACGGTGTCTTGAGGTCGAGGGGTAGCCACCCCTCGCACTCCCGTGGGGAGAGGTCTCAATCGAGAGGGCGGAGAGAGGCAATCTTCTTCCCCCCTTCGTCATGAAAAATTTGACTTTGTCCGTCCATTCCGTGATTGGGAGAGAAAGAAGAAACAAGACAAAAATGTGTTTTGCGTGCGTACGCACGAATGGGGAAAATGTTCTCGAAAGTAAGTGACATCCCCTCAGCGAGAACAGCCTCGGACGAGAGTCCCGAGACTCTGGCTCGAAGCAGGAAGTGATGAATCGGCACTTCTCAGACCGAAGCTGTCCGATTCAATAATTCTTCGGAAGTGAGAATATTTTGTTCATCAAAGGAATTGGCGTAAAAGTTATGCCTAAAATCAATTTATTTGCCTGTTTACACTCATTTCTGTCAGTCATTTTTGTAAATATAAATCATGCCAGCAATCATTAAGTCATATATGATTAAAGATACTATGTGAGATATCGGTTTGAAGGTATCATGAGTAATTTTAGCGGGAAGGAATAGAGTGAAATGAATGGATTGTTTCACCTCCCAACCAGTTGAGGGATACGTATGTTTCACGCAGGAAGTTTCTAAGGTAGCCATGATTTCAATTCCGCTTCCTCACATTGATTGTGTAAAAAGTATTTTAGAAAATTTTCGGAAAAATGTATTTATTTCAGATATTGCTACAATACCTCAAAATTCTTCGAAGTACATCCCTAGAGCGTCGACACACTTTCCCAGCGGTTTTCCTGCGACCCGAAGGCGGATTCCGAAGGGTCGTTAAGGGCACGCGTTGCAGTCTTCTTTGATGGCATTTAGGGTTTCATGGTGTCCTTTGAGGGAGGATTTCTCATTTAGGAATAGAAAATTATCTTCTTGTACCGGGTCTGGACTGTAAGGGGGTTGTGGAATCGTCGCGATGCCGTTGCAGGAGGTCTTCGTAAGCAGACATGCGACTCTGCTTCTGGTCTTCCGTCAAGACCTTCGGGGCGAATATAGCACATATCTTTCGCATCGACAAATTTTCGGTGATAATGGTGTGCACTGTCATTTTATCAATGCTAATACAATCTGCGATCATGTGCACACCTAACTGAGGGTCTGAACCCAGCACTTCACGCACACGTCAGGGAAAATTAGTTACCGATACTTTTAATGCATACCTTGTATACTTGACTTTTCATTAATCAGTAAATAATAAAAAATAAAAAATATGTATTTGATTAAACGATCGTACCTCATGAGTATGCACGTCTCTTGCGTAATTCGTTTATTAAGACAGTAGTAATTTAAGCTACCAAACCGAAAGTAAAATGATATGTAAATCCAATACTTACTAATTACCATTACACTTACTGACGAACTTCTGCGGAAGGCTCTCGTGGTGGCTCGCCTGGCAAGACTCACTTGGGTGTAATTTCTTTGGGATAGTATGCAATCATTTCCTTACATCTAACAAAACTGTGTATATGTTACCTCATGGCTGATGTTTTAAACTCAACTAAGAGGAGGAAAACTTCTAACGCAAATACAATATGGTGTAGTAGCCCTTAATTATTAACTGTAAAATATTGGCTGTTTATGATGCTTTATGTTACGTTGGGGTAAAGCAAGTCCTCTAACTGAAGCCGAGTCGGTAATTTTTGAAATTTTGAAATGAAAAAATGACTAATTGAAACAATATTTGAGTAACCGCATCCGAATATAAAAATACGAGGGTCATCCGGAAAGTAGTACCCGTTCGTGAAATAAAGACACAAAAGTAAATATTAACAAACATAAAAAATTTTATTTGAAAGAGGATACTTTAAACTACTTCTCAACATAATCTCCAAGCAAATTAAGGCATTTGTCATAACGTGTGACAAGTTTCTGTATTCCTGCTGCATAGTCCTTCGCCGCCAGCTCATTGAGATACGCGAGGGACCCATCTTGCACAAATTTTTGCATAATGCAGATGGTGTTTAACAATTTCATGAACAATTGTTCGAGAAACATTGGGAAAATGCTCACAGATGTCATCAATTGTGACGCGCCGATCGTTCCTCACGAATTCGTCAACTGAGCTCACCAGTTGGTCTGTAATGACAGACGGTCTCCCCGAACGCTCATCGTCGTGTGTGTTCCCCCTCCCCATGTTGAAGTTGCGACACCACCGCCGAACAGACGACTCGTCCATTACATTGTCTCCATACACCTCCTTTAATTGGCGATGAATATCACATGGGCGGACGTTTCTTGCATTGAGGAATTTAATCACTGCCCTCACTTCACAACTGGCGGCGTTCTCAATTTTTTTAAACATTGTAAACAATCACAGAAACAACACAGGCAATGCTAGCGTCACGCAACTTGGCTCAGAGAAGGCAGACAAGCCACTGAAGCTATCTGACCTCGTCCAGCGGCTACTCGCGTCGTCAGCACTTCATGCGGCACGAACGGGTACTACTTTCCGGATGACCCTCGTACTTTTGTGATATCTGCGGTCTTTGCCACCTCCTGCCTGCCAACACGAAGTTCGCTTGGTTCGAGTTTCGCAAAACAGGAATGGGTGCAATGAGTCGTCCTTCGCGACATACCTGATGACAAACCTAGAGTGTAATAGGCCGCACAAGGGACGCACGGACTACCTGGGGTTGTCCGGAGTAAAGAAATATTTTTGAAACATTTGTGTATAAACAATGATACGATTCTATCGACTCTTTTCCATAACGGTTATATCCTTTCCTGTTGCGAATTTCTTCAGAGGCACGGCCTGAACTTATCGTGCTACTCCCCCCTGCCGGGTCAAGTAACTAGCATTTATCTCGGGTCACAGTTGAAGGAGGAGGAGGGTACCCGTTACGTGTCGCCCACCGCCAGCGCATGTAGATTAGGAGGGCGGGGTCGAGGGTCGCTTCGAAGGGGTTGATGCGTCGTCGTGGGGACAGATGTGTGGCGGACACGGCGACCTCCCACGGCCGTCGCGTGGCCATCTCTCCACCTCGACCCTCGAATTAATTCGGACCTCCGCCCACGGACGACCGTCATTACTGCCCAAGGCTCCGCCTGCCTTCCCTTTGCCCATGGAAAACTCGACAACATGCGTACGTATTTGATGGGTGTTTTTTGAAATCTCCCTTCTGTTGTCCCTTCGATGGCGTTCCATCTGTATGTGGATCGCGTACCATATTTGGATTCATTTCCTGCTTCGCTTTTCCCCTTTTGTGTTGCTGGCATACCCACACACACCATGTCCTGAATCACTAATCTTCCTCGAGCATAGAATGTTCGGGGGAGTACAATACTATTCCCGTGTTCCGGCTTAAGTGTCTACGGGTCTGATCGCAACGTTGAGCTGCTCCGACTACTTTCTGGATAACTTTCTGTATTGAAACAATCGAGAGTTGAAGACAGCTCTTGTTAAGAACTTGGTCATTACTCTTTGTAGTTAAGGATTAATCCTACTGCGACCAGAATTCTTTCATGACTTTAAAATAATAACCCAAAATAATTTTTGTTCTAAGTAACAAGATGATATAGATGGAAAAATCATTCAATTGTGAATTCTTTGAAAGCAAAAAAATGAATAAATTACTATAAAAACGTGAAAAAGGACAATATCCTGAATGAATTCTTTCGGAGCGTCCATCCCAAATATATCGGGGCACAAAACGAAGTCCCTCGCACATCTAAAGAGCTTATGAGCGACATTTAATGCCACACGGAAAAATAGAAATACAGTTACGAAATATAAAGCCCCAGTTCTGGAAGAAATGCTCGATAAGACACTGAAGGAAAATGGCGGAAGACTTCGCACCTAATTCAAAAACCATTTTGTGAAGTCGTTGGAAGGAGATTCAATGTCTCGTGACCGGAATCAAGATAATAAAACCCCTCTCTACAAAAGCGGCGATAGGGATGACCCCCGTTTATACAGAGCGATTTCTTTAATATTGATGTCCTGTAAAATCTAATAACATATTATTGTTAGCAATATTATGATGGCTTTTCACGACAGTAGGAACTTACTCCGCCATAAGCAGTGAGGGTTTAAGAAGAGCCTAGAAACATAACAGGGTCTTTTTATCTTTTTAACCCTGGAATTGATTTAAATACCAAGTGGATTCTGTACTTTCAAAATTTCAAAAAGACTTCTGCAAGGTCCCTTGTGAGAAATCAATACAAAGAGTGTGATAATACGAGGTTAGCGAAGAGTTTATAACTGAATATCCAACCGTAAAAAAAGTAGTCGTTGACTATTAGATTATTTGTAGAAAACATTGACAGAGAAATAAGGGCACTGGTAGGATTCTCCCTAATGATTTGGATATCGGGAAACTGATATAATGGGGTTTAGAATTAAATATCAGAAAATGTAAAGAACTGAATGGTTAGAATAAAAGAAAAGTGGAACAAGGCGGATATTTAAAAATGGATGGGATTTACTTAAATATTTCAGAGCGTGTCAGATACGTAGCTTGAGAGTGACATAAAACCTTTCATGGGGTACACACATTAGAGGAATATGAGGATCAGTAAGAAATTAGTTTTTATTAGACGGATGATGAGACAATGTGTTGAAAAAGTATGAGAGGGATGTTATTTCGCTTTAGTTAGACCACATTTAGAATATGCGGTAAGCACCAGGAATCCATCGGAGAAACGTTAATAAAATATTTAGATAAGTTCAAGGAAAATTCGAGGGTTTATTTAAATTATTACAGGAAGAAAGTTAGGGTCAAGATTATGCTGAAGGATTTGTCTGGAAGCCTCTTAGTTAAATCTTTTCTAAAAGTCAAAGTTATTGACTTTTAGAAAAGTGCAAGACACGAGAGTTTTTTTGGAATTCTTGAGGGAACATTTATGTCTAGAAATTATATCGATAAATTCGACAACTGGGATAAAATAAGAGAGATAGACACCGTTACAAAGAGATTCATGTACTCATTCTTCTCTCCCGCAATAGGCATGCATAACAAAATTGAATCCAAGCGACCGAATTTTTTTTCCAAAATGTAATGATTTTTTCAAGCACAACAATTATTTAATGATGTACATTGGAATATATATTCACTCGTTTGTTTAGTGTGTAGTTCACTATTCTACTGAATGCATATATTTGAAAGCGTGATTTTTTGGAAGGCAAATATGATCAATTGGTAGCAAATAATAATGCAGTATTCCACGGTCTATACAGACCAAGACGATACGGAAAAGATTTCGAAGTTAACATAATTTAATCCGTTGTTAATAAAATATATTTTGGCCTAAGTTTCGACGCTACTTCGTCAAATAATAATTTAATATTCCAATGTTAATTCTTTATTGATCTGAATAGATGAAAAGAACAAATACATCTAGTATACAAAATACAATACAAAATCTTACAAATACGATTTCTTGTTTCTCTTCCCTTTGTTTCCACTAGTGTAAAGTTCTCTAGCCTTGCAATTTTCAAAATAACATGAATTCTTATCACGTCGCTTGTCACCATATCCGCTTTTTCGTTTCCAAGTTAAGACTTGCGCAGCGTTCAAACTTGACAGCTCATCTCGGGGGTTAGATGTAAGAAGGCAGATCTTGTGTAATGTAAGAAGGGTATCTTGTCTCAATGTCGTTCCAATAAAGAAATTTTAATATTATTATGATCATCTCCAGCAGCTGCCGTAAGAGCACGAGAACTCATTTCTGTCGGTTTATCCTTTGCCATAGCTGGCTAAGGGAAGAGAGGGCTCTGTCTCCGTGAAAGATGTTTTGCGTCGCTAGGGCGACCTCTTAAGACTTTTTGAGTAGTTTTTCATGCCAACCGGGTAAGGCCAAAACAAATGATACGTCGGACGAAAAATAAGGGTTGAATAAGGACGTTCGGCGGCAATGCGGGAAGAACCGTGGCTCTTGGGAATAGCCCTCCGTCGAGTGTGGAGGGACGGGAGAGAGAAAAAAGTAGGTGGTGTGGACGGAATTGCGAGGAAGGTGGCTCCACGAAGGGGGACGAAGGTTCTTTTGGCTCTTGTAGAGACAATGAGACACGATCCCTTGGGATGGGTGACGACCCCTTTGGTCGGTGGTTCCGCGCTCGCTGGTGGCGTAGCGGGAAGAGCAGGTGATCGGCAAAAGGGAGCCCCTGACCCCCCTTGGATCCCCGACACCGAATCGCCCCTGCTCATCGCCATGAATAAATTCATGAGCCTCTACTACCCGCCATGGGAGTAGGATGCAGTCTTCTATCACACACGCACACACACCCCGAATGCACCGCGAAGTCGGAGTGCCGACCGAATGGATTTCGGTGCTTTTCTCCTAGAAATGTGTTTCCTTTCGCAATGAAATTGGAAATTTTTGCCACCTCCGTCTCCATCTCGGACCACATCGCAATTGGTTCCGACTTGTTTTGTGGGAAGATTGAATGTATTCATTGATTTTGGTGCATCAAGAGTGGAAAAGTTATGTCTTCCCATAATCTATCAAAATATTTAATTATAACTGGAAATGTATTGTAGGTCGTGCTCCATTGACCGAGAATGTGCTCGAGAAGCAGTGGGCAGTTTTCATTCCGGGTGCGGCTGCAATGACCAGCTTAGATTGGCAGTTGGCAAAAAGATAAACAGCTTTGCTCCTTCCTTGCTGAATATAAATGTCTTAAGGTCACTTCGAACTGCAGACGCACCTGTAACAGAGTAAGCACACAGATGCTTTGCTACCAACGGAACTAGCCGACCATCGCTGCTACTTCAAGACAATGCGAAAGCCTATGAAATAACATTATAAGATTAATATTACATTCATCCATGACCTAGATGTTTCGATGCATAAATATGGAGGTTGCCCTTCAAGCCTTCCTCGGTGCCGTTCAATTAAATATCTTTTACACTTGTTTAAATGATTGAAATTTGGCAATGAAATACTCTCATCCGTATCCTCATTTGTTGGCGATACCACATAATATATCCCGTGGGGTCAGATTCCCATTTACGAGATAGCTTACACTAAAGTCCCAACTTATGTCGACGTCTTTGTTGGGTGACCCCATGAAAAGTGGACGGGGTTTTCAACCAGAACGGTGTAATTTTCAAAAGATCCTTGCGTATAAATTATCATCGAAACAATCGATCTAGATGCGATGAAAAAAAACCACGTCCGAACTAGTTAGGACGCTATACGGCCATTTTTTCCAGTTTCCCCCCTCAACGGCCAGAGTACCTATTACGGCCTTGTTCGGGTGGTGTGTTTGCGTGCATATCAAATGGAGACTAGTTCTCTCCCAGGGAGAGATGGTTATCACGTTCACAAATGTTTCGGCAGCTGCTGCAAGCCATTTCGCAAAGCTGTTCATCTTGATGGCGAGTTTTAATCGTTGTCCATTTTTGCGAGGTCACTATCGCATGCCATATTGCACGGCTTCCGAGTGGTCAAGCCCCTTATGCCAAGGACCAATCACGTACGCTCCACGGAATTTGAAGTAGTGATCCAGATCGCAATCTCATTTTAATATTACATCGAAGAGTATGCCTGCCTGACCGCGAAAATGCATCAAGATATTCAAGCGTTATGAACGGGATGGAACTTGTGTAGTAATTCTTGTTAGCGATACATAATTCAATTGTATGGTTCCAATGTTGGATTTCCGGTTTTAGTCGACGATATCGACATATGCCCAATCTTGAAGGCCAATGTGGGCGCACAATATGGATCCCAAGGAGCGTGCTCCCCTCAGCTAATTTGCATTTTTCTTTTTTTTTCTAAGTTCCATGTGAATAGGTCCTCAATGGTTCTTGTAATCGTTCCCACGAGCTTTCTACATCTTGATCGGTTTAAATACATTATCCCTTCACCTTACTTCGATAATCGTTTCCTTATCTTCATCCGATCCACTTAATATCCTGCACCCCTAACGTATTCAGTTATTCAGTTTATGTAACCACCAAGTAGTTGCCGTATCCATTATTGAAGCATTGTCGTATTGTACCCTTAATTAGTCTTGCCGTACCCATTATTTAAATATTGTGATTTTGTATCCTGATTAATTAGTAAATCGCTTCTCTCTTGAAAACTCGGTATTTCCCGAGTATTTCAGTCCCAAAAGTGGATTTTAAGTTATCTGCTCTTTACTTTAAACGGAGGCAAATTTACGATTAATTAATACTACCGTTTCCGGAGACGAGAAGGGTCTATGGGGCGTCGGCGGTCTCGCTCCAGCCTTAGGCGATACCCTCACCTAATATGATACTCGCTTTTTCCCCGTGAGAAAGACTCATTTCAAATATCATTTTGGGTCGGTGAACATATAAATTGAAATCATTCTCTGTCCATAACCAGGTAATGCCTTATTAACTTTAATATGATAAAATTATTTTATTATTTACTTTCCCTGTATTGGTTAGTAATAAATTATTATTAAATCATTTATAATAAATATTATTTTATTTAACAAATATTTACTTGCTATTTTGAATGCAGCCGCTCTTTGCTTGACAGTTGTAAATTTTTATGGTATTTTAAACAATGCTTCTTATCATGCGTGTTTTATGAGAGTCATCGCAACCGGCACAAGTTTTGACAATTACATAACGTTAACGGGATGAGAAATTAAAACACAACATGATGGTTCATTAATTGAGAATGGAAAAGTAATTCGTTCGCAAGTAGAATACATATCGAAGGAAAAATAATAGAATTAATTCTTTGTCAAAAATTAGGCATTACGGTCATTTCAGCATTTATGCTTTTGAAAATTCTTCAGCCGGAATGAACCAAATGAATAATGGGGCGTGTAAAACCTCCGAACACTGCTGATATAGAAGTTAAAAATTAAACGAGTGGACTTTGGTTGTTATAATCAAATGTACACATGAATGAGTTATGAATTTCTCTAGACCCTCCTGGCGTATTTGTTAGTTGATACGAGATCTATGAAATGTAGCATGAAAAGATGGAGAGAGCAGACTTCCAGCCACCGGAGCGGAGAGGGATACATGAAATATTATCTGCTACGCGATACTTTTTCCAAGCACACTTCCCTTTGCCCGTAGGCAGTGAAGTGAAATAGTGTCTCGCACACTGGCGTTGCAAACCTAAGCCAAGGACTAACGGACCCTGGCTTCTCCGGCTACCCTTGGCGCTACTTCCACCCTCCCACCGCATATCCACCCCCACTCGCCTCGCGCGACCCCTCACCCGCCAACGAATCCGCTCGAGGGTGAAAGTGCGTACGATGTGATGTGTTCTCGCAATCTGCAACGCTAAAAATATTTATGCCATAAATTTACACAGCTAATCCGTGTCTACTAATCTTTCAAATAATCTCCTTTTTTTAAACTGAAAGGAGAAACTCGAAAAAGAAGGAAAGTGATCGTAGGGGTATATGGTAGAGGGCTTGATTTTTCACAGATGAAAGAATGAGGGTCTTTGCGAAAATGACACGTATAAGGCGCGCAGAATTATGAAATAATATCTAATATCAAGGCGATCGTAATCAAATTGACTTTGCGTGATTGAGACATGTCGAAAAAAATCACTTTGTTATATAAGTGAGGATTACGTGATGTTACGTGTGTCAAAACCGATCGAGCTGTTGCAATAAAAATGTGGAATATTACAACCGTTCCGTTATTTCGCACCAAACCGATCCGTACTACCACCCTTGGCTCCCAGGCAACACACAACCTCCTTTCCTCCCTCCCTCTCTCTCCAGCTTCTCCGATTCCGTTGTTTCTCTACCGGTTTAAATCCTCCTCCCCTAAACCCCCTCCCCCCACCCTCCCCACCTCTCGGTCCCCCGTCTCTCTGGTCCCTTTGGTTGGCCCATGGTGTGTGGGGAGGTGGAGGGAGGGGAAGGAGACCCAGGGTGGGGGGGGGGGTCCTTAACTCCCTCCGTCATGTGAGCGGGAGCGAGAACCGGGGCAGGTAGATTCCGACCCCCCGGGGAGCAGGAGGAGGAGGAGCCGGTAGCGCGCCCCTCCGTAGCGCATTAGAATATTAACTGCTGCCGCCGCCTCTCGATCGACACCCGTGATAGAGACGCCCTTGGAGAGAGAGAGACTCGGCTGGCCATCGAACGGACTCGTCCGCCTATGGGCCCACCCAGGCGAGGCCCTCAACATTTCGAGGGTCCCTCGCTCCATCTCTCTCGCTCCGTTCCACCAAGTGCCAAGTGCCTCGAAATTAGTGTGTAAGTGAGATAACCGGGATGGACTGCCCATGTTTTAACTGTGGTTGTCCGTGAACACCTGTTGCCGCGTATGTGTTGGATTATTGGCGGATCAGCGAGGCGCGAGAAGGATATTGGAAGCGACATCCTCTGTACTTCAGAGAGGTGAGCCGTACGTATTCCGCCGTCTTAAATCTGGCGAAATGTGTCCGTTTGTGCTTAATCTCATGTAATTGATCCAAACTTATTACTGGTACGAACCGAGTCTGGTCTATCCCGGGACAAGTAGTGTGCAGTCATCTAGTTATGATCTAGTCTATGCAATTACCGTTTCGCAGTAATTTTTTTCTGTTTGCATGCTGATTTGGTGCGTAATTTTCATCATTTTGGATGTTTTAATCCTCGAAAAAACCGAAGCTATACAAAAAATTCAGTTTGAATACCGAGAGGGTGTTTCGCGTAGCCTTTCGTTCTTGTAGTTAAATTTGAATTTATTATTTCGCACATAAATTGCGTGTATACTTTGGATAAAATATTGCCGAAGAGAAAGTGATTGCTAGTTTTCCGAAGAAAGTACTTTTTAATGGTAAATTTTTCTTGTACTTGTTAATGTTGTAAAATATCAAACATGCTTGCTGCCAAACCATAAGGTTGCGGGATCGAGTCCTGGCTCGTGCATGGGTCTGCTGGTTCGACCCCCTTGGACGCATACCTGATGGCCAGCCAGGGGTGGCTTATCGGGACCCTAAGGGGTGCATGGTCCACAGACGGCATTGCTGATAATGAATCGGCTTATTCATTGGTTCATTAGATTTTACTGCTAACTTTTGTTTCTTCTCTCTTTCTCGCTCTGACGACAAGGATGGACAAATTCACTGTGCCATCTTAGGTTGCCATTCCGAGGATGGGTAGCCTATGATTGATAGATCTGTAATCCATCCTGTCCTTTACCAACATTTTCATTCCTTCATAGGTCTCACATTTACTCCCGTCACCTACCCCTCATAATTTATCTTTTACCTTCCTCTGAAATCCCTTCACACTCTTTTCTTAATTTTTATCCTCATAAAACTAACCTACCTCTTAATGTTTCCAATTTTTCCCCTCGTCTTCTCATAAATGTCATCCAAAGGCTTGCTTCTGTCTTCACCCACCCTTGGCTGTTCTTCGCCATTTGTTACTCATTTCATTTTCATCGTTCTTTGATAGCTCCACGCCATTTATAATTTTCTTTCACCTTCTGTCCCAATCGTTTACGCCTCATGGCTATAAAAAGCGAATGACACATTTTATTTTGAAATTGCTTCCTCGTGTCAAGACAGGCGCTACCGCATGTTGGTAGTTGTTTCCTCAGAGCCTTCTTCGACATCTCCACTCTGTTTACTATTCTCCCATTTGTTCCAGTATGTCTTCCCCAAGCCTTCTTTGTAGATTATCTTACCTACCATGACCTGAGGTTTATTTTGATCTTGGTCTTTTTATCTTGAGGCTGTGGTTTTTCATCCCTATTTCCGTACAGATTAGTGTCCTCGGCACGTGTTCCTTTTCTTATCAAGCTATGTCGATATAAAATCGTAGCACGCTTCTCCTTTTTCCGTGTATTCGTACGTTGCCTGTTATTAATTCTCGGGTTCGCCTGTCACCGTCTAAATATACATTAATGATCTTGTGTCATAATGAGCAATTCTGAGCTGCCTACATCCTTTTGCTGTTTAGATTCTCCTCTGATTTCCCCAAATAGAATTACTGCCTCCTACACACGTGGTTGAATTGATTGGAATCTTGAGACCATCTTACTCTCTTGATGGACCTTTGTTTCGTGCTCCTTCCGAGTACCGCTGCTAATTATCCGCGACTCTTGGTCACTCGCCTAGAGTAACCTCGATTATTTCGGAGCCAACCTCTCTTCCTCCGGAGATCAACAGATCAACTGCCCCCGGCGGATTCACCGGATGTTTTTGGGCTCATCAAAGAGAACTCGCTGTCTGGCAGTGCATAGGTTTTCAATAATATTTCAATTACGTGAATCATAGACGGATTCAACCGAAGGCCCAATTTATATTGTCAAATAATATTAGAAGGCCGTAATAATTTGTTGGGGAGGTTGGTTATTTTTCTTAGATTACATTGAAAGTACCTGATTGAGTATACGCAATTAAATTAGCACAATCGCTAATGCTTTTACTGAATAAAATAAGATGACGGTAAAAGACATGCTGGAGGGAATTATTAGGACAACCCCTAAAAATGCAGGTCTAAGAGTCAGCGTGCTTTTGTGAAGTTTCCTGTTAGGTCGTGGCACCTCGGGAATGCCATGCCTGTTGATTTTTTTAACTAATCGAGCGGAAACAATATTTCAGTATGAAGGGTTAAAAAAACATTTTTCTGATTTTAATGAGGTTTTCTGCCACTCATTAAACAGGCATGTAACCAGATGACTGAAGCCTGTGATATTTCTTAGCCGAGTTCTTCTAACAACCTAAGTAGTCTAAATTATGACATTCTTTGACCGTATAGATATCAGAAGGTGATGTGCCTCCGTGTAAAGAGAGCGAAGGGATTTAATTACATATTGGAAATGGGTTTCTCATGGTCATACGCCATGGAAACGTTATTCCCCGTGGCATATTCTCCATAGCAGTCGTGCCAATCTCGTGCCGCACATCTGCCAGGGTGTCCTCCCCCTCTCGCTCGCCCCTCCACGGCGACTTCACCCCCCACCTCCCTCCCCAGGCCTTCCCCCCCCCGCTCTCCCGTAGGGGACCGACCCTTCCTCCTTCACTTTCGAAAATGCTGCCTTTTCCCACGATACAGAAACCCCCCTCCTTTGCTTCCTCATCTGCCTCTTTGAGTTCCCCGATCTATGGGTCCCTTCCCTTCTCCCCTCTCTCTTGCCCTCTTTTTAATCACACCTGTACTTCGGCGTCACACGTCAACCGCCCTTGCCTCGCTCCTTCTCTCTCGGCCCCCGATGCACCCACCCCGCGCCCCCAACGACCCTTGGCTGCGCTGATACCCTCGCTGATTTCAGGGTGGCTATTTTTTTTACCATCCATTGAAATAAAGCAGTCGCATCGCAGGCTGTTTATAATTAGTAACTTTGCAAGCACTAATAATCATGATTCTATAGTTCATTCATTTTTAAGCCACGGATTTAACTTGCTGGGAGACTTCAAAGTTGCACTTACTCCTTCGAAGAATTGATTGCTTGATTAAAATTACTGATTTTATTTAGTTTACTCGGGAGTTCCACGCCGACGCAATGATGACGTTACCGATTTATGGACAGTTAAAACAAAATGTGACTTTATCAGCTTTGGAAAGAACATATGAGTCAGTCAAGCGTTGCAAATTTCGGTGAAATTAATATGGATACTATCTCAAATTGTGTAACGGGGCTGTGTTTCTTGGGATACGCGCAGACTCTCCCTCGTCGAGTCGTAAACTGTCGCTCTCCTCCGATTCCGCGAGAAAGGGTTCATTGTCCCATGTGCGCGTATCAATGGATGCGGATTCGCTCCCTTTGCTCCTGTGACAGCTCTTTTGATGGATCTCGTTATTGGGTTATTTTTCTCACTCTTCCATCTCCACCCCGGATGAGATGAGCATTGCAGCGTGCGACCTGTTTGTTGCGTTCATGATGGCTGTCATGCGCAGTGATATCATGCAGAAGGATTTGCTGGGGTGGAATGTAATTTGTTCGCGTGCTTTCTTTGTTCTTTGATCTTTTCATCACTTCGAGTGCTCTCTCTCTCTCTCTCTTTCTCCCCGAACGCAGCTGTCGTCGGGGGCGTTTCTTTCTGAGTGTGACATTGACGTGGCGTCATTCGAAGCCAGTCCCCGTCTTTCATGCGCGTAAGTCTGCTTCTGTACGCATTTTTATACCCACGCAAGTTTTGGTTACAAGTTTATTGGGATTGCGAAATAATTTGATTGGTTTCAGTCTTCTTGCTTGGAATATATTTTCTTATATTCAAGTGTTATTTCCTTTACGATATTATTATTAGAACATAGGAAGACAAATAGCTGATCTTTTCGGAAAATATAACTGAAAAGATTTCGGGGTTGAGCTGAAAAACAATTTATTTTAATTATAAATGTATTAGGACATTGATCTTCGTAAAGAAGTTAAAACAATTGAAGTCTTATTTACAAATTTCATTTAATGAAACATGCGTTTAAACCCACCGAAGTCAAACATGAAGGTAACGATTACGTGTCTTGAGTAAAAACATTTAATTTCATTTTACAAAGGGCGTTCAAGAATATTCAAATCTAACAACAAATTACTG
The DNA here is from genome assembly GCF_022747635.1 of Hetaerina americana. NCBI lineage: Eukaryota > Metazoa > Arthropoda > Insecta > Odonata > Calopterygidae > Hetaerina > Hetaerina americana. The sequence continues at coordinate 9,896,814 of NW_027286069.1, read as the reverse complement.
GAGTTGAAAGTAAGGGAACAGTATTTCAGTCAACGTACACCACCAAAAAATCATGTTTTTTACGTAAATTTATGAAAAACCGGAAGAGTTATCCACCCCAAAAGCATTTCTCTCTAACCCATGGGATTTAAAGGTTAAACACAAAACTAGTGAGAGTCATTAGAGGGCCAATATGGCGGAGTAGTTACACGTAGGTAGTGTAGCCACAGCTAATGACTTGATTAGATATTTTGAAAGCCTGTGCGGTAACGATGGCTCAGAACTAAACGAAAATCTCCCCCTGAATCGAGGCACCTAAGAATTACGTAATTATAAGCGCAGGTGGCGCGGAAAATTTTACACCATTTTTACAAATCGTATTTCTCAAGACCTTTTCATAAGATAATTTGGCAAAATACAAAAAAAGATTACGTCATCCCATTTGCAAAGTGAACACAAAGAGGACTCTGGGAATTACAGACCAACATCATTAATTTCCATCTCAAGCCAATTTCTTTAGTATATTATTGTAACTGTTTGCTTATCCTAATTGACCATAGTCTCCTCACAGTTACACAAAATAGGTACAGTAATAGTTCATATGGTGCAGTATAACTTGAGTTATTCATGATGACATTCTCAAGTCGTGGGAATCAAGAGAACATGTAGACCCTCTATTCTAAGAACTTAAAAAAATATTCGATCATGCATCACGTGCATGTAATAAGCCGATGATTTTCGAACTCTGACTATGTAGAATTATGGAGAGAGCAGTTAATTGGTTTCTTAATTTTCTTTGTTAGAAGCCAAAGTAATAATTAGTTATTTTAGTTCCTTTTCGCAATAGCTACTTTAACAGAATCATCCGCTAATGATTCCCCCTGCCACACACCTTTTTCGTGGCTCGCAGGGTATTGATGTAGATGTAGATGCAGATGCAGAGTGCACTAAACTGCTGGAATGTTAGTGTTCAATTCCCTCGCCGTAACCGGGACTCGAGCCAGGAGAATACGATTCCTAATTTAATAGTTCAAAGCATACAGCTGTAAATCGAAGGATCCGGGTTCTAGTCTCGTACCAGGCGAATAATTTGAACCACATGTAATTGCTAATTGCTCTCTCTCTTCTCTCTTCCTAATTAAAACTTTTAGTTATTCGCAAAAAAATACTAAACATTCAATTATGACCATCAATGAACTTAATTTAATATTTCTGCAGCGCGTTTTCAGGTTTAAAGTTCCTGTATGTCGCCCTGAAAGTTCTGGATCCTCTGTATAGAGAGAGTGCACATAGAGGCTATCAGAATTAGTGGTGTTTTCATAACCTGGGTAAGACATTTTGGCCGTCAGCCCCCTCTCCTCCCCTCCAGCCAAGTCTACACCTCCAGGGTTTGTGATCATTGTAGACTCTTATAGAGCTGTAACTTCTTTTTAGCTCCCTACTCAATTTTCTCATTTATAAAATCGTCTGGTGTGTAGCTCTATGTAAATACAGTCGTAATTTCCTTATGACTACTATTTTATGTTACGATTTTTATGGGGCATGGCAGTGCGGAGGATAGAGCGTTCGAATACCGACCAGACACTCCGTCACGAGGATTGGAGTCACGGTGACTTAGGACGTTCACAGCTTCACCCAAGCTGTGTGAATTTTCGAATACTGGAACTTTCTGGGACACCACAGGCGGCACAGGGTAAGACATTGACCTCCTGGACCCTGGTAGCTTTGAATTTCACCTGCGGCCGCAGGGCTTAGACCTGGGAGAGCTCTATCCTTATTTATCAAGCCCACGCAGATAACATTTACTCTAGTTTTGGTAATTAATATAAATTAGCATTGAAAAAGTGAAAATTTTCGTTGGTGTTTTCGTTGAAAACAATTATCCAATCCGGCGCGTTTTCAGTATTCATGGTACTGCTGTTAAGACAAGGTGCACGTTGGCTATTAATATTTTTGAAATTGAATCCCAATAACGGCTGCGTTTCCATGCGCTGCACAACGTGCATATGGCAACATTGGCGTGTGTGGTGGTCCAAGAGATGGGAGATAGGTCGCGGGTTGCACGGGCCGCCGCTCAGAGCGAAGAGGGTGGTAATTTAGTCCGCTCCACCCCCACCCCTCCTCCGAAAGCCTCCACCCCCTCGCACGCCCCCGCAAACCCTGCCCCTCATCCTCCAACTCCGCGGAGGAAAAGCGCCCTCCTCCCCCTCCGCGCTCTTTTTTTATTGTTTCCCGGCTGCTTTCCATAAATGAATGATCCCGTCCGTTGTGACTGCAGGGCCATGTGTGACGGGGTGTGCTGCCACCAGGGGGTTGGAGGGGGCCGTGCACGTGCGTGGTGTCGGTAGCATAGGTTCGGGTGCGGGTGTGGTACCACCGAATGCTGTGGGGTGGGGAAGAGGAGGAGTGATGTCGGTGCAAAAGTCATGGGGTGACGAAAAATAAAGGGGGTCGACAAAAGGGTGCGCGTACCCAGGACTCTGTGACTGCATTAGGAATGAATGCAGGGTGTGGAATTAGAAGTTGAGAGGGGAGAATTGAAGCGTTTTAATTTCCCCAAAAATTTGATGGAAGGTTTTCTTGTCATTTTCTTCGGTACCCGTAAAAGAATAGGGTCGTGCAGAATATTTTAGCTACAAGACGTGTGAGTGATATTTTTGTGTGTTCTTATACTGTTTGTTACTGTCAAAGTTTGTTATTCAACCCTAACGTGTTACTTCGACGAAATCATATACATATATATATATATATATATATATATATATATATATATATATATATATATATATACAGTATATATATAAACGGGCCTCGTATTTCGTGAGACAGTAGGAGAAATGCATGTTGCACAAAATTTTGGTGTGTGCATAGAAAGTCTATATGAATATTCCACGTTGTGGATTAATTGCAATGACTTCAGATGTGTTTTAATATTCTTCGAAGTGGCTCATCAATAATGACTGAATATGTTCATATAACACATAGCTGACTGTGTAACATAATAAGTGTCTTCGAAACTTTGTGGGGGGCAGGTCGAGATGGTGCGATGGCTAACGCACTGGCTTCCCATCGAAAGGATCCGGGTTCGAATCCCGGATGCGGCATATTTTCGGTAGTATCCCGATCCCTACTTGAGTTGCTTTGTGAACACTTTGAGTGAGCACGGCGTCCGTCGGATGGGATGTTAAACTGCGGACCCCGTGGCGCCTTTCGACAAGAGTAGGCTAATGCCGACTTCGGGTTTCTCTTCACCCTTCCACCTTACCCAACCATCCCTAATGGCGCAAATGACCTTAGCTGTCGGTCACCTCCTATAAAACCACCTTTACTACTCGTACTCGGCTTTTGGGTTTAAGGGAAAAAGGTCTCGCAAAATTTTTCAAACGTTACACTTTTTTCTCCGTTCACTTTTTTAATGCATTTTAAAATACGGCTATGTCAAATCTCAAGGATTATGGTGGAGTGGTCGAGAGGGGGTGAGGTAGGAATCAGGATACAAAATCCATTATCCCCTTTTCGGTGGAGCTTTATGTCGGAACCAGATGCCGAACGATCCTGGAAGCAGCGCGGCGGGGGCGGTGAAATCCGTGAGGGGACTACCTACCTGACCTCCGTGACGCAGGGTCGTTTGATTTACGGAGAGATGGTCACAATGCTATCATTCGAGTAAGGCTTCAGTCGAATAAGCCGGCAGATTCGAAAGCACCAGCAGACTGCTTCGAATCGGGAGGGTTGGCTTCGTCGGGGGGTCATGGGGGGAGGGGCGGTGGCGATCGCTTTTGCGCTCGGGCTTCCGTTCCATTAACTCCCTCAACTCACACTGCGGCGCCGGAAATGAGTGCCAGGTCCCCTAAAACAAATGGCATCGATAACAATCGAGAGAAAGGTGCCCTACCGAATGCACAATTCCATTAACCCGCTCCCGTTTCTAAATAAAATTAATAGCTTTTTTCTGTCTGATTGCAGCAATCATCATAAGAAAAGACTGACCCGAAGCTCGGAGAGAATGGCAGGGGATTTGAATTGTAATTACAGTGCTTCTCAAAGGCAGTAGTGCGTCTTTCAAATATTGGGAAGGTCTCATTAAGGCCTTGGTGCACTATCTCAACAAACCTTGTGTCCTGAGTGATATGTTTTTATCTTTTTATCCTTTTATCGGTGTAATTTTCGGAAAGCCAATGACGTAGCAATGGCTCCTACGATGAAATCTGTAAACTGTTACACTTCGTGTGGCGAAATATTTACCCTGTATTCATTTGCCATAGTGTAAACGTCAACAGTTGTTGCCAGATTCGTTCAACCTTCCCCACGACTGCAGCTTCCCGTCCTGACAGGGTGGGCTATCTGACAACTCAACCGTAACGTCATAACTCAAATATCGTTTCTATGTAAATGACGCCAGATTTGCCCCTTCACTCGCGGGTATCTTGAGCACTCCGTCACCCTCGTCGACCTCTACCGGCACCGCATCCATTCCGGCTCGACCCCTAGGATATTGTACGGGTACTAATTCACTCCCTGTTGAAAACAGGGCATCATTTATATTCCGTTTGTCTCTCTCTCTTTAAGCCCCGTAGCATGTTCCTTGTCTGCACACTTCGGACGCGGGCATAAAGGGAGGGGGGCAGGGTAGGGTGGCGGGGGTGAAGAAGGGAAGACCACGCCTCGGTGATCTTGACCACCCGGCGGCGGTGGATCGGGGGTCGCGAGGGGAACGGGGGTGCGGTATCGGGGTGGAAGAGGGGGATCCGGGAGCCATGTGACACGGCGGAAGGGGTGTGTGTGGGGTGGGGAGAGAATTTATTATAATGCACGGCGAAGGGAATAGGGGGGGGGGTCGGCGTGGAAGGGGGCCCGCCCCTCTATTATCGCGAAATGTGTCGTCGACGGGGTGTGACGGAGAGCGAGAATGTGTGAAGGGGGAGGAGGGGGCGAGTTGGAAGGGGGGAGGGGGCAAAGGGTTGTGGGGTGGGTTGGGGATAGTGTACGGGGGGAATGAATGCGTGGTGGTAGGGGATGAAATGGGGAGGAAGGGGGGTCGCGACGAGGTTAGGGGCGGCCGTGTTTCCTCGATTTTTTTCAAATGGGCGGGGGAGAAGGTTGTGGAGGGAGGGGTAGGATTTGCCCCTAACCATGGTTTTATCCCTCTCGTTTCTATCGCCGGGTGGCTGTATGGTAGCAAATGGCGATAATTTGGTGATGTGACGATAAAAAGACCAGAAATTATGTGGGAATAGAATTTAACGGCTACGGGTGAGGTGGGTTTGGTGGCGACTCCATGGCGGGTGATTTTCGCCTGAGCGGAGTTGTGTTTTATTATGCCTTTGGGGATTCCTATATTTGGACCGTTTAACGAATTTTATGACTGAGAGAGAGAAGGTGTTTTGCGGTCGAGATGTCATCATTTCTCAGCAGTATCCTTGTTGAGACCTGAAGTTTTAATGTTTCTGGTTTTGCAATGAGCGACACCTATATTGCTTCGGAGAGTAATACTTACCATGCACGGTAATTTGTAGCACAGCTCTTAAATTTTACGTCGCATCATAAAAAAACTAAGTAAAAGTAGAAGCACTTGCTCCGAAAAATTAAATATACGTACCCAATAAAATTTATTTTCATTAGGTCAACTGGCTCCAAAATGTTAATATGGGTCATTTATGTTTCATTTTTGTCGGAATGATAAAAAAAGCTTCTGTGGTCAGCACTTTATTAGATCTTATTCTCTTTTTAAAACTCGCATTTTGAAAAAATATCATTTTATCAGTTTTGAATCCAACTTATTTCTTTCCGGCACATACAATCATGGTTGGTATTCATATTTTATGATGGATATATCCTACTAACGCTTGTCCTGTAAAACTTATTATCGATATTCGTTCATTCTTCTGTGAAATTAAAGGGAAGAGGCTCACCGTATTTTAGGATCAAGTTTTTTTTTCCTTTTACTTATCCGATCGTGATATCCCTCGCTTCGCACTGTTGACGTAGCCTTCGATCTGGATTTTCTCTCCCTTACACTGCCAACGGACACTATGGGGTGTTGTGGATGACACGATTCAAAGCAATGGATTGTCTAGAATTGTCTGGATTTGTTTGGATGTCTCGAAGGTGCGGTGAAAAGAGAGAGGGTCGTCGGACCGTTCTGAATGTACTTAATTAGCGAGCGAGTAAATCCTCGAAAGTACGTTCGAATTCAAACAATTATTTCGCCCTCATTGGTTGTCATAGATGAGATGTAGCGGCTGTTCTATGCGCTTACGTAACCGAGTAATAAAATAATTTCCTGCAAACAAAAATATAGATGTTATTAATTCAAATTGTTGAAAAACGAAATATTTTCCTTAACTTGTACAAACTTTAACTTGTATGTGAAAGAGCATATTTATTAGTTCCATTTGATTCTTCTTAATTTTTTGTCTCCAAAAGATTTTGTCAGTATCGGTTAGAAGCATGCCGACCCATTCGCATAGAGACGGAAATTTAAGCAGTGTTTGCTTTCATCTACCGCCTTCTATATCACGTAGATCCTCATTTAGTTCTTTCAAGATTTGTACTTATTTTTAAAGAGACGCCTCACAATGATTCCACTCAAATCATGTATTAATAAATCTTTGATTGGTGCGAAATATCGCCTGCATTTCTCATTGCGGGGGGAAGGAAATCATTTCTCTCTTTGAGGGTTTGCCAAGACGACTCTTGACCGTGATACTCAAGATCATCTTGGGGAGCAGCAGTCATCAACCGGAAGTGACTGTCTTTCCTGTAAGTCTCCACTTCCCGCTCTCTTCCCAGCCGAGCCATTCTCATCCTTTGAAAATTGTATAAGTTCACCTAATATGTCATAATCTCGTATTCCGTCCATCCGTCACCCTCTGCGCTGCGTTCCATCCATCCGCGATTGCCTCGCCGTGCCATCCGCGGCAATTAATCATCAATCACTCGTTTTTTCTTCTACAATAGAGCATTTTCATTCACTAACATCTTCTCTTCTAAATGACCACTCCTCCCTACGTACAATATTATCAACAGCTTTTCGATTCCATCCTCGTGCGAGCTCTCGATCGCGGACACAAACCGATGGAAACAAATAAGAACGCCTAGTCGGGAGCACAGCCAATAAGGAATGGAGCGAATGGATTTGGCAACGCTCGTGCCATTTTCCAATTACACGGAAGTGATAATATTCCTTTCGAGTGATTAAACGGGAAGTGGGGGTGTGGTGCGGAACCACGCCGACGGCACAACCGTTTTTGCGTCTTTCCCGATCTGGTCCCATTTCGGTTTGTGCCGCTTGTTGGTGCGGGGTGTTGGTGCGAAGGAAGTGGCGAGGGGTCGAGGCGCAGAGCGTTTCCAGGAGAGCTTTCGAGGAGGGAGGCAGGGGTGTGTGGGGGAGGGGAGGGAATGGAGGCAATCGTTAGTCGAGGAGGGAGCAATGACGTCTGCTGCCCCCGGAGAAAGGGTAAAGGCCCTTGTCTCGCTCTGCTGATCCCCGATCCAGTTTTCATTGGCCTCCCACCGTTCGAATTTATGAGCCGGAGGGACCGCAAGTGGCCCCCATAACAAAGTCAGGTTTGTCAGATTTTGCGGGTTCGCCCCCGGGGTTGGTGTTGTGGGGGTGTGTGGCGGGGAAGAGGAGGGGGGTGGAGAGTCCGAAGGAGCGAGTGGATGATGGAAAGCGGAACTGGATGAGTCCGCTCTCAATGGATTTCGTGCTGCTGCGTTCGACCGAGCGGGAATCGACGACAATTGCACGCTCTCCGCCCCCTCCGCCCCTTTGCCCCCCCTCGTCTCTTTGCCCACTCGCCACCTTCTCATGGCCATTGTACCATGGCTTCTATTCTTTTATTTGGATCTATTATTTTTGTTAATTACTCCGGTTGGCCGATATAACATAATGATTTGACTCACGGGAGTGATGACTAATTATTCGATCTTTTCCTTCACGAATATTAGCATTATTTCTTTATTTATGTCATATTTTCTCTCTCCAAGGAAGGGAGAGTGACTGAGAGCAGCTGAGGATATTGGCTGTTGATAAACTACTTCCCGATGAAGTATTGCTAATATATTTCGACAAAAGCCGTGCTGATATACTCTTAGGGGTGGGTATACGTGTTATTTACTCAGTTCCTCTAATTTACGGGCAAACATTTGACTTCCTATGGGTTACTTATGTTTAGTGTGCTAATATCGTGTATTAGTTCTCGCCAGTCATTTAAAATACATGAAAATAATGCGATAATCCTGCGATGAAGGCTTCCGTGGTGAATGCTGTGAATTTCATTTCAAACCTGAAGATTCTGACTGCGACGCTAGCAAAACCGTCGTCCCGCCTGATGGAGCAACGCAGGAGAAACCCGATGACCCTGGTGTCGATGTGATAGCCCTATTCAGTTCTACCTCTCTCAATATTACTCAAATTATTACTTAATACTACATTTGTACAGCCTTGGTAAGCAGACATAGTTCATAATACGAAAACATTCCAAAACTATCGGGAATCTCTCTGACGATTTTGAATAAACATTTCACAACATCGGAAGTCATTAATTTTGAACTCCTTTTCTCCCTGACAAAGCGAAATATTACGATTAGCTGGATACCCTAGATCACGAGCACTCTATTCGCGAAACCTTAAATCACTGTACAAGGTTTACACAATCTACATGTATTTCATCGACAATGCCTATGCGCCGATCAGCTAGCTCGCTTGCTTTCATTTAGCATTAATCTAAAAACGGCACTTTTTGCCCCTTACATTGGACTATTAACAACGATTAATATACGAGGACAATGGACGCAATCACAAACTCCCAAGCCTTGGGTGAAGGAAAACCCACCCTGGCGGGAATGGAACCCGCGACCTTTGGCTTGGCAGGCGAGGAAGTTACTCCGCCACGACCGGGGCCGGCATCGCACGTTATTGGAGATTGCATTCGCTTAAACTCTCATGAAATTTTAAACGCATCGGTAAAAAGGCATTTTGAAACAGGAAGGTGCCCGTCGACGCATTCATACGTGTATGTGCCCACTTACCATCTATTACTCTTCATTCTCTCTCGTTTTGCCCTTGAGGAGTCGCTCCCTGGGGAAGGAGCACCACCGCACGGTGCGTCGTCCCTGGGGCGGCGTGCCGCGTGCTGCCTTGGTGCATCCCACCCCCGCTTGCTTGTTACACGGCGGAGGGCACTCTCGCGCCCTTCCCCTCCTCTCGGCGGCCGCGCCTCCTTGACGCGCGCGTGTGCTTTCGAGTGTTCGCGGTGGGGAGGAGAGAGTTACAGTTGCCCCTTGTTTATCGCCAAGGGGGGTGGGAGAGGCACGGCGAGGGAGTGGGGGGGGAGGCGAGAGAGCCAAACCCCCTTTTCTCTCTCTCTCTCCAACTCGACTGGAGAGAGAGAGAGGAGCAGCCCTCGAGGGGGTCAGATGGCGCGAGCGCGGTTTGGCTTGGCTTGGAGGGGGAGGCGGTTGAAGGGGCAGGGCGCGGAGAGATCTCCCTCGCTCTCTAAACTCAATTGTCTCCCAAGTGGCTCCGTTCAAAAGGAATTATTTTTTTTAACGCTCGGAAACTACACGGTAGCCGAGCAGCAGTGAATCCTCGAGGCTGACGTCTCACACTCGTTGAGCAGAATTTGCGAAGAAGACAAAACAAGTGGTTAAAGTGGCACGCATTAGATTATTTAAACGGTTGATGCTTTCATAAATGTGCTCTATGAAATGCTCGTTATGTCAGCCACTTCTATTGAGTTGCGTAGAGGTTATATTTGTTATTCAATAGTTTCAATTGTTATTTTTTGGAAGTATCGCCAGTCATGAATTTTCACCTTTTTGGCGTTCAACAATACCACAATAATGCACACGCATTTTAGGTACGAGCGTAGAAAATACTTTATTGAAAGATTGTTTAAAATTAAAAAAAACTCAATAACGAATTAACGTTTCTGCAGTCCCAGCCACCTTCATCACAGTACAAGGAATAACTGTTTGACTAAGTTACTTCTCGTACTCTGATGGGCACCTCTGGAACCCCTGGGACCAGAAGGTTATACCTTCAGAAAGTTTTTAATTTTAATTAATCTTTATTAAACATAATTGTCCACTAGTATCTATATGTATGCACGCGTATTGATTGGATATTATACACACACACATATATATATACGAGGGTCATCCGGAAAGTAGTACCCGTTCGTGAAATAAAGACACAAAAGTAAATATTAACAAACATAAAAAATTTTATTTGAAAGAGGATACTTTAAACTACTTCTCAACATAATCTCCAAGCAAATTAAGGCATTTGTCATAACGTGTGACAAGTTTCTGTATTCCTGCTGCATAGTCCTTCGCCGCCAGCTCATTGAGATACGCGAGGGACCCATCTTGCACAAATTTTTGCATAATGCAGATGGTGTTTAACAATTTCATGAACAATTGTTCGAGAAACATTGGGAAAATGCTCACAGATGTCATCAATTGTGACGCGCCGATCGTTCCTCACGAATTCGTCAACTGAGCTCACCAGTTGGTCTGTAATGACAGACGGTCTCTCCGAACGCTCATCGTCGTGTGTGTTCCCCCTCCCCATGTTGAAGTTGCGACACCACCGCCGAACAGACGACTCGTCCATTACATTGTCTCCATACACCTCCTTTAATTGGCGATGAATATCACATGGGCGGACGTTTCTTGCATTGAGGAATTTAATCACTGCCCTCACTTCACAACTGGCGGCGTTCTCAATTTTTTTAAACATTGTAAACAATCACAGAAACAACACAGGCAATGCTAGCGTCACGCAACTTGGCTCAGAGAAGGCAGACAAGCCACTGAAGCTATCTGACCTCGTCCAGCGGCTACTCGCGTCGTCAGCACTTCATGCGGCACGAACGGGTACTACTTTCCGGATGACCCTCGTATGTATATATATATACACACACACACACACACACACACACATATATATATATATATATACACATACTTACTTGTCTTACTTACTTAGAAGGCCTCGAAGAAGGCCGGAAGCTTAAACAATTTACAATGTGTGTCTTTTATTTTTGTTCTATTTTGCCGTCCAAATATAATACTGCTCGTGTGAGTGTTTCTAAATGATCAATATATATATATATATATATATATATATATATATATATATATATATATATATATATATATATATATATAGTACAATACACAGTAACACATAATATAGTATCACAAAAAAAGAGAACACTCACACGTATTTTCTTGATATTTCGACGGAAACAATCCGTCTTCCTCTGAAGATATAGAAGTAATGCATCTTTTTTTGTGTTTCTATATTATGTGTTACTGTGTATTGTACTATTCGGCACTTCCGTGTTACGTCTATGAAAGCATATATATATATATATATATATATATATATATATATATATAAACATATAACGTAATTTAGATACAGTATACGTAGAGTAGCACTAGTTCAGCGTGCGTTAGGTAATCCCTGGTTAAATCGGGGGAAAGGATGGCCAACAATCAAAGCTAAGCTATTAAAAATTGGAAATTTTATATGCATATATTGTAATATATATTTATATATTAAAAATTGGCATTAGAGTATTAAAGTAGGGAGTAATACAAATTTAGTGCCCATTTTTTACGCAAGTTTCATTGGAAATATTTTCATTTCGGAAAATCTTTGCCTGGCTGTGATGGAGGCGGTTAAACCCGGAGGGAAGTGTGGGGATAAAAAGGACAGGATTGAGGGCCCCTAAAGTCCTGCAATAGGGGTTGGTTTCGTCCGAAGGCGCGGAAGTCTCTGGTGATGGACCGAGTGATTTTGAAATTTTATTTTTTATCCTCTTTAAGCTCCTGAAGGTGGAGAGAATTTTTTTAATGCCTGAGCTCAGGAGAGCGGAAACATGCAATTATTGTACGAATGCATCCATGCGGCAGAAATTCCCGTCGGTCTAGGCTTCTGCCCTCTGCTGCCTCTGCTCGAAGACAAAGGTGGGAATGAAAGCATTTCGGAGTTCGGTCGAGATTTCATTGCTCTCTGCTCCGGACTTATTAACGGTCAAATGAAAATATGAGAGTTCTCGTGATTCACGTTCTTATGTGTGGAACAATTTTTCGGATTCCACTGCCTTGTTTTTCACGAGCTTGTCATTTTTGCTTAAAGCTAGTAAAAATATACGGTGATCCTGAGCTTTCATAAATCTTTCGCTCTTTTGCGTGCTCTTTCGAGCGTGAAGGTTGAATTTTCGCTCCCAAAAAGTTGATTTGTAATGCAGTTTGCCATTTCAACGAGAATTATCGGTAATTTTAACGTGAATTGGTATTTCATCAGCATTCGATCTGAATTCCACATAATTTAAGTTTTTTGCACTGTCCATGATTTTTTATCAGTCATACACGTAAAACATGATACATGTTGAACGTTAGAATTTGCCGATTTTTTAAAAATTCTGTCTTCAGATGATAAATACCATTGTTTAAAGACATCGCTGACCAACTTTGATATATATCCGTCCGACTGTTTCGCAGTCATGTTTGTATAGGTACGACCCAACCGCATCATCCCTTTCCCGCTGCGCCTAATCCTACAGTAATGGGGATTTGACACGTTCGTTGAGTTCCCTTTGTCGGTGGCTCTCATAATCTTACCACCTCATTGCAGTCGCCCGAGACCAGTACTCTTTGTGTTCTTCATACCACGGACCTAATATTAGAGATTCTCCGGATCGAGTCCCATTCATTTTGGCACACGCTCAAAACTGAGCAAAAGCCAGTTGCTGGAGAGAGAAAGAGAGTAATTCTCCCAACGGGAAAACTTGTTTTTCCGGCCTCGCTCTAAACAATATCATTTATATCATTACAGATCATGGATTATAAATATTTATAGTATCAAAAGAAAATATACTCGCATAAATGGCCAATTCGAACACGAAGTTTAAGACACCTTCGTATGTTAGTTGTGAAAATGTCACAGACAACAATGTATCGTCGGTCAGTCCGTAGCTCCAGAGAAGAGACGTTATATTTTCGGAGCATGTTACGAAACGTAATCACATCTGGTCTGTATTGATACCGTGGAAAAATAGTAATTTGATTTGTTAAGTATTTTCAGCTTAACCTAGTAAAATATTGTCAATACTAATTTTAATTTGGAAAGGGGTTTGAAGCATCTAATGGGTTCCAAGCGTGCATCAAATGCTAGGGACAGATGGAATACTTTGCTCGCATCTTCACTTGAACTGTGTATAGTATGCAATGGTTTTAGAGCACTGAGGAAAGTAATCGATCTAAACTCATGTCAATCTTTTTCTCCAACAGAGGGGAGTTGGCCGGACGATGCTCAAGTGGACTTCGGTGGGTGTGTCTGGTGCAGGCGGGCCGTCGGGGCGGTCCTCGTCGCCCTCGAGGAGGCCCCCGCCGATCCCCCCGAGGCCGGGAGCGCGGGCGGCCTCGGGGGAAGACACCACGCTGGAGCCGGGCGGGGGCCTCCTCGACCGGATCCTCGCGGGGTGGTCGCAGCGGAAGAGGGCGCCCTCGACAACGGCGGCGCCCGGAGACGGTGACAGCAGCGTGGCCAGGCGGAAGGCACTCAAGGAGAGGAAGGCTTCCGGCGTGAGGCGCGGTGCCTTCGTCAAGGTATGCCCGCCCCCCTTAATTCTCCTCCCGTTCCCCAACGTCGCCTCCATCCGCTGAGGAGGTGATGGACGGGTGGGAATGTGGAAGTCTTCCCGAGGAATGCAATTCGGCCACCACACACACTATAGAAAAAATAAAACTTCCTCGAATAAGCTAAATTTCGTAATTTTTACCTATATGATAGGTAGCACACACCATTAAGTTGGTGTTTCCAAATGGTATTGGTATAAATTGTAATCGCACATCTCGGTTGTGATTGCACAGTCAAGAAGTGGCAGAGCATTGTAAGAACTACGTGACAGAGCATATGTTTAAAGAATGCGTGTCCTGCTCTCCAAAATGTGGTGATTTAAAATACACATATTCAAACAAAATTGTGGTACCTCGCCGAAAAGAGCATTCTGCTAATGGCCGAAGGCTTAAATTCCTGGCTGGCACCTTTGGAAGATTCCATCCAAGTCTAAGTGACGTGATGTTTTGCCAGAATTTGTGGAAAATCAATTGCAAATACCTTTTAGGTGTGAGTGCTACTGGCATCTATCAGTTTCAAATTTCAGAAGGATTTTTGAGTTTTTCGAATTCTCTAAAAACCACCCATTTTCACACCAACTAGACATCTTTTATCTCAATAAGGTAACCATGAATCGACGATCCCTAATTTTTATTCCATTTCGATCAATTTCAGGCGAAATCAAAAGGGAGTTCTGTGTATGCCACCCCTGCGAGGAGGAGGTTGGTCCTTTCGGATGTTGGCAATCGTGCCACCCCAACTACCACTACGACTGCCAGTGATTCGTCCCCAGGTCACCGCCGCCATAACGGTGGTCCCATGGAGTCCGGAAGGTCATCTGCAGCCAAAAGACTCAAGGCCACACCCAAGGGCGAGTTGGAATGGGAAAGGTGGGCTCTCATACCCTTAAAGCGGATTGCCATCCAGTTGTGCAGTATTTGTACATAGACCCAATGGCCAATCATCTGCGTATTTGATTAAGTTTTTCTTATGTATAAGGGTGGGTTCTTTCATTTAGTGATAAATTATAAAATAGTTACTTTCCAAAATTTCGAATTATTTATTTAATTGAATACGGATGAGCAGAATTCCATGAACTTCGAAGGGGTAGTTTGACTGAAATCGATGGGGATTGTGGGATGAAAATTGATTCACTATAGTTATTAATGAAGATCATTTCAATTGTCCTAACATGTCATATTGAAATCAAAGTTTCCAATTGATCTTCGGGATGATGAGTGGGCATTAAAAAATATTTCATTTAATACATGGAGTCTTGCGATAGGTTTTATCAGTCATCTAAAAAATTTGGTTTCATGCAAGTAATTTATTTTCTCTATTAGAATCCTGAAATTCTCATCCAATAACCGTTCGGTTCACATTTTTAATTATTTGAATACATTTTCCCATAGTACGTAGTCTAGTGATTCAATTATTGAATTTAATAGTAAAATTAATAGTAAATACATGCATAATGAAGGCGTTTGAAGCCTCCGCAGATTATTTTCACTTGATTCTAATCCACATTCTCCTTCCACAAAGGGCGTACACTCGACCCAAGTCGAGGGAGCGAAATGGGAAGAGTTCCTCCGGCATGGACAGGGTGCCCTCGTGGCAGGGGTCGTCCGAGGGGGGGAGGAGCGACGAGGCGACGTCCCAGGAGAAGGAGACGGAGGAGGAGGATAAGGAAAATAGCGAGAACTGGGACCGCGAGAGCGAGAGGAGGATGAGCAGCCGGCGGCGACGGCGGAGGCGCCGAGACAGCCGCCGCAAGTCCGCCTCTGAGACGGAGGGGCCGGTCCCCGCCGTCGCCGCCGTCTCCGAGTGCTCCTCGTACGCGGCAACCGTCTCCACGGCGGCCGCTTCCACGAGGTACACCGCCTACTACTCCAATTGCTGCCGGGCCTCCGCCAACCCCCCACCGACCGCCGACCCCAGTGGATTCGTGACCCCGAAAAAGTCCAGGGTGAACTGGGAACGAGTGAAGCAACATGCCATTACTGACCTCAACAAATTTAATAGTGCTGTGTTAGATTTACCGGGCTACTGCCCTGGTGCATCCACCTCCGTTAAAAGCTGTGATAATCAATTGTTAAATAAGCCGTTATGTACTTTTAACTCATACGGGAGATTCTGTAGTTTAGCCGGTGGGGCATCACTTGGCCCCGCCTTCATGGAGCATCGCGACCGTGCAAAAGAAGAATCAAACTGCAGGCCAGTGTCTTCTCACTATCCGGATTCAGCCTTCGTTCCTTATAACCCTTCTCAAGTAGTGAGATCTTCGAATTTGACCTCCTCCGTACAGAGACCGACCACGGTACCATCCTTCTCGAATCCAGGCTACACGTCTTCATCGACTCTAACATCTTCCGAGGCATTGACGCATGGCTCGTATTATCCAAATCCAAACTTGTTCAATGCTGCATGTTCAACTCAAACCGGAACTTCCTCTGGAATTGCATCTTCCACATCATCGTCAACTAAATCTATCTCCTCCTCCTGTGGACCCAACTCTACCCTCTCATCTTCGTACAACCCAGAGATCCAGATAGAATATTCACCCAACGATCAGAGCTATCGAAACAGTATATTGCGCCTAAGTCAGAGGTTGTACAGGGGCTGTGGGTCAAGAGCATGTTCCCCGTTTATCCATCCTCTTCTTCCCCCAGTCGCACCAACTCCTTGTGGAAATAAGGCTGCCATTAGGCGAAGGCTGACTGATGATTTTGAGGCTCCAGTTGCATCCTCAACATCTAGCAATGCTTCTGGATGTGGGGGTATTTCTCCCTTAGCACGAGATTTGGCATGGATGCAATTAAACTGTTCCAATTTATTTGACAGAAAAAAACCGATTAATATTCACCAAAGCAAAGGAAATTCTTTAAAAGATAAGAAGAAAAAATTTGAGAGTGACGAGGGTAGGTTAAATGCTGAAACAATCATTGAAGAAGATGCAGAGTCCAGTGGAGAAATATCTCTTCCTCTATGTCCTAGCTGTGGTAAAAATAAAAGTCAAAATGGTGGGAAAGACATTTCTTCATCTGAGGATAATGACAGCAAATCCCTTGCACAAAATAAGGGCAGTTCTGAGGAAAAGGTTGATTCTGTAAAATCTTCTGAAAAGGGGGACGAATGTAAACCACCCACTGCTCCTCGGACTAATATAG
This sequence comes from Hetaerina americana, assembly GCF_022747635.1. Classification (NCBI taxonomy): domain Eukaryota; kingdom Metazoa; phylum Arthropoda; class Insecta; order Odonata; family Calopterygidae; genus Hetaerina; species Hetaerina americana. Next base: position 9,880,026 of record NW_027286069.1, on the reverse strand, counting down.
ATTGCAAATGTGTAAGAGCAAAGGAA